>NW_024412418.1:19991826-20021826 GCF_014898765.1 Herpailurus yagouaroundi | reverse complement strand
TTCAGAAATCAAAGGGAAAGTGGAGGTTTTCATTTTGTTTTACAGGGCGGTGATATGAAGGGGTTTTGGTTTTTTTTTTTCCTGAATTTTACCAAGATTTCAGTAATTGATCTATAGACTTAAAAGCTATTAAAATATTCATGATAACATTGTCATATTTTTATGTATATGTGTATACATATTTTTATGTATATGTATAAACAGGCATACACACAAACACAAAAACACACATAATAGCACTTATCAAGTAATAGTACTTAATACCACCTGAGTGTTCATTTAAGTTCGGAGCAAGTAAAATGTGCACTACCTCTGAGAGTATGCCTTTATCTGACCACGAAAAGTGAAGAAAATCACTACTGTAACAGATCCTTCTCCTTCAATGTGAAAAGGTTCTATACAGTTGGTACAGAGAAATACACGTTTCATTTTGCCAAACCCAAAGCATACTTCCCAACTGCCTTTGTATAAAAGCTAACACAACATGTCAAAAGTAAGAGCAGAGCCCTCAGTATACACTGAACTGCTGAAAGAAGTTAGGGACGGTTTGACAAAGATAAAACGTAAAGTTAAGTTTTGTATGATTTTCTCTTCATTCACATTCATACCAGGTAGACTTTGTCAAACACCTATAGCAGGGAGGAACTTGTTCATGCATGCAGAACAAAATAAAATAAGATTAAAAGCTCCAGGAAATCAGCCTACTTCAAAAAACCATTAAAGTGTGCCTATCCCTCAAGCTTTACAAATGTGTTAATTGTCGTGTTTCAGTCATGTAAATATGTTTCAGCATAAAGTAACCAAGATTTCCTGCTATAGAAGCCCTGCTATCTGGGGGTGTGGGGGTAGGGAGGGACGAACCGGGGACTAAATAACACACTGTAATGAAACCTGCCTTTGGGCAGCACATGCTTCAGTTCTGAATGCCCAGAAATACTTCGCAGACGCTCTAGGCTGCCTAGCAATGGGGATTTCTAATTCTGGCTAGCTTGACAAAGTAAATACAACTATTGAACATAAGGCAGCTCCTAATAAAAAACAACAATTCCCCCTTGTAAACACCTACATTTGGCCCCATTAAAAATTCTTTCTTCATACCCAGGAACTAGCAGACCCTGCAATGTGGGGGTCTTAAAGTAACTGAAGAGCAGTCAGGAGATTTAATGCCGTCAGGATGTTTTACGTAGCCATTTACACCGAGCACTTCATACCCCATCTCAGGACTTGGTAGAGCAATGTTCTGCATACACTGCAGGGCATTATGCAAGCAAACACATTGGCCATTATGCTCTCAGTACTCATTCATGGACAGCCAAAAGGAAATCAATATATTTTTTACATATGCTGTACTTACATATAAAAAAATATATGGTTGCCACATTTCCAAAAGGAGTGTTCATCAAAAGCTGCCAACTTTGAAAGTTATTTAGTGGATTGGCATTACTCTGATACCTTAAGCAATTATCCAATTTCAGAAGTCCCTGATTTCGGCTTGTTCACATCTTAGAATTCATCTATTCCATAAACGATCAGACAGCCCTCTGCCAGTCCCCACACTGAATAGTGGATCTGCTGTAGTTCTAAAAATCTCTGGGATTTAGGGATCGACCTTGAGTTTACACACACATTTAGCTGCTAACAGTTTACTGAGTCAGAGGTTTCAGATTATAGTAAGGAGCAAACATTAGTTTGAATTCTAGTAGACAAAAACAAAGGGAATGTTACGTTTTGCCACCTCCAGAACAGTCATATGCTTTACAAGAAAAAAGGGATAAAAAGGAATTCTCATAGAATTAGTCTGAATTTATTTTTAAAAGAAATGTGTTTTTTTTTTCCTCAAGCTCAGCATCTGGTTCTAAAACATGGTATGTTCCTAAAATATCTTACTACTGTTAAGCCACCTGAGGGGTAGTACCTAAAATACTGCTTCTAAAGTGTTTCCTCACTTGTAGGGGGTAGAACAGGGGCTTCCTGGACAAAGCAGGCTTGAAGAGCCTATCAAAATGACAGTCTGTGCACAGGAAGATCCTGGTCTTCTTCCATTTACTGCCATAGCAGCAGTAGGTCTGAGCCCTAAGTCTCAAGCATCTCTCAGCTTGGCCCTGCTGAAGCTTCATTCAAATTCTACGCACTCTGGAGCTTATATGCTCCTGCCTGCATTGTGTGTTCCATAGCCACACAAGCCTTGGGGTAAGCAGCAGTTGGAGACCAGTAAAAACACTGCCGGAGTGAGAAGCCCTGTACACAATTAAGGGAAGATGAATGGAAGGAAGTCAGTTGGGGAGATACAGAGAGTCTCATTGAGGTGATGGTTCACAAGCAGGGAATCGCAGGAACAGTAGTGGCATGTGTGACTTCTCCGTCCCATCCCTTTATCCCAAAGAGGAAGCTAATGAGGGCTGGAGGGAGGCATGTGTCAAGCATTTCTACTGTACAAGTTTAGGTAACAGTTTAAGCCACCTTATTCTATCTGTTACCTAGATGGTTTTTTTTTTTTTTTTCAATCCTATACATGTTAGAACATGAATGAGAATAAAATATGCCAAGGAGCAAAAAAGAAAGCAAAAAGAAAAGGGAAAGATACTGCCTTTAGTTTGTCTGGAAGGTAAAACCCTTTTAAGCAAAGTTCTTTGGGAGTAATCCAGTCTGTTCTCTGTCCATATATGAAATAAGAGAGGAAAATAACATAACTCCCCCACATCTTAAATGTCCGCAAGTTCAGGAACATTGGGACTGACACTTGGTGGTATTCTTATTACACCACAGTCCAAAAGATTCTGGCTCACATTTTAAGTGGATGAAACTCAGCACACCGTCTCCACAAACAGTACTGCCAGAGTTTCTCCTCCATGAACATTTCATACAGGGCCCAACCACTCCCACTGGAATCTTCCTGTTGACTTGGCACGACATTGACAACCACCACTTCCCACAGGAGGAGAATGGGAGTAGGGGATACTGTGGACCACTTAGGAGATAGAATATTTCTTCTGAATCAGAAGAATACAGGATCCAGAAGAGCCAGTATATACCGCCTTTGGGAAAATTCTATCTTTCTTAATTTTTTTCTTAATATTTTTATTTATTTTTGAGACAGAGAGAGACAGAGCATGAGCAGGGAAGGGGCAGAGAGAGAGGGAGACACAGAATCGGAAGCAGGCTCCAGGCTCTGAGCCATCAGCACAGAGCCCGATGCAGGGCTCAAACCCACAGACCGTGAGATCATGACCTGAGCCGAAGTCGGCCGCCCAACCGACTGAGCCACCCAGGCGCCCCGAGAAAATTCTATCTTTAATAGAATATATCTGTTTGCAATTCTTTACTGAAAATGTCTATGCATGGTTTTATAAGAATATGGGTGAAATAGCCCTGGTATTCAGAGCTACCCTGTGCTCTAAGAATTAAGTCCAAGTCACTTACAAACCCTCCACAGATACCTACCTACCAAGCCAAATGTCTCATAGCCACTCCCCTGTTTGTTGATTGCTCCAGAAAAGCTGACTTTTTTCCTATCTTGCAAACATGCCAACTTTATTCCTGCCTTAAGGCCTTTGCATTTGATTACCTTGGCCTAGACACTTCTTTTTCCAGGTCTTCATAGGTCCCTTCTCGAATTGAAAATCTTAGCTCAAATGTACTCTCCAAAAAGCCCTATCACCAAATAAAAGTGGTACCCCCCCCCAGCCAATATCATATCACTATGTTTTATTTCCTTAAAAGCACCTGTCACTATCTGAATTATCTTGTTCATTTGTTTGCTTTCCTATATGTTACCTGTCTCTCCTTGAGTCATGTAAAGGTCTATGTACTGTCCCTTTCTGAAGTTGTAAGTTCTTTGAAAGCAGGGATCTTGCCCGTTCTGTTCACTGTTTTATTGCTAGTACTTAAAGGAGTCCTGGCACTTAGAGTAATGAAGAAGAATATGGAGTTGGAAGCCAGACTACCTGAGTTCAAATTCCATTCCAGTGTCCTGACATGGCGACATTACTTCTGCTCTTTTCAAACTTGGCCACATGATCCACAACTAGCTGAAAGGGAAGCATGGAAATGAAATCTTTATTCCGGATGGCTGCCCATTCAAGAGTTCTTCTACCAAAGGGAAAAGGAAGAGTAGATGTTGAAGGATAAGTATCAGACTTTGTCATAGTCCACAACCCACTGGAACCCAAATATCCATGCACAGCCTTCTTCCCACACACTTACTGCCTCTCTGGGGGTGAGTGGAGAATCCTACTGGCTGGGAACTGCAGGAATTCTCTGCCCTGGCAGTAGGGGACTTCAGCCCAACTTATAATTCCCAGTTCGGCTCTCTGGAAGGAACTCCCTTGTCTGTTATCCTCTGTATCCTTTAAGGAAGTTATTCCTTGTCCATTAACATTCATGGCTACATGAAGTCGCCATCAGAGAGGATAATTTTGGGGGGCTGCACAGTTCTCACAGCCCACTTATTGATAGATCAGGTTTGGGGACCTAAGATTATTCTAGGGGTTGAATAATCATAGACTTTTGACCAGGTTTGTGGTTTCTTTGGCACTACAATCCCCTCAAGCCTTTAGAAGGTTCCCAGTCTGATAGCTTCCCTTCAGTCCCTCACGCAAGTAATCACAGCCAAAGAGTTGTCAAGACAATGTTCTAGGTTCAGGAGACAGGAAACAGATCCCATCAAATTATTTTATGCAGAGGAAAAGTTTATACCAGAAAATTGGGGGCTAGCAAAATAATTGGGAGGGCTGAAGGACATCGCCAGAAAACTGGCCTTCAGGGAAGCTGCTGCTTCCTCAGTCAGAAAGGTGAGGAATTGGGAGGCCACCCCAACTGGGTGCTGGTAACTGAAAGCGCACACCTCCGAGGCGGTAATCTTGTGGCTGGTAGGTTCTTACTACCACAGCAACAAGGATCCCTGGAACCCCACGAAGCAAGTAACTGGGCACTGAAACACTGGTCTGGCTTCTACTTCTGCACCTGCCTCTCAATTCCCATGGAGTTGTTGACTAGTCACTAGAATACTGATGCAAAAAAAAAAAAAAAAAAAAAAAAGTCCCTGCAGTAGTACTGGCAAATTGCAGTAGAGCAGCAGGAAGATTCCTTCTGCTTCTCCGCCACCTTCTGAATCTAGTACAATGCTTCTAATTGGAGAAGCATAATTCACACCTTTGCAGCCTCCACCAAGAGGTTGGAATGGATACTTGTCCACCACAACTGTTGCATTCTAAGGCTTGAGTCTTTTAAAGTTTACTTATTTTTCAGACACACACACACACACACACACACACACACACTTACACACAGTATGAGCAGGGAAGGGGCAGAGAGAGAGAGAGGGAGACACAGAATCTCAAGCAGGCTCCAGGCTCTGAGCTGTCAACACAGAGCCTGACTTGAGGCTCGAACTCACAAACCACGAGATAACGACCTGAGCCGAAGTCAGATGCTTAACCGACTGAGCCACCTAGGCACCCCATTGAGTCTTATTTTCCGACTTTTCTGTTCTACCTACGTCCCTCTCTTTCTCCTTATGAGTAACTAGCTTGACGCCATCTAAAATAATCAGCTCGAGAGGGAAGGCCATACCCTTCATCTCATTTTCATCTCTGAACTGGATCCCATTTTGTAGCCAGTCTCTTAATGAGGGTATTTCACCAAAGCTCAGGAACACCCAACATCTCCTGTGAAGGTTGCCTGCTTCAGCATGTAGGGCAGAAAAGTTTTTTCTTTTTGTTTTTGTTTTTTCAATCCTCGGAGCCCCAAATTACCAAGGCTTTCATCATTTTGGCCTCTGGGGTACAGGCAGAGTGCCTCACACAGAGGCGTGTTCCTTTCTGACGCTTCTTCCAAAATCTCTATCTCTAGCCTAAGTTCCTTTCCTATTTATAAGTAACGTTGCTGAATGTGGCAAGAAGCCACTAGCACAACAGTTTTCTGAATTTGTCCACCATTTCACCTTGGAGCCACTGATCAGGAGGTAAAATTTTTGCCTTCCAAGTTATCACAGTCATAACAAGGGTCACCAGCCTCCCAGTTTGCAATCTGACCTCACCGCCCACTTTCTAACCACTAAGCCACTTAAATCCCAGAACTCAAGCGCATCATTTTTCAGGTACCGAATTCTGCATAAACAGGATACAAGTTAGTCTGTTGTTACAGAGATCCAAAACTACTATGGCTTAAATAATGCAGAGGTTCACTTATGTCTCACTTTAAAGCCCAGGGCAGTGACCCAGGGTCTTTGGGTGCCCACATGGTGTCAGGAAACCCTAGACCAATTTTCTCATTTTGCTCTACCCTCCTCTAACCATAGCTTCCAGTTGATGGTCCAGAATTGTTGCTTCAGCACCCACCCTCAAGTCCACATTTCAGCAAGTGGGAAGATGGTGGGTAGGCTTTCCCCTAATATTTGTGGAGCCTAGAGCAATAATGTGAATGTAGGACCACATAATTATTATATCAAGTTATCAAGCTGAGAAACCATGAAATATTCATTGTCTTCCTTCCTTCACAAATACAACTTCCTGGAAAACCAAGTTTAAATTTATGATATGGGTTCTACTCTAGAACTTGGAGACAGGGGGAGAATTGGCCTGCCGCCTACCTCCTTTCTCTTCCTGTCTCCTTCCCACACACAGGGCCACATGCAAATGCTTGGGGACACCCATCCTGTACACAAACTCCATCCACACGCCACACAAACAGTGGTCCCAGGGTGTGCACACAGACAACATGATCCACCCTTGGGGCACGAACCTGGGAAAGAGACCGTGCCGACTTTGTAGCCTGTTGGACAAGGAGTTCTGAATTCTGAATACCCAGAGTATGTCCTATAAAGAAGGGGCACATCCTCTTTGCCCTGAGATCCCTTACCCCATGAGCAAGGGTGGATCAGGGCCCAGGACAGTGGCCCTCTCGCCGAGGTGAGGGAAAGGGAAGTCAATGGCACCTCCCCTCTTTCACAGATCTGAACCCAAACTTAACCATAAGTGGCCAGAACTTAGTCACTCAGCCTCATCTACCGGCAAGGGAAGTTGAGAAATGTGACAACTTATTTTGGGAGAGAGAAAGAGTACGTGCGCATGCACACTGGGACGGGCAGAGAGAGAGGGAGGGAGAATCCCAAGCAGGCTCTGCACTGTCAGTGCAGAGCCCCACCTGGGTCTAGTTCATGGGGCTCCATCTCATGAACTATAAGATCATGAGTGACCTGAGCCTAAACCAAGAGTCAGACCCTTAACCCACTGAGCCACCCACACACCCCCCCCCCGCCCAGAGATGCTTTTACTGGCTGCAAAGGAAGAGAATAAGATTGGGAGTAAGCTAGCAATCTCTGCCACAGACACATGCCTTTTCACAAATCACACTTTTGTTTAGACAAGTGAGTTCTTCACAATCTGCTTTCAGAGAGGTGAGTTTGGAGGCAAGACAATACTGTCAGATATAATTGACGGTCAAAATAATTGCACACCTGAGCATTTTTCAATGGGCAGCCAGTATGCAATATGCCAGCTCTGAAATTTTGTCTAATTTTCAGATCAATCAGGAAGAACCGAATGAATTGTTTTCAATTCAAAGGATATAGTATAATTATGACATTCAATAAAACAATTTTAATCTTAAACCCTTTGAATGAATTGCATTTTAAACAAAAACTAAAAGTTAAAACCTAACCCACATTTGGCAGACTTTTTTCCAGAAATATGCAGCCACTACCAAATGTACACCTACCAATCCAAAAAGAGCAAAAATCAGTTCTGGCATTGTTTTCCCCTGGCCTATTCATATATGAGAATAACACAAAACTCACCAAAAACTAAGCAGACATATCTTCCACATGGCAAGATTTTAACCAGGTACAGAGTAACTGCAATGTAACATTACATTGTAATGATGGAATATTAATGGATAAGTGTAACAGTGTAACAATGTAACAACCTATAGTTGTCTCCCAATATCCATTTGCTTCATCTTCCATAGGAATAGGGTTGTTAGGGGCACCTGGGTGGCTCAGTGGGTTAAGCGTCCGACTTCGACTCAGGTCATGATCTTGCGATTCGTGGGTTTGAGCCCCACATCGGGCTCTGTGCTGACAGCTCGGAGCCTGAAGCCTGCTTCAGATACTGTGTCTCCCCCTCTCTCTGTCCCTCCTATGCTCATGCTCTGTCTCTGTCTCTTAATAATAAACATTTTTAAAAAAAAATTTTTTTTCAAGGAATAGGTTTGTTACACACTTTTACACATTTTGCAACATCTCCCAGCCTCCCTTGTCACCAGCCAGGTGTAGCCATGTCTAAGTTCTGAACATGAGTGGAAGAGATGTGTTAACTTCCAGGTCTTGCGCCTTCTTGGCCCCTTCTTCCCACCAGCTGAGAGAAAGCAAACACATCAGCCTTGGAGCCAGAAGTGGAAGAAGCGCCTGTTGAGGCTGGCAGACCAGTCCTCACAGCTCAGAATTGCCTACTTCTGTGCTATAAAATGGGAGAAAAATAAACTTCTACCTTTTTTAAGCCATTTATTGGAGGGAGTGGGAGTGTCTCTAAACTCCAGCTACTCGGCCTGTCGTCTAGTCCATCCCCTACCATTCAGAGCGGTGCCTCGTAACACAGAACTTGGCTTCAGGAATCAGCAAATCATCCTCCAGGTGAGGGCATCACTCGGCTCTTGCAAGATTCTGGAATGGAATAGGATAGGGTGTCTGTTTAATTTGTTTTTTCTCCTCATCATGTAAAGAGGCAGAAATGCTTTTAAAACTCAAGTAGAGAAGCTTTATCTTCTGACATGTCCTTTGTTAGTTATTTTGACAGCAATGAGGACATGTGCAAAAGATAGATTTTTAAAATAAGATGGACCCCAAATTGCTTCTGCAGTACAGCTGTGCCTGCTTTCACTGGCCCAGAAGCTGGGCATGTGACATGCCCCATTTTCACTACTGCCTTACTAAGTATGAAGGAAAGTGTTTAGACTTTTTAAATCTTCCCAGAAGCCAGGACTACGATCTCAGTTCCCTTTTTGATTTCTTTACAGGGCCACAGTAGAGGGCAATGTCTTCTCGTTGCTCTGACGCCAGCACAGTGACCGAGACATGCTGGCTAAGTCTCATATTCTGTTGTTGTCGCTTACGATCATGTGTAGTTCATTACATATGTAGAGTTGTTTCCTTGCCTTAATAAACACACTTGTTTTTATCGTGTTGAGCCATATGTACTTTTATGAGCCATCTCAACATCTTTTTTGGAGCAAGAAATGTGAATATATTAGTGTACCTGATATTTCAGAGAACACTTGTACATCTCATTTGATCCTGACGACAGTCTCATGAGGGGAGAATTATCCCCCTGTGATAAAGGAGGACACTGAGACAGGGGTGAACTGACTCGTCCAAGGTCACACTGAGAGTGAGTGACAGAGGGACATACCACACTTTCACTGGCTGCCTCTGTTAAGTGACCAGGGTAGAGCCTCTGTGTTCTAAGGTGTTTACCAGGTTTCATTTAAATCGGCTATGAGAGCACCTGGCTGGCTTAGTCGGCAGAGCAGGATCTCAGGGTTGTAAATTTGAGCCCCACACTGAGTGTAGAGATTACTTAAAAATAAAATCTTAGGGGCGCCTGGGTGGCTCAGTCGGTTGAGCGTCTGACTTCGGCTCAGGTAGTGATCTCGCGGTCTGTGAGTCCGAGCCCCTCGTCGGGCCCTGTGCTGACAGCTCAGAGCCTGGAGCCTGCTTCAGAGTCTATGTCTCCCTCTCTCTCTGCCCCTCCACCGCTCATGCTCTGTCTCTCTCTGTCAAAAAGAAATAAACATTAAAAAAATAATACATAAAATAAAATAAAGTAAAATAAAATAAAATCTTAGGGGCGCCTGGGTGGCTCAGTCGGCTAAGCGTCCGACTTCAGCTCAGGTCATGATCTCACAGTTTGTGGGTTCGAGCCCTGCATCAGGCTCTGCGCTGACAGCTCAGAGCCTGGAGCCTGCTTCAGATTCTGTGTCTCCTTCTCTCTCTGCCCCTCCCCCACTCACACTCTGTGTGTGTGTCTCTCTCTCTCAGAAATAAACATTAAAAAAATAATAAAAATAAAATAAATTGGCTGTCCTTTAAAGAACAAAAGAAAAGTCTCCTAGAAAGTATTGTTGAAATAGTCACACTGATTTCTGTGACTCTAAGTAATACAAAGTGTGACCCTTCAGGAAATGTCAGAAATATAAAAAGGATTAAAACAAATCTGTATTCATCTGTGAAGGGTTAAAATGTACGACCTCAAAGAGAAAACAAACAGTGCCTGGTGGTTTGGTCTTGGCAAAATAGGAAAAATATAAATTGATTAAACTTATTTTAATGGGTATTTACCTGCGATTTGTCTCAAGTCCAGGTGTAATCTAGGTTCATTATCTTGCCCCTTCTGTCTGAGAACGGTGAGTGCTGAGCACAGGTCTGGCAGGCTGAGAGAAAAGGAATTAGGAAGGGAAACTCCAGAGCCAGGAAACCCAATCCTGCACATCTACAAGGACCCAGTGTAGCTGCCGACTCAAGAAGGAACAACATACGGACAGTGGCTAAGCCCAACAAAGAGACACAGACGTAGGCAGTGGGGGAAGATTCTCGAAGTCTGGCTCTGGTTTGGTTCCCCCCCCCACCCCACCCCCGCCCTGAGCTGCAGAGCAAAGTGCTCCTGCTGCTCCTGCTTCATTCTGACCCAGGGCTTCCTCCGGGCCTAAGGGTGCCTTTTGGCAGGAGCTCCCCTAATCTGCCAGAGTATTTTGCCAGCCCCGCTGTTTCCCACCTTGTAGCACCAGAGAAGAGGGACCCGTTAATCCAGTGGGATCACTGCAGATCACCTAGGCCTCTGTGAGATACTGGGAGCTGTCACATCTTTCTCAAATCCCTTTGCCTCCGTAGAAATCATCACTGTAGACAAGGCATCAAGGGGGAAAGTAGGCACCCAGCCAGATAGGCAGCTCTTGCATTAGCAGCACAATCCCTTCCTCCCAGAATCTGGGGAAAGAAAATCAGGTGGGCAAAGCTTCCACTCAAGATGTAGGATACGTTTTTGGCCCTCGCCTCCGAACTCCAGGTATAAAACGAGAAAGATAAATACCTTGATTTGGCTTACGACGTTGAAAATGGTACGGTTTTTTGTTTTTGTTCTTTTTTTTTTTTTTTTTTTTTAACAATCTGGTTTCTATTTAAACCATTACTGAGGAAACAGCAAGGTCTAAAAGTTTATACGTCCCCACGGCCTTGCAGCTTTATTCTAAAGGAGGCCACTTGCGATGAGGAGTGTTTTACAGCGTATTTTTTTTCAGAAGACAGATCTGGGGTACAGCGGCATCTGACCATTTACATGTCAAATGCGTAAATGCTTTGGAAGCCTCCAAGGAAAAGTCCCTCACACACCTGGCAAGCCGGAACCTGATCTCTCCTTCTTCCTCCCTGCTTCACATCGCACTGACATGGCGCACAGGGGGAGGCTCAGAAAGGAAGAAAACAAAACCTACTGGTTGGGAATTTAGAGTGCATAGGAAGCTCATTCAAGCAACAATCACCAGAGCCAGCAAGATCATTCACCTATTTCCAAGAGCCATCGTTGGGCTTTTTCAAAGGACATAAGTATGCAACTCGCGTTCACAATGTAGCATTTGGTCAGAAGCATTTCATCATATCAACCAAATTTTTTTTGTACTCAGAAGTTACACACGAATGATAGTTGACTTTTCTTCAAAGCCATTCAACCTGAAAGATTTCCAAGCATGTCACACGTCACATTTAGCTACTCTTGCTATGAAGGGCTTTCAGCCAACTGGCCCACGTTCATTGCCTAGAGAAGCAGAGGAAGAGAAATGTTTAGCAAATAGGTAAGCTCCTGAAATAAATTGTATTATGCTGTTCTGAACACACTACACTAGTTTCCTCATTTAGATTATCAGAACAGTATGACCCTTCACCCAAATGCATCTTAAAGATGTATTAGCTCTACCGTTAAGCAAATCACCATTTCCACATGTCAGAATCCAATTCATTATTTAGCACCTAGCCCATCTCCATGAAGCTTTTTTCTGCTCTCCTTCCCCCACCTGGTTTCTGCTTTGTCTCTGCCTGTCTTGTAGACGTGTCTTGGGCTTCTCACTATGATGGTTACCAGCTTGCTTGTCTTACTTGTGTTCCTGGAATTGTAAGGAAATGAGTAATGTAGAAGAGCTCTGTTCACCTTGCTTCAAGTAGATTCTATTTGTTGACTCCAGTTGATTTACAAAATAGCCTAATCACCATCTGATATCATCCTTATGAGGTCCCGACCAAAAGTACACACACACACTTTATTTTTTTACGGTGAATTTTCTTCAAGTTGCAGATAACCTTCAGATCATGCATATATCCTAGTCATTTTTCCTTTGCTCCTTGGCAATAGATCTTGAAACATTGAAGTTCAGACATATAATTAGATATCTCTTGGGGCACCTGGATGGCTCAGTCGGTTAGGCGTCCGACTTTAGCTCAGGTCATTATCTCGTGGTTCCTGAGTTCAAGCCTTGAGTCAGGCTCTGTGCTGACAGCTCAGAGCCTGGAGCCTGCTTGGGATTCTGTGTCTCCTTCTCTCTCTGCCCCTCCCCCACTCACAATCTGTCTCTCTCTCTCTCTCTCTCTCTCTCTCAAAAATAAACATTAAAAAAATATTTTTTTTTAACTAGATGTTTCTTTCCCTCCAGTTTCTTCACACGAACACTGACAGAGTTAACACTGAAAAGACATTCATAACCTCAGACTTTAGAGTCATACATGTCTTTTAGATTCCTGGGCCTTTCATGCTTTCTGGAAAAAAACCAGGCTGTGAATAAATGAAAGAATTGTTTAAAACAAAGAAACAAGTATGTCTTTATTTGAGCTTTTAAAAATCACTCAAGAAATAGACATTTAGTTATTTAATATAAGACAGGTTGGGTGCTATGGATACAAATGAATATTACTATATGGATATCATCATATGGCGAGTACAGCTTTTCTCAACATTTCTGCCATCTTTGTTGAACATATGTCCATCATGGTGTCTTTCATTCTAGGTATATTGGCATTAAAAAATAAGTACAGGCAAACTGAAATCAAAGAGCATTTTGTAAATTTTTTTAATGTCTTGAAATATTTTGATCCTCTGTACACAGCTTGTGTTTACATGACAATAAACAGGCCTTTTATCAGGAAAGAAACTAACCAGAACATATGCTTACAGATCATAATATTTTGACCAAAAAAAATGGTTCTACCTTTTTCATCTTACTTTTTTTTTTTTTTTTTTTTTTTTCATATTGAAGGGAGTTTTCCAAATGAAGGGTTTCAGATAGGTTGTCTCCAGGTCAGTTCACCACAAGGCTTTGGTTAGACCTTGATGGACCCATCCTACCTCACTTACCTTTAGCCTCCTACTCTCACTGTGTGCCTCACACAACAGATATGTTCCCTTGAGCTTGGATTTTTATGAAAATTGAATAGGCTGGGGCACTAACAGTTAAAAGAATTTGATAGAGATCCTTTTGAAAACCAAAAAAGTTCTCTTATTTTCAAGAGACAGGCAGACAGAGCAGGAGCAGGGGAGGAGCAGAAAGAGAGGGAGACACAGAATCCAAAGCAGGCTCCAGACCCTGAGCTGTCAACACAGAGTCCAACCCAGGGCTCGAACTCACCAGCTGCCAGATCATGACCTGAGCCGTAGTCGGATGCTTAACTGACTGAGCCATCCAGGTGCCCCAAAAAAGTTCTTTTAATATATATCAGTATTTCTCCTTAATTACAGTAACTTTTGTGTAATTATGGTCAGTTACTGCATCTGCTTGAATCCGCATCTCTCTGCAGAATAGTTAAGATGGGGAGCTGTTCAAAGCTAAACTATACTTTTCAAAACATGACCGATGTCATGCATAGAAACAAACTTACCAAGACCTGAAATTGATATCATAGCTGACTTACCTGAGTATATAAAAAATATTGACCCTTTGATTGGTATCTTTTTTTTCACTGTGTCAATATTTCTACAAAAATTTTAAGTTCCTAAAGAAAGTATAGCCTTGAAATAGAATCATCAGGTCAACTTAACAGACAAAGGGAAATAAGCATTTGTAGGAATCCATAATAGCTGAAGCTACAGTCAATTAAAAAATAGCATTTTGGAATCCTGGCAAAAACAAAACAAAGCCAAGACCAACCCTGCCATTACTGTAACAGTGTTATTTTTCAAGTATGCCTTTTATGTATGCATTTACTTGTTTTCATTTGGACCTAAATAAGAGACATCTTAACATGTTTAGGTTTGGACTCCGGAAATGTTGCCCTAAGATCCCTGGTCCAGTTTCCGCAACGGCTACAATTTGTAAAACCTATAGTGGGAATAAAATGTGATTCTCTTGGGCTTCATTCAGTCTGAAGAATTGTTTTAGCAGAAATTTTATATGCAAGACTAAATGCTGATCAACAGAGCATAATATTGTATTCTGAAGTGTGCTAGCTAAAGCAAAATTAATTTTTTTTTTCTTCTTTCCTTCTCCTGAAATCTTCTGCCATAGAGACTGCATTTGCCTCCAGACTTGTCAGACACAGTGAGCCGCTCGAGCAAACAGGATCTGGCAGAGCCCTCCAAGCTGCTGGGCCCAGGCTGTGGCGTGATGGCCGGAGGCAAGAAGCACCTGGACTTCTAGTGACTCCTCCTTAGTAGCTGCGCGCAGGATTATATGACGCTCTCATTATGACTGCTAATAGCTTATGTAAATATTTTTCTTAACGAGTTGACCCTCCAATCTTTGGAAAACAGTTAGGATTGCAAAATGAGGCCACCATTCTTCATTTTCCTTAACCAACCTTTTCTACAGAAAGAGTAGAGCAAAAATGCTTTCATTTGAAAATTTTGTTTTATGCCCTATCTACAGAAAACAAATGACCTTGTTTTTAAATAAAATGTCAAAAACTCAAAGTGCCTCACAGTGTCATTAGTGTACGTGTATTAAGGCACTTAGTTCATGGTGAAGTGCGTATGACGGCGGGTAGCCTGTAAAACAGTATGAGCTTCGTAATTGCATATGAAAAACATTTTCTCTTTATTTCTGAAAAAGTCACTTGCCCCCAAAAATGCTAAAGTTTTTTTTTTCAAATGAAAAATTCATTTGCTAACATATGAAGACTATTATAAAATGATTTTGCATTTATGCATCCTGTTATTAAACTGATGAAGGCAAAATAATATTTCGGGATTAAGATTCCATTAAAGATAAGCAGTCTGCCATCGTGGTTAATAAATAAAGAACTTGAGTGACAGAAAGCATGGAAGAAGAAGTTGATGGTCTTCTGTTTAGTAATCCTAAACAATTGAAGTCAGCACTATGAAATTACGTCAACAGACATAATTCAGGATTGAAATTCAAACTGACGGCGACATTAATGCTAGGGGAAAGCATGTATTGAAGCCTGGTGAGAGATTTTCACAGAACGCAGGTCTGAGACAAAGCAGAACTAACTCAGATTTCCATTGCATCAGGTAAGCCCTTTGTGAGTTATGGGCATTGGTTGGGAATGTACATTTATAACCACATAAATGTGCATTTTGGAGTATATAGCATATCGAAATAGTTTCCATATAAAACAGTAGGTTTTTGAATCATAGTTCCATATTCTCAAAGCTTTTGATACATAGACAAAAAGTGAAGGTTGAAAAGTAACTTGCATTTAAGTAAAGAATCTCGATTTATAAAAAGCTGTTCAACATCCATTAGGAGAAACCGAATTTCCAAAATACATCTTCAGATATGTTAGAATAAATTTTGAAGCAATTATAACTAGCATTTTTAAGCAGTTTGCTTGTAATACACCACAAATTATACTTTATTTGCTCTTGACAACACTGTAGAAAACAAAGACTAGGTTTTTAAAACTGTCTAACCAATATGATGAATGTCAGTCACTTAGAAAAAAAACCCACTGTAGCATAAACACATACTGTATACAGGTTTTATTCAGAATTAGAATAATTGAATCAATGACAGTGATTTGCCAGGATGTCAAATCTCTCCATCATATCCTGTCACTACCAGTTTATTTTTTGTGATCAAAATCAAAAAGACAACTATTTTGTCACCCGCTATTTTATTAGTACTAAAAATCGGGTTTCTTCTATTTTTTTTAGAATGTCTGGTTTATTTTTTTCACTTCTTTTAATTCGAAAGACACAAATTCTTCCCCATTTTCTTTTCAAAATAAAGTTTCAGAATTGATCTGTCAGTTAAAATTAAAGGGCTTTTATATTAAGCAAAAGTGCTTTTAAATTTTAAAGCAACTTCAAAAAATCAATTTAGTCCATAGATAATAAATAATGTGTAGGTACTCCACAAAAGCGTCGCTATGTCCCTTGAGAGCATTATGAACAATCTGAATAAATTCAAGTGGATATTTTAGTTGGGTTATTATTGTAATAACTCTAACCCTTTTCTTACCATCTTGGGATTCACTTTGTACAAACACACAATGGAACAGTTATATAACATTTGACTCTGACAAGGAAACGTGAGGTCATCAGATATGTAAATCGCTTGTTCAAAATACTTGAGAGGTCATTGATTTACTACCCTGGCTACCATGTCTATAAAATGAACACCCAATTACTAGTTAGTATATGCTATGCAAATAGACAAACACCATAAAAATTGAATGTGCATATTTGAACCCTTGTCTTAAACATAAAAAAAACTTTTCAAACTCTGTAAAAGTGCATGTTGAACAATAATAGTAGCTGGGCTTTCCAAAATTCAGATCCAAGTGCTTTGTTGTTCTCACTAGGCAGGCGTTGTAAAAACAAGCTACAGAGGGATGTATATTTTTGTTTTCCCTTAGTAAAAACCCACTCTGAACGTGTTTTCCTTTCTTATGAAAACATTATCAACTACCCATATGCTGATAACTTACTACATAAAAATACTGGTCTTCAGTAATGCCATAGTAGGTATATAGGCCGTTTTGATACATTACGAACTCCATTAACACATTTTTTTCTCAGTTATCAACTTGTCTCAAAGATATAAATATTTCAGTAACCATGCCAAACACAGTATTTGAAATGTCCTCATATCTTTTAAATGTTTCTAAAACTTCATAACCCTATATGATATTCATTCCTTACACTAGATTTGCCTTTCTTTAACGTGAGGTAAATACTTTGCTTCACCCTGTTCTCAGGTGCTGAGGTTCTAAGACCTTCTGAATTTCTTCTTGGTAGCCATCAGTTACCCCTTTTCTCTCCCTCTCTTCCATTTGCTTTTTTCTCTCTACCTCTGGGGTCTGCAAATACTAACACTAGACAGAAAAAAAAAATTTTTTTTTAAAAACCCACCACTTCAAAAGGAAGCAACACTCTGCAATCAATTCCCTGTCTTTTAATTGTAAAGAATCAGACATACGCATACACATACAAAAGGGAAGGGGGGGGTGGCTATTCATTTGTTTAGAGCCCATTATGAATGCCAGTTCTAAAACATCCTGTTAATGCTTTCCAAACATAGTCACCATCAACACCACCGAACTTAAATACCCTACGTACTTACATTTGGAAGTTTAAAAATGAGCAAGTGAAATCATTCAGGACCAGGCAAAAAACAAAAACAAGGAAACAAAAAATACCACATTTGAGGTTTAATCTTGAGAAACAGAAAAGGGAAGAATTTGTGTTTGGCCTTCTTGAGCCAAATGTCATAGAAGAAAAGACTTTTTTGTAAATCTTGTTAACATTAAGGCCCAGAGCAAAAAGACAGAAGCAGAAGAATACAGACCCCACCCTATATAGCAAAAAATCAACAGAACAAAGCTAGAGCTTAATACTGTCTGAGTGAATTTTCGGAAACCTAATTCTCATTGGGGAAAAAAGGTGGGGAGAAATGATTGTGTAAGCCACAGCAAGAAGCCAGTTGCTTACCAGTTAAGAGTTAGGAAGCCCAGCTTTGGGGGGAGAATATTCTGGAAATCCATTGTAGTAAAAAGCAGTTTTTCATTCAGAGTAATTTGGATGTTTCGCATTCACTCAGCTCTAATTCTGTTCACTTGGTCTAAGTCAGTCAAGTTTGGAGAAAAACATACGCCATTAGTCTTGTGATTCTACTGAGGACATCCCAGACAGATAGATGGCCACCATCCTGGAAGATGGCATCGAAGCATCCCTGCAGCGTTCCCATGGATAAATATATAAATATGCCTATCAGTAAATAAATAAAAATAAATTATTTCCACAACGAGGGCACCGCTTCCACACAGCGCCTGCAGTGCTGGCCCCGGGAGAGGGCCCGGAGCTCCATTCAGAAGGACAGCTCATCTCCCTAGGGCGAGGGCAGGAGGCAAGGCAGCCGCTCTGTCCTGCTGGACCAGTGAGCTTCTGCAGCCGGGCAGCCATGCTTCAGACTAAACCAGGCTGCGCCACTGCGCCCTGGCAGTCCTGACCCTCAGAGGACAGGTGTACGTGCCCGAGCGCACACACACAGACCCTCGGCTCCCGCGACGCTCCCCTTCTCGCGTTCCCAGCTCCTGTGCCCCCAGTGCCACACCCAGTTCTCCCAAGTCCGTGCTCTCCACACAGCGGAGCCTTGGGCCAGGACTGGCTGCCCGACCCTGACCCAAATCATAGCCAGTTGGAAACCGCCCCTCCTTGCGGGGAAAGAGTGAGCCAGCCAGCAGCTGCAGCACACACCACACGGCCCTTCTCTTGACAGTTCCCTGGGTACATGTCCCTCAGGGAATACAGGCTGCAAAATGTCAGGAGGTAGAAATATCTGCGCGGGCAACTGTACCAACAGTGCGCATGCGTGCACGCGCCACTGCAGAAGTGTGCGAGCGTGCACGAAGGTTGACGTTGACGAAAACTAAATGCGCACGTAAAAAAACTGCACTCAACCTCGGAAGGTGTCTCTAAATGTGCAGTAACTCTGGTGGAATAAAATGATTAATATATAGCATGCCACAGAGATGAATCACAATGATCTGTTCACAAATAACTCCTTAACCAGAAAATAGGAGACGTGGAAAGAGAAGGCTGTTTTTTAAAGCCTCCAATTAATTTCTGTATTTCTGATCACTTGCCTTTGGGGATTAAAAACAAAACAAAACAAAAGAGCAGAGCACAATTCAGTGGAAATGTGTCTTTGTCCCCAGAGGTTTCTGCCTGTGCAAGCATTTCTTCTAGACCACCAGAACCCCCAGCCTTTGACTGAACTTTGCAGAAAACTTATCTATATTGACTTATATGTTGCACAGAACAGACAGAAATAAAAGTCTCAGACAGGCCTTTTTCACCCAACAAAGGCTTATTTTTTTTTCCATCCTTTGCTTGGGCTCAAGCACTCCTGCCCTGCGTGCCGCCACTTTAAACATGATCAGATCTGTGCTTCATTGCAAATAACAACTGACCAACAATAGGCCCCGCTTCATAGATTTGGGAATGTTTGGCTTAAGCTGCCAATGACTGAAGGCCTTTAGCTCCGATCGGCCAGTCACAGTCCGCTTTGTTGTTGTCTGTTGATGTGTCTGTGCTCATTATTCCTTGACATGCAACATCCCCCCTCCACCCTCCAACCATCCACAACCGCACAGAAAGCGAGATTCAAATGGGAACAGCTGTAGTGGTTCAATGGGAAATGATGCCTCTTGTGCAAAGGGGAGGGAGAGGGAAGGGAGAGGGCCTATTTGAGAAAGGCAACAGCTTTCAGAGAGTCTTGTATAAGAAATCTACTTTTGAATATACTTCAGTGAAATCGCTGTTGAAACAGGCTGACAATGGAAATCTGCCCAGATTGAAAATGCCAGCCCTAATTCAAAAGACAATTCCCAGTTAATAGCTTGTTGCATTTTTAGATTATTTCTAGACTTTGAGTTTTTGCATTAAATGGCTAACCGGGGAATGTGACCATTTTTATATATGTGCGTTGTGGGTACAAATGGGCACAGATCTACACACGGCTTTAAGTGGGTTTTTTTTTTTTTTTTCTGAACACATTTGTAATTAATGAAGCGGTAAGAACTATTT
Organism: Herpailurus yagouaroundi; assembly: GCF_014898765.1. Taxonomy (NCBI): domain Eukaryota; kingdom Metazoa; phylum Chordata; class Mammalia; order Carnivora; family Felidae; genus Herpailurus; species Herpailurus yagouaroundi. The sequence continues at coordinate 20,001,805 of NW_024412418.1, read as the reverse complement.
CTTTAAGAACTATCAGGATATAAAATAGAGTATGTATGAAGGTAACCGTTTGTTTAGAATGATTATCTAACATGGAAACAAAATTTGTAACACCACACTATAAGGTTAAAAAGAAAATAGTATAATAAAGGAAATACAAAGGCTTTGGCATGGTTTTTACAATCAACAATGGTTAATTTTGATATGTAGTTGTGAACAACTTCAAAACACTTAAGTTTAAAACTCTTGCAAGCACTTTTAATTGATTAGGAATGAATTCTAGATGCACAAAATGATTGGACTGTGAACAGTAATACAACTATATCTAAGAACAATTAATTTTTGCCGGCCAAGAAAGAAACGTATGATCGCATGAAAATGTGTATAAAACATCTATAGAGTATTCTTGTCAAATATAAATGAAATTAACTTTATTATAGAAATCATTCTGAGGATTTCTAGGGAAGACAAATACTTACATTTTGACATAAAACAAATTGGATTTTTATCGAAGACACACTCTACCTTTTAGCTATCAACTTTTTTCTTCCTTGAATTTATATCTTACCCTTTTTGCACATAAACTTCATCTGTTAACAACCTTTGGAAAACCAACAGATATTCTTACATAAATCTAGTGCATGTTGTTCCAGGTTTAATTATATGCAAAGGAATGATACAAACTTGGAACATCAGTCCATAAACTATGAACAGATGGGTAGAAGTATTTGATATATCTTGATAAAACTCTTAAATTCGTGGCAAAGCTTGTTGATCATGGTTTCCTTTTTTTTTTTTTAAACAACTTCATGACCAACACAGATCAAACATCCATCCAGTCTACGTTGTTCTTTTTTTTTTTCATAACATACAAATGCCCATTTACAAATAATACACCAAAATGAATAAAAGTTTGGATACCAAAATGAAGATTTGTTCCAACTGATAGCGTGCCTTCTGTATACAAAGGTCCTTGCTTCAAGTCCATTCCCCAGTGGTACAACACAGGACACAATTGCAGATCTGAAGTGCTTCTAACAGCATTTTCCTTTCCTTCCTGAACGCCCAACTGCTGTGTCCACATAGTCACTGACTGAATTAACACCATATATCCTTTTTTTTTTTTTTTTTTTTTTTTTTTTTTACTGTAATCTTGGCCAATATTGAGACATATCAGGTTCACTTCCAGGAACTTGAACGGGAACTGACACACCCGGGGAAATGAGTCCTAGAAGTGGATGAAAGAAATAGCCATGTAGAAATTCCCTTCGAGAGACAAGCATGGAGCATGAATTTATAGGTTTAAAAAAAAAAAATCTCATAATACTTTCTAACATTCTAACTGTATTTAAAAAAAATACTTAAAGTCTCACAAGCAAAAGTAGAACCTTCAGAAACAAGATTACATGTTTACACATATCTATTGAATTCCAAGTCCACACACACACACACACACACACACACACACACAACACCTCCATTTGTTTGCATGGTTGGAACTTTAGCATTAAAACTATCTCCAGCAAAGGGGGCGTCTGGCTGGCTCAGTCGGTTATATGTCCAACTTTGGCTCAGGTCATGATCTCACGGTTCGTGGGTTCAAGCCCCGTGTCAGGTTCTGTGCTGACAGCTCAGAGCCTAGACCCTGCTTCGGATTCTGTGTCTCCCTCTCTCTGCCCCTCCCCTGCTCGCATTCTGTCTTTCTCTCTCAAAAATAAATAAACGTTAAAAAAAACTTAAGTAAAACTATCTCTGGCAAACCAATGTGGTACTTCTTCAGTTGCGATGAAAGGCATGGAGGGGCTGGGAGGGTGAGAAGTCTTTTGATAACACTCACCATGCCCCTCACTCGGAGGCCCTCGCTGCTGAGCTCTGGCTAATAATCTCTCTTCAGAAAGCTGACATTCTCAGGCCTTGTCTTCATATATAACTTCTGTGACCAAATTCAGGAAAAACAACCTTGCTTTTTGTCTACATGGTCTCAAGTTACTAGTACAGCTTGACTAAATGTCCCCTTCTGATCAGTTTTCCCCCAGAGAAGTGAGGGAAACAACAAAGAGTTAAACAAACCATCACACACGGCCAGGAGGTTCTTTTTAGAATAACTTCAAGTGGAGTTAGATCACCTGGCAAAAGCAGCTGCAAAGGCCACCTCTGTGCAGCCTGCAGGGAAGGGCGGCTCACCTGTGGAAGTGGTGCCCGAGGTGCCCATTGGCTGACTGTTCATGTGTGTCTGCATATGTGGGGGGGTGTAGGTATCATAACTCCGCCCGTTCACCGAAGGGCTGGTGGGCAGCATGCAGGAGTACGAAGAGGTCTGGCTGGGGACTGGGGGCTGAGAGGAGAAAGGCAAACCTGTGGTTACCGAGAAGCACGTCACACAGCCGCATCCCCGGGCTCTGTCCTCCCCAGGAACTGTGCCAACATTTCTGATCCGTAAAGGTGCCCTGGTGGAAAGTACTGGAATTCCGTATCAACAGTCGGGCCTACAACCAGTCCTTCTGTTGACCACCACTAGAGTAAAGTTGCCTAAAAGTAATATAAATTCAGACAACTGTCTAGCTAGATGGTTGGCACTATCCATAAAATTAATAGGGTTTCTGTCCATTTTCATCTTGGACCTCTGCTGGCATCTTCAGAGAATCTATAGCATGAGGACTTCCATTAAAACACACCCCCTCTCCTGCAAATCCAATCTATTTGGAAATCTAGTGACCCCCAAATCCTGTATCTCAGGCTTTGGGCAGAGAACTGTAGACAGAGTTCTCCATAAAGTCTGCTTCAGGGACCTTGGGAGCCTTCCATGGTAGGACTCGTTGGATTAAAGATTCTTTGAAGAGACACATCAGTAATGATCTCCGATGAACGTGGTTAGAAGCATCAGTTAATACCTAGCCCCATCCTGCGAATTAGCTGTGACTTCCTTACAGACCTAAAAACCCAGGTTGGGTTTTATCCACAAAATTGGGTTACTGCCCTCTAAGTGTTTGGTCTGGTGGTATTGAGGAGGCAAACCTTTCTCCTAACTGAATAAGAAATACACAGAGCTGGGACAAAATCCCTCATGAGCTTCCATGGGGCTATGCCAGGCCAGCAAGATTGGGATGGATTAATACAAGCATCATGCCAGGAATAAGGGAGACGATGGCACTACTCCGTTCTGCAAACTGCAGAAATGTTTAACATCTCAGGATCCACATTCTCAGAGAGGGTGACACATTAGAGAAAGTTCAGAGGGAGACACTCACCCTTTGTAAAATGGCTGAAGATTTTGGTCAACAAGATGAATTGATGGACAGACAGACCAGCACACCCCAACTCCAAAATTCAGAGAGTAATTTTCTCTGAACAGGAGAATCATTAGTAACTTTTTAATTTTCTCTATGCTTTACAAAAGTATATATGTTTTGTTTCATATAAGTTGTGTAACTTTTAAAAGTCAGCGTTTGAAATAAATTGACCCCACACCACTTTATAGGTGGAAATAACCTGAATAAAAGAGTAGCACCTATTTAATTGGTTCTGAATATTTTCTCATATACAAACTTTGTTATCTTTGCAAAAACCTAGATATTGCTACAATTTGCAAAACCGAACAAGACACTCCATGGCCTTGTTAAAGTCAGAGGATGAGTGGTAACCTCAGGTTCAAAGAGGCAAGCAGGCCTTGAGGGCCCTGCCAGAATTTCAGCTTGCATTTGTTTCTAATTCCCAAAATCACTTCCTCTAGGCAACCTGACTTCTGGAAAATTCCAAAGCAGTTGTAGTAATACCAACCAATGGGCTGTTAATCCCTGAATGTACATTAATTGCATTATGGCTACTAATATCCCGATGAAATAAAAATAAACGTGAATAATTCCTCTGAAGTCGCTTATCTAGCTGCTCGTACATTCGTCTGGAGACTGGGAAACATTTATTTTGCTGTTATTTGGACTCGAAATTCATCAAAAGATGTTCAGTGGTGAGTAAACAATCTGTGTAACCCCAGAACTGCTTCCAGCAGGGGCTCACGCTGGCCAATCTCACACCATCCGGCATCCTCCAAGCATTGCACAAACAGGAGTCCTGGGAAAGTCACCAACAAGGCCCACCGGAAGGAAGGCCAATTTTTTTCCCATCAAGAATCCATCCAGCTCCAAAGTTCTAGTATAGTCCACCTGCCCTATACAACTTCCATCATAAAGGGCTAACCTACTACAGGGCCTTGCACACATAGGAGCTGATAAACATTCGAGACAGAATGGAGGGCAGAGGCAGGTTCTTCACACCGAGTGAAGAACATCAACCTACCCAGGCAGCGAGGAGCACCACAAACTCATTACATGATCCATGACAAAGACCACTAAATTTTTAGCAAGCACCTGTATTCCTTTTTTCATCATAAGCTGTAGAAAGAAAACTCACCATTCCTTTATATCAAAATATATCCCACAAGGCAAATATAAATCTTATTTCTGATCCTTTTTTTCTTCCTCACTGGTTTGTCACATATACACTAAATAATGTCCAAAATGCACACACAGGTTATATATTCATTTATATGAACACATTAATATAAACCCGAATTTACATATACTAACCCCTTGCCATCTAATAACGTGTCAGCATTATTTCCATTTTCTGACACCACTTTCACCAGTACGCAAAACATGCCCATTCCCACCCAACGTTATCAAGCTAACATCTTCTCAGAGCAAAAGGCAGATTAATTTGGCTTTTGTGCTTTTTTTTAAGAGCACGAATCAATCAATCCATCAACCCAACTACAAGACTGGACTGACTGTTTTCACCTCAGCCTTGACTGGTTAAGCTAATGGCTGCAGTGAGAAAGGCTCCCAAGGGCACATGCGTGGCCAGTGGGGTCTGCAGGCCCTGACCCGTTCTCCACTTCTTCTCTAAGGCACCCGGTAAGCAGACGGCCGGCGGCCTCACTTACTTGCATAGGCAGGTTATTCGCCATGGTGAAGCTGGGCATGGGTGGCAGAGCGCTGTACGTGTTTGTGAGGGCTGTGTCTGTCCGGCCCAACATGGAGCCAGAGGTGAAGGAGGAAACTGCAGGGAGAGAGACACCTCAGACAGTCATGCTGAAAGTCAGAGCCAGGGCAAACAGGTGAGACACACTTAGTGGCAGTGGTATTCAAATTACCAGGCGTGGTGGGTTGTGGGATTGGCTGGTAGACACTGGTGCTGAAACTACTGCTGATGGGGATGTGACTAGGTGTGTTGCTGGCCTGTCTCCTCTGATTCCTCAGTTTTTCTTCTCTTCGCCATTTGGCCCTCCGATTAGAAAACCATACCTGGAAGTCAGATGGAACAGGTTAGGCCTGTGCCTACTCCCAACTCAACCTCCCCCCTGGCACTTGCTCTGCTCCCCACCCCCATCCCCCGGTGACAGCAAAGCATTTAGGGGACTGAATCTCTTACTGTTTATGTCAATGAACGGTGTTCCTTAGAAGCACCTTTGTGTCTAGAAAGGGCAAAGCATGAAACCACATGTTCTCTGGGTACCTGTATTCTTGCTTCAGGTAGATCTATTTTGGCCGCTAGTCTTTCTCGGGCAAACACATCTGGATAATGGGTTCTCTCAAACTCTGAAAGAGTAAGTGGCGTTTTCTATGTTGCACCGGAACTATGCAAAATGTGTCAACGAAGCCCTGGATCAAACTGGTTCCCGCCTCCCCATTTCTGTCCCTTCCAACCAACTCCCTTTAAAATGCCGCTACTATGAACACTGACTGTACTTGAAAGAGCTATCCCACCAGAACCAAGTTAAATTTCCTTCGGAATGACATTCATTCGAGGACCCTTCTGTGGCCTGAATTAGCAAAACCATCATTTTTTCTTTATGAGAAGTCAGACTCTTAGTCTTTGAATTACTGGTACATGAAAAGAAGAAAGAAAACACACACACACACACACACACACACACACACACACACACACTGAAAAGATGCCCAGGAAAAAAAAAAAAGAAAGAAAGAAAAAAGAAAGCTTTTCAGTCCTCTATGCAAAGGGCCCTGGCTAAATTTAGCTCTTTGTACTGAAGATGTGGCATTTAGTTTGATTTACGGCCTCCCTACTTTGAAAAACTCCATCACCTTTCTCCAGGGCCTCAATTTGCTCTTGGGTAAAGGATGTTCTATTTCTTTGCAGCTTCCGCTTCAGCTGAAGTCGCATTTGGGCCTCATCTGAATCTTCTCCATTGGAACTGATAGAGTTGGTATTCTCTCCCCCTCCTTCCTGTTGCTGGCAGCCATCTGGAACAAAAAGAAAGGGACAGTAAGAGAAATCTGGAATAACTTGGAGCCTCCAAAAGGGGCCTGGGTATAGCCATAAACTCCAAGAGCAGTACATTGTGACAGTCTCAAGGCATTCCCAAGGTAACTGTCAGTCTTCCTCTAATAAAAGACATTAGTGACGTACGCTATCTTATCACCATTGTCTTTCTGTTTTCATCAAGAAGAGACTGTACGATATGGACATCACAGAAGGGCATTTCTTTAAATAACAAAACGAGTGCTGAAGTTTCCAATTACAATGGTCTTTCATAACTAACCTTGAGTCCCAAATGCCTTACCCATTTCCCCATTCCCTACAGAATTTATTTACCTATAGCTCTGTTGGGAAAATAGAAGAGTGATGTTCAAGATTTCAGCTGATCTATAATCAGTAATTCCTATCTAATCAATTAGATGTTGATAGGTTTGTAGAAAATGCTATTAAGAAACCAAACCAAGCTTGTAATCTTTTTAAAAAAATATTTATCTAGTTTTTATTTGAATTCTGCACAGTCAATTTCATTTTAAAGGTTGTGAATTTAGAAATGCTTGCATTGTTCTGCAGTTTTATTCAACTATTGTATGAGTGCGCTTTGCCTTGACACCTATTACGAGCACAGCTGTAATTATATCATCACCAAGAACAGGCTATAATTGCTGAAAATGGAATTTTATATTTAGATAAAAGGACTGTCCATTCTTTGTAATGTGTTGCACCAGAGAAAAGTAAGATTTCTTTTAAATTTTTAACGTGTAATTTTAAAAAAGAAATAGTAGAGAGTTCACTAACTAGCTAAATATGCTATGCCGCAGCTGAATCCTTGGCATATCATTTAAGTGGTACATTTTTAATTAGGGCATTTCCACCACTTTTACTGTAATTTCTATCATTAAACAGGGGAAAGTTTTATTGTTTTCCCTTGCTGCTTCCAGGGCAAGATGTACACTTGGGCTAGCTGGATCTCGCCTTGCCTCTTGCTCCTGAGGCCACAGCCTGTCTGAAGGAAGGACTCAGCCCTCACCGGGCCTCCAGAGCCACTGCAAGCTGGGTCCTGGGTCTTGGGTCCTGAGGCCCCCAAGGGATACCAAAGGGGCTGCCACCCCCCATCCTAGAAATTTGGCCGGTGGCGGCGGGGTGGGGGTGGGGGGCGGGAGGGAGGGGCCTCTAGGAGCTCCTTGGTGGGAATCGACTTGGCCAGGAATATCATTTATAACCAGGAGACAATAGGCAGCGCCTTCAAAGAGTTCAGGGAATTGTGACAGGATCTAGTGGGATCTTTTCAGAAACTTTGAAATGTTTTAAAACCCCAACTTTCTCCCCCATTTAAACAGGCGGATTCATCGGCACTGGCCACCATATGGGCCCTTGGAGATCTATTGAGATGACCACCAACACTTGAATAGCGAGGGGCTGCTTTTCAGCGCTGCACAATGCCCCATGAGTAAGGGAAACTATTAAACTCCTGGGGCAGGAGCGTTGGCAAACTTTCGTGGGCAGAATTTTGAGGCCACAATGAGCGCGGACAACAAAAGGATTCTCTTGAGGCGTGCAGCGGGCCACATTGTGTTACAAGAAGCCCAGTCAACAGACTTTTCAGTGAAGTGTGTTAACCCCTCTGCTCTGCTATCATTAATCACTGTCCGAAGAGCGGTCGCCTCAATGCTATTTAGGGCGCTTGGCTGGGGGGATGGAGGGGGGATGGGGGGCCAGAGCAGGGGGTGGGGAGAGGCAGGAAAACTCGTTGGGGACCAGGCAGGCTTGTGTGGGAAGGGTGGACGGGGAAGGCAGGGAGGATGGAGACCAGTTCCGAGGTAAGGAGGAGGGAAGCGGAGAGGGAGGATGAGGGCCGAGGGGGAGGGGGTTGGAGAGGAGGAGAGGAGGCAGGAGAAAGATGAAGGGCTCCAAAGAGACAGAGCCCAGAAAGGTATAAGAAGGACAGAAATGCCAAGAGGAAAAAGAGGCAAGAGGACTTAAGGAGACAAGGAGAGAAAGGGGGAAAGGAAGACAGAGAGAGACAATTGCTAAACAGACTGGCTCTACTTTGGGTCATCTCCTGCTACTTCAGAGAGATGGGGAGGGGGTGGGAGAGGGTACTTAGTTGAAGGAGACACTGGACCCACGTGTGTGGGCACAAGTGTCTGTACTAATTTACTGCCCCAAGTTTCCAGGTGACTTTTCAAAGTGGAAAGAAAGAAGAAATCCCCCCCCCCCCCCCCTTATTTTCAGATTCGGTGAACGAGGAAGACTTTACAAATAGCCCTTTTTGGCCAACTAGAAACTAGTTCCGTGGGTTATTGCTTTGGGGAAACACAAAAATCTCCAACCATGAGACATTTAGGGACTGGGGCGCTGAGGAGAACACAATCCTACCTCGCTCTGGTGGTCACTCATGCCCACCCCAGTCCTTTTTCTGGCATATTCAATGTCACCAATTAAACAAAGCTGCCCAGGTCTCCCTCAGAAGACCCCTGCAGATAGCATTCTCTACTCTCTACTTCTCTGACATTTTCCTAATCTAAAACTTGGAGGGTTGCACTCTCTCTTCCCCACCCTCCCCCCATCTCCCCCTGTCTCTCTGTCTCTTACACACTAACGCCGGCATGGCTCTGACTTGAGAATTGACATTTAAGGGATGGGGAGAGTCAGTGGGGATAGAGAGCCCTTTGGGAGGGGGGAAGGAGTGGAATGAGAGGCCGGCCAGGAGAAACCCGTGGCTGCAGGACCCCTCCACGACCCCGCAGAGCGGGCGTGCCCCGTTGAAAGTTTGTTTACTACTGTCAAAGTAGCAACTGTTCGCAGCCAGGCGCTGAAGGAAAGGTCACTCTTAGATTGGGCGCCCCCCCCCCTTTTTTCTTTAGTGGATTTACCTTCCACTCTTAAAGCTTTTAACAAAATAAAACTAAAAGTTGGATCTCGAATTCTCCATATGATAAACCTAAGTGGCAGACAATTAAGATATCTTCTTTAAAAGGCGCCCCCTCGGAGCGCGAAAAGAAGAGGCCTTCAATGGGCGCGCCGTCCACCTTCCAGCCTAATCCGTGAGAAGGCGAGTGAAAGCGCCTCCCATTATCCCAGCCCCAGAACCATCTGACGCTGGGGATAGGATTTGTTTCCTGGAAGAAGGAGAGGAGGAAAAAAAAAAAAAAAAAAGGACGCTGGGAAATAAAATCATTCCTTAGTTTCTTAGTGTCTTAATCAGTGAGGCGGAAAACAAGCAAGAAAAGATAGCAACCCGGTTGCGGCACCTTTTCAGCTCTAGAGCGCGGATCAAAACATTGTAGCATCTGTTGAAAAGAGACTGACTAAATCCTATAGAGGGCCTGGGTATTATGGGGGGGGGGGTGGGGGGGAGGAGATAAGAAAAAGTGTCTCCGTGATCCCTAAAACCACCAAATCGCTGGAGAATTGGGGCTGGATAGAGTTGTCTCTTGTTGTTGTCAGCCCACGTCGTCACGATTTTATTCACCGCCGCATGGCGTTGATCAGATGGAAACCATATTTGTCTCCCTCTGAGACCTAACCTCGCCTTATGCTTTCGGAGTAATGGACTCTTTAAAACCCCAAAACGGCTTCCCGGGCCGGGAGAGGGGGCGAAGGGGAGGGGGCCTTCTTAGCACCAAAAGGTCTGGGGATTCCCAGGGCGCGTCGGCCGAAGCCCGGCACCAGCGCCCCGCGGCGCCCCCACGCCCGGGACCTCGCTCGGGGGGGGGGGGGGGGG
>NW_024412418.1:19989248-19991726 GCF_014898765.1 Herpailurus yagouaroundi | reverse complement strand
GGTGGGGGACCGACGCGTCCTCCCCCCCCCCCCCACCCAGTGGGGTCGGCAGTCGGGGCCCGCGGTCGCTGCACCCGAGCGAGTTTCTTGCGGCGGCCGGGGTGGCGGGACGAGAACTGACAGCTGGGGAGTCAGAATTCTCCAGCGATTCGCCGCCTAAAAGTTCAAAGCTCCTGAACTAGCGCCACCTCCCGCCGCAACCGTCACCACAGGCAGGGTCGTGGAGTTAGGCTCTCGCTTCCCGCCCTCAAGCTTCCCGGGACGAAAAGCTGCCCTAATCGGGCGCCACCTCTGGTGGAAGCGGAGGGGCTGGCAAAACGGCTGCCCGGGACTTGTGTCTCGGCTCTGGAAAGCAGGCGGGTGGACACGCTCTAGGCCCCAAGCTAACGTGAGCTCTTGCACCGAGAGGGCCGGCGCGTGGAGGCTCTGGGCTCAGCCCTCCCGGACCCGGCCACTGCGCGGTCCGCAAGAGTTCTCGGACCCTGGGGGCCAGACTCGGCGGGGGAGGGGTCACAGGGACCTCAGGATGCTGGGGGTTTAGGGGCGGGCGCTGGGGAATACCAAGTTCGGGTGTCTCCTGGGTGTGTCCGGTGTGCGCACGTGGGAATCCAACAGTTTCAAAGGTCAGGTGAGGGTGTGGTGGTCCACACTCAGACTTGTCATTCCCTGTCCTCATCAGAGGCGGGAGTGGGCCTGGGCCTCCGCCTGAGCGGCACCCCAGGAGGCCGCGGGGTCGGGACCGGATAGGACGAGCTGGCCAGCGGGGTCGCCCAGGGGAGCCCGGGGCCCAGCGCATCAGGAGGCCTCTGCCGGCCGAGCGGCCGCGCTGGGAAACGAGGAGCAAGCGCTTTGCTCCCTATCTTCCCAGTGTCCGTCCTATATTGTTTTCTGCTCTTAAAACTGACATGTCTAATTGGCAATTGGTGCCGAATCGTGTCCAGAGGTCTCTTGTGGAACATTTCTACAGCTGTCTCCTTCAACTAGACGCTTATTCATGTCGCCTTAATGAGAAACAAAACGTTCTCTAATGAGCAATTACAGAGCGACAGGATTGTTCCCATAACAAATTCTTGCGAGTGACAGAAGCATCCTTTGTACCAGATATTTCGCATACTGTTACCGATTTTCCCTTCTCTAGGCCGGCTCCGTGGAGGCGCGGGGCACCCGGAGCGGGTCCGAGAGCGCACTGACGCGCGGGCAGCCCCGTCAGCGTCCCAGCGCCGCCGCCCCCGGCCCGGAGCCCCCAGGCTTCGTCGGGCTCTTGGGAGTGAGACGCCACGTCCCATTATCCCGCATATTATCTCCTTGTCACAAGGACAACAAATACCGATTAATCTTCGGAGTAAACTGTTTCCTATTCTTGACCAAGCTACCTCGGGGTGTGTAGGGGAGGGGAGAGCCAACCTACGCCACCCCACCCCCAACTGCTCCTCTTCCCCCATTCCTTCTCCTAGATCCTTCGAGGGTCCTGATTCCTTCTCTCCTACCAGCCCCACCCCCCACCCCCACGCCCCGAGCGGCTCCGGACACCCCGAGGCCGGCTCCCAGTATCCTCATCCCACCTTTCTGTGCAGTTGCCACCCACAGAGAGTGAGAACTCAGGGCCCAGAGGAACGGAAGGAATGCGACCGACCGAGACGATGGTGTTGTTTGAGTTGGGAGACCACCACTTCCTGTGCCCTATCCTGTACTCTGCCCTGCATCTTGCTGCTGGCCCTTTCATATGCACCCTACTCATACTCACGTAATTTGTCAATTACGGCAAAAAGCAAAACGATACAATTATGTTTACCTCCCAGTCTGTCAGTGTGTTAACTTGTCACACTTCTACAGCAAGGGGGCTCTCCGTGCATTTTAATGGCAAATTTGAATAGGGCACCACGCAGCTAGCTCTCTTACACACATACTACTGCCCAAAACATATTTGCGCACACGCACACGGGCCACATTCTTACTACTCCTGACATACACAACCCTCAAATGGGAAGGCCAGTGAGATAGTTCAACAAATACCACCCTCCTACAGGGCAAGTCAGTGTGTCCCACTCTTCAAGCACAGACGTGGAGAGAGGGAAAAGGTTGAGGGAGAAGATGGCAAGTGGCTGCATATATGGAGAGTTTTGAGGATAGGTGCTTGGGCTTTTTACCTTGTGTAGGTTGCCCTGGCACAGAAGTCCCCGGATACCAACCAGGGCGGGTACCCCAGCTTCCGGTCTGCCCGTTCAACATCCTTAGTTTATCATACATGCCGTCTGCGCCCATCTGTTGCTTTTCGCTAGCCAGGTTGCGAAGAACTCTGTTTATTGATGACACCTGTAAATCAAACCAAAATCAAACCAAATGGTAGCGTCTCCAGAAGACAGTTGCTCTATCTTCAGTTCCCATCTCAGCACGCCCACTCCCTTAAAGAATGACCCTTAACACATTAAAAAAGAAGAAGAAGAAGAAGAAGAAGAAGAAGAAGAAGAAGAAGAAGAA
>NW_024412418.1:19845020-19989238 GCF_014898765.1 Herpailurus yagouaroundi | reverse complement strand
AAGAAGAAGAAGAAGAAGAAGAAGAAGAAGAAGAAGAAGAAGAAGAAGAAGAAGAAACAACTCCCAGCCATCCTGGGACAGAGACACTGTGGACAGAATGACAGCCATCACTTTGGGTGTGGAAACTGAGTTGGGTAGGGAATGTGGGATGGAGAGGGCATTTGCTTCACTTCTGCTGGATGTCTACAGTGACCTAATCTTTGTTAAAAGATTTCCTAAAAAAAAAAAAAGAAAGAAAGAAAGAAAGAAAGAAAGAAAGAAAAAGACAGGCTTGGTGTAGAGCTTTCTTTCACTTTGTTTTCTATTAGGGCAAAAGTGGATGTTTGACATCTGAAGGAAGGGTCAGGCAGTCTGAGTTGGAGGAGGTTAGATTTTGGTTTTCATTTTCATTCTCCTTCTTCATTCAAGTGCCTTTCCCTGGGTGCCTCCACCCTCCACTTTGAAACATGCAAATAAGGTGAACAGTTCCCCACACTTGACTCCCAATTTCCAGAAGATCAAAAAAAGGTCAGCGTGCTCCTCTCAACACCCTCAGCTACAAAGGTGACATAGGGGGAGCAGGGAGGAGACAGAGACAGGATGACACTGGTAGGGAGGAGGGGGGTGGGCAAGTGAAGAGAGAGATGGTAAAGAGGAAAGAGCATGGGGCTTAGGGCAGGGAGGGGGAATGTTCTCAGTGAACTTACACTTGGTATGTTATCGTTGGTACAGACCCCCTCGGACAATAATCTGTCTCGGATTTCCCAAGCAAAGATGGACGGGCACTCCCGCTTATACTGGGCTATTTTGCTTACAACTTCTGGAGTCGCTACTCTCGGTTTACTACCACCGATTGCCCTGGGTCTGATGGAGCCAGTCTCGTAATACCTGCCCAGAATTTTACTCACACATCCGTTGGACACCTGCATAGGGGAAGTGGACAGAAAACCACATTATTAATAATTTCAAGACAAAAATAAAATTGTTTAAGTATGCATTAAACAATGACAAGCTTACGTTTTGATTGTCCAGCACTTGGACTTTTGCATCTGCATGGGTCTATAACACAAAAATATACCTTCAATGGTATGAGAACTTACTGTAGAGAGCTTTTTTTCTTAAAATTACATTTGTAGCCCTAAACACTGCAAATATGATGATAGTTTCAAACAGTTTGAACTAAAAAAAAAAACTAATTTTAAGGTTTTTTATAAAAAAAAAAACTTTTCTGAAACATTGCCTGAAGATGCATCAAAACGAAGTAAGACTTTTTTTTTGTGTGCTGACCTTGCTTAAAGTAGTGCCAAATTTTAATGAGCAAAGGGGGAAAATAAACTAAAATTTTACTTATTTTCCTTTAAAAATATGCTCAATTTTGTAAATGTGAGTTAGGTAAGGAGGTGAATAGCATTTGGCTTTTAAAATCAATAAATATTCCTCATGAATATGAAGAATGCAAACAAATATCTCAAAATCTGAGGTGAGTGTGGCATGAGGGAGAGGGAAATAAAATTATGCTGGTTTATGTAACTCAATTTATTATAGTTCCTAAACTGTTACCACAATAAATGTTTTTTATCAAATGAAAAGAGAAAGGTGTTGTTTTTTTTTAATTCACACACACATTTTTTTTTTTTTTCCTTAAGCAGATGAGTTATCTTAAGTGACTGACCCAGGTTGAAAGAGATAGGGAAGGATACTGGAAGGAAAGGGGAAAGCGGGGAAGGCCGGGTGTGGGGTAGGGGCTGGGGTGGGTGGGTGAAGGGGGGGGTCCATAATTAGCAGCGTTTACAGTAAGAAATGAAGAGAGGGCGTTGAGAGTGGAGGGCCGCGGGGGCGGCGAGTGGGGCGGCGCCGGGAGGATCACCTGCAGAATTCGGGAAATGTCGCACGGCCGGGCCCCGCTGTGAGCTAGCTCTACGATCTTCTGCCGGGTGGAGTCCGGCAGTGGCCGCCCGTTGACAAAGACACCACCGAGCTGATTCACTCCGCTGTGACCTGAGGAAAAGGGAAAGGAGAGGAGAGGAGAGGGGAGAGGAGAGGAGAGGAGAGGAGAGGAGAGGAGAGGAGAGGAGAGGAGAGGAGAGGAGAGGAGAGGAGAGGAAGAAGAGTCAAGAGAAAGAGGAGGAGGAAGACGAAGGAGAAGAGGAAGAGAAGACAACCACAATGCATCCTCAGCTCCCTGCCAACCCATGCCAACCTCAGCGATCAAGTCCCTGCTATCAATCACAAACGACTCCGGGACCAGGCAACCATGCGGGGCATCGGGCAGCCCAGCCCCAACACAGTCGCGCTGTGTTACAGATCCATGCCAGTGAGCAAGAACACACGCACCCCACAGCCGCTGTCACTCCAGCCCTTTGCCCCTCTTCATAAACACCCCAGCCAGCCCCTGAACCCACAAGGTGCAAACAATCGTTTCAGAAAACATCCTTCCAAAGATCGCCTCTGAATGGCATCACAAAACGTGGGTTCTACGGAACCCACACTGAACCTCCAAGGTCTCTGCATTGTTAGAACTGTTACAGCAAATGCTATAGCTCTTCAGCATTTCCTTGGACTCCACAGTCCAGAAATGTTTGCTGTCACACTCCAAACTCTGGTGAAGGCACCGCGCAAGCACCGGAGTTTTGTTTTGTTTTTTAATTACATATATATTACGTGACATTGCATACACATATGAAGAGACAGGAAAGGAGTAGAGAAGAACCACAGCAGCAGATCTGCGGCTGGTGAACCCCAACCTGCGCCTCCAGTACAGGCGTGAGGGTCAGAGCTCCAGATAACTCCAACCACAAAGTAGTCCGCCGGCTTGCAGCTGTGGGGCCGAGAGCTGGGAGTCCATTCGCACAGGCCACAGCTCGCTGTACTTCCGCTGCTGAACTTGGCCTTCCACACAGCCAAGGACAGATATTAGCAAAAATCGGAAAGGGAAAAGAAAAGCAAAGGAGCACACCACAGTGTCTTCTATCCCTCCTTTATCTTGTTATTCTCACAGCCTCACCCCCATTGTCTAATCTTAGAGAACCAGGAAAGGGGGTTAGCACCTCTCTGTAGCCCTCCCCAGAAACCACAGGCACACAAATAAAGCCAATTGCCAATTTCCACTTCCTTAAAAATCTCCAACCTGCAGCCCCGGACTCTAGAGAGCAGCCCTTCCAGGAGAAGACGTGGCTCCCTGCTCAGCTCTCTTCTCTCTCTCTCTCTCTCTCCTCTTCTCTCTTCTCCTTGGAGCCTCTGATAAATTGACTCCAGGAGCCTGAGCTTCTTAGCAATAAATAAGCTCCAAATATAGAAGAGGGGGGAAAATATGATGAGCCTCTCTGACATTTGTCTTTAAAATAAAACTAGCTGCACGTCAAGTTTGAGCTTAATTTCTGGAAATAGGCGGAAGTCGCTCCGGATCATGCATGGAAGGCTAATTGAAAAGATCAGTCGGGGCGCTTGTGGCAGCCTTGTCACTTTGTGACAGTGCTCCGCTCCGGGAAATTGCATCGTCACGACAAACGGGACCGTGATAAAACGACCCTTTCCGTCCCTATTTGTAGATCACTCAGACGAGATTGAACCTCACTCGTTTCCCCTTCGAGGGGAGCCGAGTTTTCAGGGTAGCCGAAGGCTTGGGGCGGAGGGGGGCCCTCACCGACGGAGGGGGGGGGGGGCCGGAGCCTCAACTCGATGAGAAGTGACAGGCGTTTGGGGGATCTGGGCTCCGGCCGGGCCCAGCGCAAGCGGGGACATCGCCGGGACACCACTTCTCCAACAGAGCAAGGCCTCGACCGCGCTTCCGGTTTCCCCTAAGTTCCCTTTATTGCCTTCCTCTGCTTCACAACACCAGTCTACTGCTAGGGCTGCGGAGCCCTCCCTTTGGGCAAAGGGAGCCTTCCCGGAAAGAGAAAGGCTGTCCCAGAGAGAGACCGAGAAAGATTTTACAAACTTCACGCCCAGCCTGGGCAATTCCCAGCCTATGAATGCCAAGGCTTGTGAGGCCGCCTAATCCTAGACCTCCCTCCTTCTCCCCTCATTGCAAAAAAATAAAAATAAAAATAACGTGCCCGCCACCTCCGCGCCGACCGTCGGCGGGTGCTCGCCCAGGAGACGCCAGGTTGCCTCTGCCAGCATCGAAAAGGCAGCGAGGAAGCGCAGCTCTAAGTTCCCCTTCAGAGGTTAAGCCTCAATCATTGTGTCCCTTCCCTAGGGACGGCTGGCGCTCTCGCCCAGTGGCGATGATTATGCGCCTAGAATTCGACCGCGAAGCATCTAATAGGAAAACATATGGTGTCAATTTGGATGCTCTGCGCCTCGCGCACACCCGGGAGCGAGCGGCACAAAGCCCTGCAGGCCGGCCCGCGACCCCGCGCCCCCCCCCGGGGCCTGCCAGCCAGGCCGCGGCGGCAAACGCTCAGCGCTGCGGGCCCCGGCCGGGACCTGCCCGAGAGCCTACGGCTGGGGAGCCTGAGCTGCAGGGGGAGAACATGCAGCCGGGAGAGGTGCACAGAAGCCTTTGCCTCGCCAAGGAAGGTCCCTCCCGGGCCTGGCAGGTTCTGCACAACTAACCCGCCTTAAAGCTCGCCACCTTTGAATCCTTTCCTGCGCTTCGCGCCCACCAAGCCGCGGAAGCACCTGGGGCGGCTGGCGCTTCCAGGCCTGATGGATCGGGCACTGGAGACCCTCCGAAGTCTGCGGTTCGGCAAGGGAAGGTTGCTAGAAGACTTGGGCCCTTCTGCACTCCTACTGCAGCTGAACCCTCGAACTGCTTCCAGACTCTGCACCTCAGCACGGGCCTGGTTTCACTGGGCCTCCAGGCTCCCAGACTCGGGCTGCAAACAAGCCCTGCCACATACCAGCACCCACTACCGCTATCACTCCAGCAGTGCCCCCACGGACTGAGCAGGAAGGTGGGCTGGGGCCCAGAGGGCCTGAGCACAGAGAGGATGGGAGGCAAAAGAGCCCGAGAATCAAACGCACTGCGGGCCTGGACCGATCAGAACCCTCACAGTTGCAGCTACCAGGGCGGAGCTTCTCCAGTTCCAAGGCTGGACAGCCAGTCTCTTCCCAGACCCAGTAAACCTGCTCTGGCCGGTAGTACAGGGTTACAGCGTTCCAGTTTACCACCTCCCCCCACCCCACCACCACCGCAGGCCAGCGTACCCCGCTCCCTTTGCCTTTTAGGCCGGTAGCTGGGGGGGGGGGGGGAGAGGAGGGGAGGAGCCGTCCAGAGAGTGACTGGGGGAGGGAAGCCCCCACGCCCCTCCCGGATGGTGGTGACTAGCAGTCTTGGCTAAACCCGAAGGGGCCTCCTTCTCCTCGGGCAACTAGGAGAAGCCTCCGCCCCGCCCTGTTCAGCCCAGCCTCTCTCTCTCTCTGGGGTCAGAGCCCGGGCAGGGGCGGGGAGGGGGTATGAGTTACAGGATTTGGGGGGGATGGGGTTTCTCTACCTCAGCTTCGCAAACTCTAGCGGGCTGTTCTGAAGGGCCTAGCCCTTGTTCTTCTAGGAGCGAGAGCAGCAGAGTAAACGTCTTCCCCTCTCGGGTTGCCGGGTCTGAAGGGGGGCGCAGCTGTCTCAGGTCCCCGGAGCCTCTTGCCTCTTCCCTCGTGCCTGGCGGGCCTGGCCCGCGTGGACACCCGCGAACCTCTGCGCCCTCCCCTGACCTGCCGGTCTGCGTGTCCCCAGCCCGAAGTCTGAGAAAGACCAGAGGCACTTACTGTTCTGCATGCTGGCACTGGCTGGGGGCCGCGGGATCCCACGGGGCTCGAAAATGGGGCTCTGTTAGCAAGGATATAGGCGTTAATCCAGGGCCAGCGCCAGGTAGGCCCTACCTCCCGACAGAGGACGACCTGGAACCGGGACAGGAGAATGCCCCTTCTTGAGGAAATGATCCACTCAATCGCTTGGGGCCATCAGAGGGGCATCCACCTCTGCCCTACAGTGTATACAAAATCTACCCTCTGGGCTACAAATAAAATACTCCAATATCCCCAAGCTGTTTTCCCCAAACCCCTTAGTAGCTAACTCTTTAATCAGGAGAAACAACCCAACTTTGATTTTTTTTTTTCTTCCACGAGAACAACAATGAACAAGTATTCTGACTTTTTTGGGGTTTGGAACCCAAAGCAGCCACCAGAACTTGCCTGAAATCTGGGAAGTCTGTCCACTCTTACAATAAAAGGTCTCACACATCTGCGCGCCCCTAGTTAAAGTCTTCCCCCTAAGACAAAACAAAAGGAGAGAAAGGTATGTCAAGCTGTGGCTCAAAAGCACAGGCCCATGGGCTCTCAGAGTCACACTCCCAGAAAAACAAAACAAAACAAAACAAAACAAAACAAAACGTGCATCTAGGGCTCAAACTACCATAGAACCCTAAATCTCAGAGTTATAACAACATTTCCAGCAGCCTGTCATGCAGAAGTCCCCACCTTTTAAAAGTAGCTGCTCTGGCCTGGCTTGGGAGAATTGGAGAATCTGACAAGTCGGGGAACCATTTTGTAAAAATATCAAGAACCAGTTAAAGGGAAAGGGGAGCACCAGAGAAACAGTGGCATTAGGAATCGAGGCCAAAGACTAATACCTGAAGTTCAGAGGTGAGGGGAAGGGGGAATCTCAGAACTTCAGGGTGCTTTTGGGTGCAGACTAGGGAAGATCAGAAGGGCTGCAGAGCCCATACTCCTTCCTTAAGGAACTTCACCATCCTAGTGGCTCCAAGGCTCCCAGATCCCAACTCTGGTTACCCCTTCATCTTCCACTCTCTCCCTCAAAGCTTCCCAGTCAGGTCCCCACTCCACCCTCCTCCCAGCCTTTCTGGGACTTTGAAAGTAGCAAGCCCAACTTTTCCCCCCCAAACCTCACTTATTGTGATTAACTTCTCTTTTGGTGTTTAGATCTTCCCCCCTTTTACTGTACTGTGACACACGCTGTCTACCTCGCCTCACTGCTTTAAAAAGTACGAACAGGAGGGGGTGAGCGTGGTCGACAAAGCCTACAGGCAGCGAACAATGGCTTCTATTCTCCAGCTCTCCCCAAACCCAAAGAGCAAAACTGAGTCTCCCTAACCAGCAACACAGCTTCCAACCAAATGTACCAACAACCCACCAACCCACAAAAGGGAACAGAGGGACACTTCTAGCTTTGTAAGTCCTGACCCAGTGTGGGTCCCCCAAGGTTCGCCCTCCACCACCCCCTCCCTGCCTTACCCTAAGAAGAAGGTGGGGGGGGGGGAGAAAATAGAAAAGTAATTTCTTGTTATAAATATCTGGAGGTAATTGTGCTACTGGTGTGAGTTGTTAGGGGCTGTAAAAAGATACAACGGCACCGTGGGGAGCTCAATTGGGAAGAGAGAGTTACAATAAAGAACCTATTCAAGAGGTTTGCAGGAAAAAAAAAAAGAAGTAAAATAATTAAATAGTCACAGCATTATTTCTCCCTGTTTAAAGAAAAAAAAACTAAAATATTCATTCTGTTTTCTTATTGTGATTATTAATTTTGCCTGCCTACAAGCAAAGAATTCCAAGAAGCACATTTTTTCTCTTCAAGGCCATTCATGGTCTAATTTATTAACTAGCTGGGAGGCAGCTTAAATCCATAAAAATAAACTTAAGAGGAGGAATTTACCCAGCTTCTGAATGTGGTCTGGTAAAATTGGAGAGAGGAGAGGGTTACCTAGTTACCTCTAGCTGGGTTGGCTCCCAGGGCCTTCCTCCTGTCTCTCAGTCCCCACAGCCATAGTCAGATCTAGGACAGGCAGGAGAAACCCCAACTTCTTGAAGAATGTGCTCCCCCTCAAAGTGGGACTCCGAAACTGCAGAATAGTAGCAGGCAGGGAGAGGGGAGGTGGGCTTCTCCTAGAAGGGGTAAAACTTCCCGAATTCCTCTCTATAACCCACACTGTACTCAACCACAACTGAATGCCCCCCTCCTGGCCCATACATCCTTGAAGCCATTAAAAAAAAAAAAATATTCACTAGCTGATTCCAGAGAGGCCCAGCCGATTAGTTTTTGAAGCAACTGGGAAGGTGGAAGCATCTCAAGTTCCAGTTCTGCTCCATTCCCACGTCTATCTCAGCTAAGAAGCTACTTAATTACTTAAGTAATCCCTAACATTTAGTGCAAAAGCGACCGGGGAGGCTGGCGACACTGACACCCGGAAGCAGTGGTGGCTGCAGAGGCTAGAACCCTAGTTGCAGCCAGTGTCCCCCAGCTCAGCCCTAGGCTTTCTACAGCCCTAACCTAGTCAGAGACCCACGGGGGGGGGGGGGGGGGGCGGGGGGAAGAGTCTCCAGATGCTTCAGAGTCCAATGGGGCCTTGGTCCTCTAGGCCACTGGGCCACTGCCACCCCCATCCCCAACTCAAGCCTCAGCTTTCAAAAGCAGTTCTTTTAATCACTTAATTCTCAAAATCCATCCTCAAATTCCTTAGCTGGGGTGAAGAAGAGAGCTCACTTTTCGTCTCTACCGGCCCCCAGCCAAAGAGTAATTAGCAATTAAGATGACAAAGTTTCACTCTCTAGGGCCAAATAAGATAACAACTAATCAAATTGCCTTCAGACGTTTGCAAAGGTCGCCGGCTATAAAAAATGTAATGTCAACGGCAACAACTATTATTTGTCCTTGGTAAACTCACCAGGCTTTCAAGCTCTTTGCTTTTCATTTCATTTTCTGCTCCCGCCCCCTCCTCAAACCTTCCCAAGTTCGAGTTAAACGTCCAAAATGGCTTAGGAAGCTTTAGAGAGTATGAGAGAAAAAAGAAAAAGAAAAAAAGAAACCACGTTCACTTTGTTTTTAAACTTTCTAGAAATCACTCAAGACTGGAGGGCTGGGTTTAAGCACTCGAAAAAAAGAAAGCATTTCCACTTGAAATTCAACTCCATTTTCCCCCAATTACACTTGCTAAAATTCAGGGCTATTATGATCCAGGGAGACTGGAAAATCTGCACAAGGAAAGAGGCAACAACTTTATGAACTTTGAAAAGACACTTTTCCTCCTGGGGTCTTAGAATCGAAAAGCTCTCAAATTACTCAGACTAATTAGCTGGGAGAGAATGTGATCAGACGAAGGGGAAAGCCAATGCTTTCATATTGATTTTTTTTTTCTTTTTGAGTCCTCACAAAGAAAAAAAAATCAGGAGATTTGGATTTTTTTTTTTTTTTAAGCAATCCACCTTTCCACCTTGAAACTTGTTGAAATGGCAACACCGGGTTGTAGCTTTGTCAGAGGAAGACAAGGAAAAATACCCACCGAGCCTGGGAGCTGGAGGATAGGGAAGCCCCAGCTTTCGCTGGGCCAGGGCGATGGTTGGGGGAAGCCTGGGGAGCAGAGAGTTTTCAAGTTCCGAGCTCTGCGCTCAAGTTGGGGGCAAGAGCCCGGGGGCTTGATGGAAGCTGACAATCCTGCCGCTCGGCTCTGAGCTCCCTTGGAGCGCGCGTTCGACCGCCTTGGCCTGGTGGCTTCCTTCTCGGCTCACGCTCACTCGCTCTTTCTCTCTGCCTCCAGAGTGTGGCTGCCTCGCAGAAAGACTGCTCCGGCTGGCGGCGGGCGCGGTGCCCCTCGGCGCTCGAGTGCCCGCGGACTCTTCTGTGCCCGAGTGGAGCGCCGCACAAAGCCGGAGGGCGGGCGGGCGGCAGCCCGGCGAGCTGGCTCTTCGGCGCTCCCTGCACACGCTCGCTCTGTGCGCGCTCGCTGGGCCCTCGGCTGGACAAAGCAGCCGGCGGCGCCCGGTCTCCGAAGCCGATCCCGGGCCTGGGGCACCGCAGAGCCTCTTCGTCCTCTGCCGCCGGCCGGGGGCATTTGGCGACGCTGGGGTCGGCAGCCGCGGCTGCTGCTGCGCCCGGAGCCTCGGTTCTTCCAGCGAGCCTAGCCCGTGCTGGCGCTGGCGCTGGGGCTGAGCCGGCCGCCTGCCCCTAGCTCCGCGCCGCTCCCGCTCGCCGGCTGTCGCCCTCCGACGCGGGCTTTCGCTGGAAGTAGAAAGTTTGGGCTCCTGCGTGGAAACTTCTCCGGCCCAACTCTCCCGGCGTAGCAGTGGGGGAGGGGACCGGCCAGAGGGAGGAAGGAAGGAGGGAGGAAAGGGGCGACCTGCCTGAATATTGCAATTAAGATGAAGCAAGAAGAAAGAAGCGGACTCACCTTTATGAGGCATCCTCTTTCGTCAAAGCTCCTGTCAAGAGTTTTGGTTGGTTGGGGTGTTGGTTGTTTTTTTTTTTTTTTTTTTTTTTTTTTTTTTTTTTTTTTTTTTTTTTTTTTTAAAAAACAAAATGGTTTGCAATGACGGTGTTTTAAAGGAGTTGCTGGTGAGAGTTTTCTCCACGGACGCTGCTGGTTTGGTGTGTGAGAGCAATTCTCAGATCCCTGGGAAGGAGACAGAGATTGACAATAAAATGGGCTGTCAGCGGCTGGAGAGTGAGAGATAAAGAGTGTGGGTGAGGGAAGTGGCTGCAGCCAGCACACCTATGCTGATTGGTGATGGCTCAAGTGTGTTAATGTGTGTGTGCCGGCGCCCGGCCTCGCCTCCACCGCTCCTCACTGGCCCATTAGCGAAGCCTGACCTCTGTCATCATCCTCCAGCAAAACACTTCCTCCTGCGCCTGAACCAGAGCGGGAAATGAGGCCGAGCCACGGTTCGCTTTTCAAACCCACTAATCACTCCGCAACATGCAAATGCACCGCTCGCTCCCACACAAAATATTGCTTTATGCAAAGCAGCGCCGGGGCCTCGCGCCAGCCGATTGGATGCTCCCTCTCCCCGCCTGGTGCAATTGGTCCGTTTGTTTGAATATGAATACACTTGTTTTCGGCTCGGATGGTGGGTCCCGGCTTCTCTCCCCGGCGCTGGGCCCCCGAGCCCGGGCTCTGGAGCTGGCGCTCGCCGACATCTCTAAGCTCCTAGCGCTCCGGGAGTCAGCGCTGCCCGCACTGTGGCCACGAACTTGAGGGGTCGAGCGAAGGCCGCTGGGCTGCGGGTCGCGCCCCCCCCCCAACCCCCTGAGCTGGGCGCAGGACTCTCAGTTCGTGGAGGGAGCAAGTTTCTGCAGCTTCTCGAAGCCCTTTCTTGCCAACTCCAGCGCAGCGCGGCCTGCCGCCCCGCCCCCGCCCGCCCTCTCCTCCCGCCCTACCCCATCCCCACTACGGCGCTGGGACGCGGAGCTCAGCAGCGGCCGCGCCTTAGCCCACCTGGCCTCTGGGAAGAAGAAGAGAAAAGGGGAGTGAACGGCACTGGGTCCCGGCAGCAACACTCCGACGGAGGCCGAGGCGAAGCCTAGGCCGAAAGGAGGCCGCCTGGCTGGGAACTAGGCGACGCCCGGCGGCCTCCCTAGTCTAGGCCTCCTGGGCCTGCCCATTCCCCCACTCTTGCTACCCCGGCCCTTTCTTCAGTCCTTTCTCCTTTCGGAAGCCGCGGTGCGCAGCGGAGCGGAGGCACAGCCCCGGCTGGAGAGGCCCGAGCAAACACGCCACTTACTTTGTGTACAGAGGGTTCTTGTGAAAAGCCCTGAAGAGTCCTTACCAAACACTCACCAACTTCTCCCACGTGCCATTTGTTGACTAAGTGCGGCTGCTTTTCCAGGGGCCTGAGAGGAGGGGACGCCAGGGGGAGACGAGAGGGGAGGAGGGGTGGTGGAGGCCTGGGGTGGGGGAAGATGACCAATGCTGGGGAAGAGTCGTGTGTGTGTCTTCGCCGGTGATGTCCGTGTGTCAGCGTGTGTCGATGTGTTCCACTGGTTATCTGTGTGCGATGCGTGTGTCTCCACACCGAAATTCCCTCTCCTGGGTCTGCTCAGTCCCAGGAGGCAGCTCCCCTTCAGCTGTTGCCAGAAAACCGGGAGGAAAGTAAGCAAATGGCTGTTCTCTTCTGACCACACACCAGAAGTCCATTTGTTGAATGCCGGACGATTAGGACACACCTCAGTACACTCCAAAGGCGCCCCTTGGCGCTTGCAGTTAAGGTGACAGGGGAGGGAGCGGCTGTCTACTCCTGCGAAGTCTCGAGTTCTCTCGGAGCTTGCTGTCCAAGTGGCAGGGAAGTGGAAGATTTGGGATGGGGGACACACCCCAGGACCCAGCAAAAGAGAATGGGGATGGCATAGCTGAGGCAGGGAGGCTGAAATGAAGCCACGCTGGGTACACTTGACTCCTCTTGACTTAGGAGAAGTGCTGAAAGTCAGAGCTCATCAACGAACTGTGCACCCCGAACTCGCGGCAGACAGGCGTTGTGGCAGCCTTCTCTGGGAGCTGGAACTGTAAGGACGCTGCAGGCTGCCTTGAGCTGCCGGCCTAGTGTGGGCCTCACACTCTTCTCCCCAATCTGGACCCACTAACGCCTTGACCAAGGAGCCGGGGCAGAGCTCCGAAGGAACGGAGGCCTCCACCGCCCGGACCAGGTTGGGGTTGCACAACTCGCTGACTCTCTCCGCCTGGGGATGGCCCTTCCCGCACGCGTCCCAGGAGCACTCAATTCCGGGAGAAAACCCAGGCCAGAAGCGAAGGAGGCGGTGCCGGGCGCTGGGGTCAGTGGCCTCTCCAGTGTGAGATTTCGTAGGACCGCGACTTTAGGAGGATCCCGGGAAGTGGGGCATCGGGCCCAGGTCCCAGACCAGCAGGAATCTGCGTACCTTTTCTCTCCCTTTTTACTTCTCAAACAAGCGTTAAAGAAGCTTGAACTCAAGTCCATTGGCCATAGGCAAAGGGGGGGGGGGGGGATGAGGCCCAGAGACTGTCCGAACTGGAGGCAAATATCAATTTTACAACCTTTCAATTAGCGACCGAGTGGATTAGCACCTTCTTAAGCTTTGCCTCGGAAAGAAGCAGCCATAATCTTGTTGCTATTTCCCCCCCAGGGCACTGGCTCTTTGAATTAGCTCCTTCTCCCACTCCTCAACCCCCATCTCACCTCGGAGAAAAGTTTTAACAACAAAAAAATCATAACAGGCCAGGAGCCGGGAGTGAATGCCGCTGACGTCATTGGGTGGGGGTGGGGGCTAGGGGAGGACTCTTGCAAACCCCTCTGCACAAACAAGAAACAAAAAGGACTTGGCTGCTTCCAATGTGTCAATATTTGGGGGGGAGCTCAGCCCAAAGGGAGGCAGAGTTTTCAAAGTTTAAGGAGAGAGGGTTGGAGAGCGAGATTTCCTGGTCTCCCCGGAGGAGAGAGTCTCTGCAATCTCAAGGAGGGTGCGAGTGCTGTTCTACTTGGTGGGGCGTCTCGCGCCCTCTGCGAAGTACCCGTTCTGGTGGCGGCGCGCGGAGCTGGGACGAAGGTGCAGCAAGCCTGGGCCAGAGGTGTATGCAAAATTGAGACAACTCTCAGGTCGCCATTTTAATTGCGGCTTTCAACGGGACCGAGGCCCACTTGCTGCCCTCCAGGGCGGGGGAAATCGCGCTTTCCGTTTCAGTGTCGCCTTTTCCCGCCTCTCGCCAGGTACTCCTGCACCCCACCCCCACCCCCTCCCGCCCCTTGGCGCCGGAGAAGGACGTCTTTTCGGCCTCTTCCCGCAGGGGCCGCCGGGGTCATCCAACAGGGTAGGGGAGGCTCTCCGTGCCGAGGGAGTCGCGCTGGGGGATCGCAGCTCCCTGAGAGTGCCCGCAGCCTCCGACCAGTATTGGCGCACAAGTGTGAGATCGGGCAGCATCTCACCCCCAGCAGTCCCTGGTGTTTTTGCCTGTACCCACTCCCCAGGTTTTCGGTCCAGAGCCGGCCCCTGGCAAGGCAAAGACATGTCCAGTGCTTGAGAGATGCGCATTCGGCTGTCGACTTCAGAACCAAGAATCTCCTACCCGGTGTCGCGACACCTCTGAACTGCCGCTTTCCACCGCCAACCAGAAGTACGGTGCTGGCGCACGGGGAAGGGTGGAGACGAGCTTTTCTCTGAAGGAGGAAAGTCTCCGCAGACACCTGCTCACTTTGCAGAGCCTCAAAGGACTTTCTCTCTCTCTGCAGGCCCTAGGAAGGTGGGTTCCCAGGAAAGCCAAGCTGACGAAACAGGGCAAACCAGCGTGAAAGGCAAAGGCGCCCACCCCTGCCACCCAGTTCGGGGTGCCTCCTTCACTCGGGGTCTTTCTCCCTCTCCTTTCTCCGGCATCCTGCGGGTCTCCAGCTCACTCAGCAGCCTCTGCGAGCCCAGACCGCGGGAAAGCCGGGGAGAGCCGGGAGCCGGCAGGGTGGCGCCTCCAGGCTGTGACCACGCTCGGCTACGGAAAGCCGCGGTGCTCTGGCCCTTCCTCACCTCTTGCCAAATGACAAGTGTGTCAAGGCGCTCTCTGGGTTCAGTCTTCTTTCATTCACATTAGGCGGCAAGAGTCTCTCTCTCCTCCTTCCCCCCCAGAAAAATACTTTTTAAAAAGCATTATCCAACTGGGTCTCCCAGCGAAGAAACCCCTACAGCTTGTACGCAGGTGGGACTCCCAAGCCTTTGCTTCCCGGACCCTACTGCTGTTGTCCAGATAGGGGCCAGTTTTAAAACTCCTGGTGTGTAGAATACTTGCAAAGCAGTGGCACTCTCCGATTTTTGCAAGTAGGATTCTCAGGAAAGTTTGCTTTCCATTTCATCACCCTGGACGGTTCCCCGTCTCTCCGTTGCCCGTAACCTCCTCCCTCAAGCGGCAGAAGAGTTCAGCTTCAAACGAAAAGCAAGCCAAGGCCACCTCAGTCCCTTCTCCCAGGAGATTCCAACTTAAAACACCTGCTTGTTTTAAACGCCAGGGACTGAGTCCTGCAATTTGTCCGGGAGTGTAGCGGGGAACAAGCGAGCTGGGAACTGGGGGCTTTGCTGGGGGATTTGAGGTTGGGGAAGGGGGAGGGAGCAAATGTCATGGCTGGCTCGCTCGAGCAGCCAGGGAACCGGAGCTAAGCGTATCGGGCTTTTAAAATGACATTGATTGGGACAAGCTGTTCCCCACCCCAGTAAGAGTTAATCTGCCTGTTAATCAAGGCACTAAGGGGCTCAATGCGAGTTTTATTAGCGATTGGAGCAGAGGCGGCAGCGAGGGATCAAAAGCCGGGATCCCAGATATTTGTCGGTGCGGTCACAAAAAAAAAAAAAAGTATTTTCAATTAGAGAACAATTCGGCGCTTTTCATCACTTTCTAACTCTGACTTGCAGATGGTGACTTACAAACCTGGCTAACGCGGGAGACGTGGGGGGTGGGAGAGTAGGGGTGGGGGGAGGGAACCGAAGCCCGGCGTAGCCAAGAGGCGGGGGGCGGAGGGGGGGGTGAAGCTGCGGGTTGGCTCCGCGGAGTTCCGCGGGGGAGAGTTCAAGAATCCTCCACCTGGGGCCCCAAAGTCTGAGATTCCTCCGGAGAGGAGAAAGAATGAAAAATAAAACAACAAACACCACCAGCAATATCCGCATTCATCCCTCCCGGTCGGCTCCCCACTGCTCAGGCCGCCTCTGGCTCCGGGTGGCGTCTGGGCCCCTAGCGTAGCAGCCGGGAGGGCCGGAAAGTTTGCGCAGCGCAGCGAGAGGGACTCTCCTTCCGTCTCTCCCGCTCTGCCCCCTTCTGCCCCGGAGGGGCGTTAGGTTCCTTCGGTTTTCCTTTCATATTCTAAAATAAATAAATAAACGCCCAGGCCCTGGGGAAATTTGAATAGTAACTCATTCAATAATCCAAATTATATGAAAGGGTCTAAGAAAAACTGGACAAGCCAACCACATACGCCCTCCGATCAAGGAGGGCACAGGAGTGAGAAGGCGACAGAGGAGGTCTCAGTCTCGCCCTGGGCGCGGGGAGAGAACTCTGGTCAGAGGTAATTATGTCACTGCGTTTTCTCGCCGTGACAGCCGAATAAACACGATCTCCAATAAACATCTCTAATGAGGGAGGAGGCCCGAGGATGACGGGGTTTGATTTATGACTGGAGGAGAAGGTCCACTTCCCACTGCGAAGCGGGCAACCTGCTTGCCGCCCAGCTCCGGAGAAAGGAAACCGCGGAGGAGAGAACCAAGGCCCAGGTAAGGCGCACGGCCGGTTGGCCACTTCCCTCACTCCCTTGCTTCTCAGGCAAGGTGGGCAGGGCCCCCCGCGCCCCCCCCCCCCGCTGGACAGTGATCCCAAGCACCTGTCACAGGTGCCTGAGACACAAACGTCCTCCGAAGGTGCCTCTCAAAGGTCTAGAGAGATGGCGTCAGGGCACGAGTGGGAGTGAGGGGCGAGCCCCGGCCTGACGCAGAGGCCTCCCCGGGCCAGCGCTCCTATGCCATGCCTAAGCCCGCTTCGGAGTCTGTGGCCGCTTGGAGCTGGACTTTCGGAACTTTCGCTCCGCAGAACCACCAGGTAGCCTAAGTTTAGGGTGGTCCCTTCCCTGACGCACTTCGGAGAAACTTCTGGCGCCGGGCTTGGGCTGTCCCGGGGCAGGAGAGTGGCCTGGCGCTGCTCTCCCCGGCGCTCAGCGGCCAGCCTCCCCTGACGCCCACAAGCTTCTTACCGAGACAGCGAGCGCAGCGCCCGCGGTAACCAGAGCCCGCGTTCTAGTTCAGTGAGAATCGTTAATTATTAGGTCTTCCGAAGTGAAGCTCAAATCACACGCTGGGGCTTTACGTGCTGCCCAGCTCTGCGGGCAGCATTCTTTCGTCCTCCGCTCCCTTCTGAGAAACGAACTCCCATCTCTAAGACTTTGTTTCGGTCCAGCCATCTACACTTTGCAACGGCTGGAAACTTTTGCAGCGCTCCGCCCGACCCGCGGCGGGGCGTTTCCACGCGCTCCGGGCGCTGGTGAGGACTTCGCGAGTGCTTGTCATGAACTGAGATTTGGGAGAGTTCTGGGTGCAAACTGCATCCCCTCCTGCATTTCTCACGGTTGCGAGCGGCTTCTGCAGATAGCAGCAGCAGATCCCCATCTCCCACTCCCCGCCCCTCCCCCCCTCCCAGCTCAGCGCCCAACTAGAAGTCCACTCTAGGAACTGGAACATTTTGCTACTTTTGCAGAAAAGCACCCTCGGCAAAGCTAAGAACCCTTCTCTCCCCACCCCCACCGCCCGCCATGCTATCCCGCCCTCACTAACTCCACCTTTGTAATGCCTCCTTTTAAAAGCAAAAGTCAAGCCCCTGAGCTACTTGGAGGCAGCCTTGGATTTGGGAGCACCCATCGCGAGCAGCAGAAAGGCGGCGCGGGGCCCCAGCCGGACGCAGGCCGGAGCCTAGGCAGTTACCTGGGAGCGGAGGGCGGGGAGGCAGGTGAGCCTGGCGGCGCGGGTTCCCACACGTCTCACCGCCGCTCGGCAGGGGAAGTGGCAGATCTGACAGCCGCTTTCTACGCGAGGACCTGCCCCAGAGTTTAAATGTCAATGATAAGAAAAGAGGGTGCTCAGGCAGGCGCTAACTTTCCTTAATATCCATGCCAGCGCGGTCCTCATTGGCTGCCCAACCCGCGTGACGTCATGGCGGCTAGAGTTGGGCTCCGCTCCGCGCAGACTTGCGCCGGGGCCCGGCGGGAGCCTTCCCCTCCCCACCCCGAGTCGGGTTCGCTCTATGCCCTGCCTTGGCCTTCCAGAGTCCAGCACGTAACTACCCACGCCCAACCCGGCCCGGGTCCGCCCAGCCCTCATTTAGGGCGTAGTCAACCCCAAGGAAACCAGTCCTCCTGAGTGCTCTCTTCCTCCTCGCGGGTACGCGGGACCCTGCCACTAGGCTGGCCAGCTACCTTCCCAGGTGCCCATCCGGTCCCCTCCTCCGATCACCGAGGGAGTCACTTTATCTGAGGGACTTGGAGGCTGCGCCTGGGTTGAGAGGGGCCTCTGGCAGGAATGGTTTTCAGGAGGAGCTCGAGGAACGATGGGTACCCTGGTCTGGCCCTCGCGCTTGCAAAGTCACCAGCTGGGCACAGTCGAGGGCTCCGGGGAGAGGACCAGCGAGCCCTTACCCCAGGCTACGCCAAAGTCCTGGCCAAGCCAACTAGGTTCTTGTGAGGACGCTCCAAACAGCACCCGACTCGCCCCCTTGGGCTGAAAGACTCCAGTCACACAGAAAATATAGGTGATTTAATGAATCTTTGACGTGGTGGTTAACTGCTCACTTTGTGGCCTAGAGGAGGAAAATAGGAAAATCGCAGGTTCTGAAGTCAAGCTTCCCCTTCCAGGAGCCGAGAAAACAACAGAAATTGGGGCTAGGTGGCCTGGTTACCGAGCTGGCTATCTGCTTGTTTTCCCCTCACACCCGCCGTGGACTGGGAGAAGGTTTAGTAGAGCTGGGCTGGCTATCGTTGGAAGGGTACCTAGACCTGCATTGTCCTTCTCGCGTCCCCCTTCCCCCCAAATAGGGGAGGGGGCTTCTCAACGTTTAATCCCTTCCTGCTCCGCGTCCGTCCGGGTCTGGAACTAGGAAGTGACAGAGGTCCATCCTGGAGGGTAGGGGGCTCTTGACAAGGTGGCAGGAAGGGAGGTGGTGGGGTATGGAATGGCCTTCAGGCAGCTCCTGGGCCTTCAGCCCAGTCCTGGTAGACCTGGGAGCAGGTGTGTGGGCAAAAGAGGAGGGGGAGGCCTAGGCCGGAGGAGGCTTCCGGGGCCAGTGCCTCCGCACTTTGCTCAGGTGGGGGAGGAGAAGGGAGAGGGCTGCACTGAGGGCGCAGAGGCGAGAGAGGTGCTGCTCCCTCCCAGCACACCTGGACAGGTGTAGGACTTCACAACGGGTCGGAAGGCAGGTCCGGGGAGCCCGTCTGCAGGCTCCTCCTGGCCGGACTTGATTTTATTATTTTTATTTTTTGCTCAACCCTCCGAGACCCTGAGGGTAGAGCAGGGGAGGAGAATCGGAGCCAGCTGGCAGAGAGGTAGAAGCGTGGTGTTCTTTCTTATTTTAAAAAGTTCCCCACACTTCTTCCCATCTCAGCCCTCTGCTCTTCCCGTGTCAGGGGCAACGAGCATCCATTCCCCTACTGGCCACTCTAATCTGGGGCAGGACCCTACCACTGCCCAGTCTCCCCGAGCCAGACTCCGCTGGGGATTGGCTCTGGGAGGCGTTTGCGGGGTTTCTCTGCCGCCACCGGCCTTGTCCTGTGACCTGGTTTCTTGGTAATCTCCTAGCTCCCCTCCAGGACCTGGTCCAGCCCCCGGCCCCGGATGGCCTGAGGTCCCCTCCGCTCCGTGGTCTGCCCTGGATTCTGGACTGCGAGTAGGCCCGGAGCCTGAGTAGGCCTCCCTACTCTCTAGTTTCTGCCCCTTCTCGCTCCCCACCTACCCCCTCTGTCCGGACCGGAGGCCGCCGGGAAGGCTGCTCCGAGCTTGTTTGGAGTCCAGGCCATTAAGTGTGCGCGGATCCCTGCAACCCAGCAGGGTGCTCGAGAGCGACGCTGGAAACGCCATGATCCCCGCCTGCTTATCTGCCTGTCAATAAAGGGCGCGCTCGGGCCGCGCGGGAGCGGGAAGCGGTGGAGGCGAGGCCGGACCAGGCCCTTCTTCCGAGCTCCGGGCCAACGCCGAAGCCGCTCTCCATTTGCCCCCGGCACAGCAGGCAGGGCGGGAGGAGGCAAGGGAAGCCCGTGCCGGGGTCGCCACCAGGGAAGGCGCAAGTTGAGCCGCTGCCGAAACTCGGTACCCAGGGTCATTTGTTACCAGAGAGAACTCTGGAGATCCTCCCAGAACCCAAGAGCCGGGGACTCCCCTTCCAGCCTGCGCGGGTCTTGTGGACGTCTCGGCCCAGCCCGGCCCCCTCGTGGTGCTCAGCCTGCGAGGCCCGGCCTCGACCCACCTAGGCAGAGGCTGCCTCTCTAGGCCGCACCTGGCAGAAGGGCACCGCCGGAGGCCCGGGGGCGTCATGGACGACTGGCAACCTGGGATGCAGAGTGAGACCAAAGGCGGGCTGGAGGTGGGGTGCAAAGGGCCAGAAACGGGAAAGAAATCACTTTTCTGCCAGGCTTCCCCTCAGCTCAGGCTAGCCCAGACTGAAATTCTCTGACACCCAGGGTAGTCCCAAGCCCTGATTCTCCACAGCAGTGAGCGAGCTTGGCAGCCGCCCGGTCTGCGGGGGGCTCCCAGGTCAGCCCCGGCCTACCACTGCCCGAAGCCCCGTGACGCCACGTGGGGACTGATGGGGGTGAGGGGCCTGAAATAGGGGGTAGGGGTGGAGGAAGGGAGCGAAAGGACCGATTAGAGGGCAAGGCTTGGGTGGAAGGACAGCGGGAGAGGGGACGATAGAGAGCCGTTTTGGCTTGAACTGTAGCTGAGATCTGTTGTTCTTGTCCAAGGTATGTTTCTCTCTCTCCTCTCTCGCTGTCTCTCTTTCTCTTTTCTCTCTCTCCCTCCCTCCCCCCTCCCCCCCCTCTCCTTAACTGCTTTATGCAAATAAAGCAGCTTTCAGATTGGGGGAGCCCCTATGTTGGATCTATGCTTCAGGGTGGGTAGGAATTGATTTGGTATTTTTCTTTTCTCAGAGAATGGGCATTGAGTCATGCAACAATTGAAAAGTAGAAATGGATGTTTCCCCTTCAGTATTTTCATTTCATTTTACTAAGTTGGAGGATAATGCATCCTGTTTGTTAGCTTCTATTTAAAAAAAAAAGTATTATTTTAAAATAATATAATATGATTTAAAATTATTCCTGAATGGGTGCCAGTTTCTAAAGGGATTTAATAAAACTCTTTTGTATAAAGAGTAATAGACGAAGAGGCAAAAGTCCCTGACTAATTGAGAAAAAAAAACCACAAACTTGTGTATATTGTGTGTCATTTCAAATAGGTACATGAGCCAGAAATCCATATATTATCTATTATCTCAGGAATTAAATTTACTGAGCAGCGCCTGTGGCTCTTGCCCTTTCTTCTCTCCCTACTCTTCCTCTCCTTTAAGTGACAGGTTTTTAAAACAAGATTTTGATTTTAAGTAAAAATTGGAGAAATGTTTTGTAAACCTGGGTGTCAAAAAGGGAAACATTTAGCAAAGCTAATATTTGCTGTCTCTTCACTCAGGTCTAAAGAACTGCATAATGGCATGATTTATGCAGGAGTGTGGCTTCTCTGCTATTCAATTATTTTCCTGCTCTCATTCAAAGAAATACTTAGTTTCTTCTCTTTTCCGTCCATTCTACCCCATCATAAAGTTTTCTTGGACGATTGGGGAAATCTCCAAATCCTTCCAGTTTGCTTCCCCACTAAGGAACTCTCTATTGCAATCAATTCAAGAAAACTCTGCTTTTCCTCTTTCTAAACGTTTCATGTTAAGTTAGTCTGTGGCACCATGTTTGATTTCTTTCTCTCCCTTGTCCGGGTGGAGACTGAGACATTAGCTGAATTCCCTGGGGGTGATTGGATGCAATTCGCTGAAAGTAGACAGGCACGTCCTGGATGTTAGAAATTCACTTTTTCTCAACGTGACAAGGCCGCCTTCGATCTACAATTGTATTTGAATGGGCAATGAGCGGAAAGATCTCTCATCATTAAGTCTGCTTCTACTTTAGCAAAATAACGAGAGCCTTCATTTGCACACAAATGCTCATAAAACTCGGATTCCCTGCAACTCTTTAATAAAAAGGGATAGCTTCATAATTTAAACTGGAGGTGAGAAGGCAGAGACAGAGAGAGTGAGAGAGAGAGAAAGAGAGATGGGGGGGGGTTTCAAAGACATCCCCTCCCTTCCCCCAAAAGATCCATGTGATGGAGTTGACTTTTTTTTTTTTTTACTTTAAATCTTAAATAAGATGTGAGTTGTAACAAGAGGATTGGCACTTACTCCGTGACCCTTATAATTGGATTAAATATAGACTGAGACGTACAAAAACACACCAAGATTGACACCTGCCAACTGGACTTCCTTATGATTGATTGTGATGCGTCGTGCTGGCAACAATAATGAAATAAATTGTACGGATAAAACAGCACATTTGTCATTTCCGTGCCATGAGTGAGGAAGTCAACGAGTTAGGCAAGCTGTTAGCTGACAGGCGCGAGCGGGAGGCAAGCTAAAGAGATAAATAAGGATTCCAGGCATTGACAGGACAAATTATAACTTGTCACAACCTTTTTAAATTCAGAAGTTTTCAATTAACATATATATTGCTGTTACATATAAGATAAGGGGGCACACACGTAAACACGCGGTGTGCAAGGACCCCCCAGGGCCAAGGGCTTAGGTGCCCAGGCCTCTCCGTCCGAGTTGTCGGGTGAGATCCAGAGCGCCCCGTGGGCCACTGGTGCCTGGCCAGTCAGCGGGCGCCACGGGACTAGGTAAGATGGGTGAGGACGCGTTAGGCCAAGGGGCAGCTCCTTGTTTTCCTCGGAACCACAAGTGGTGGCTCCAGCCTCTTTCTTCACAGAAGCAGAATTCCCAGCCCAAAGGAGAGCCTAGGCAAGGCCTGCGCCCAAGTCTGGCAGGACGAGCCTGGAGCTCTCAGCCTACCCATGTTACCGCGAAGGGAGTAAGAGGTACAGGGCAGAGGCGCCCCCCTTTCACACTCCAAAGTCCCGCCTTCAGGAAAAAATCTGAGCTCCTGGACCCAGGGTATCAGCAATGGCCACGTCCTAGGTCCAGGCCCAAGCGGGTGAACCCTGGTGTGGCCTGAGGACGCTCCCAGGATCTGGACACCTCCTCTGATTGCCTGGCCCAGAGCTGCCCTGCAGGAGGTCAGAAAACCAGCTCCTTTCGTCCTACCCAGGAAGAGGAGCTGCTTTCCCCCCCCCCCCCTTCATCCCTTGACTTTTGTGCACAGTTTCAGGGGCTCCTGGTTGGCCCATGGGTGGGGAAGGGCCGGCCAGCAGTTTCCAGGGCGGCTGAAGTGCCTGAACTCCCGATGGGGTTTCAAGTTAAGAGTGGTCGTGGGCTTTCTCAGGGAATCTAGTCTCTGTGGGTGGAGACCGATGTGGGTCAAGTTCCACCAGGGTTCGACAAGTGTATGCGGGAGTGTAAACTCCTTCACCGTCTCCACCCCAAAGGAGGCTGATCTCTTAGTTTCAAAGCTTATCCCCACCCGCAAGCTAGAATCTGGGGTTTGAGGTGTCTCTTGGTATTCCGGGGGCCCTCTCTGCACGCTCGTCCAGGCCTCCTGCCAAACTCCACTTGGAACTTGGGAAAGTTGGCGGCGGGAAGTGAGTGTCCACAGGTCTGGGGCTGCTGGGCTGGAAGTGCGGCCTGTGCAGGAGAGTAGGGTTCAGAGCAGGGCCTCGTTCTCGTCCAGCCCAGCGACTTGAGGTGGTTAGAAGTGGGGCAGGTCCAGTTTCAGGCGGGCCGGGGAGGCCGGCCTGGGAGGGCGCGGCGCTTCTTCCCGAAGCCGTGGTCAGCCTTTGCTGCCTGGGCTCCGCTCCAGCCCGAGTCTCCGCGCGTGGGGCGTGCGAAGTCTGCGCCCTAGTCTTGCTTCTCGTGGGGGAAGAGCCCAATCCTGATGTCGAAGCCACAACCTGTCACCGAAATTTCTCTGAGAAAAAGCGCGTCAACCCCAAGCTCCAGCGTCCTAACCTCCCGGAGCCTGCCACCAAATTAAACACCGAGAAGCTCTCAATCTTTCAGAAGACGGAGCTGGACAAGAAGGGGAGGGAGGAAAAGGGAGGCAAAAAACAAGTTACGTGGAATTAGTTGGAAGCGGCCACATTCCCCAGCGACCGCAGCCATTAACATTATAATCTCAAACGCCATTTTTTATGTAACACTATTGTTAGTAAATCAACTCCTCAGGTCCTCTGAGACGCTGACCCCTGGCAATTCAGTGAAAGTGTAATTATCTCCCCGAATCTTGGACAGATTTAAGAGATTACATTTCAACTAAATCTATATCAATGCTAATTCCCCCACCCCCCTCCCCACCCCAGCCTGCAGGTGCTAGGCACGGGAAATGGCGTCAGGCCCCAGCAGAATGCTTCACAAAGAGGAGAGGGCTTGCTGCGTACAGGGCCAAAAGAAATGAAGCCCCACATAAAATTACACCTATTTTTTTTTTTTTTTTTTTTTTGCTACAAAACCTGGTTCTTATATAGCAAAGTTAAACAAAGCAGCTATGCTAAATTAGCGTTACATAAAGGCGAGTTTAATGCTCGGTTACAGTCAACTGGTGTATCTCTGATGGCTAATTGTCTATCAAAATTAAAGAGAAAAGAACAAATGATTCGTTATAAGAAGGTGTTAAAAGCTTCAACAAAAGGACATTTCACAAATATAATATCGGCAGCTCGGGGATTGCCCGCAGGGTTGTTCAGGCCTCGGCCCTGCGCAGCTATGAAAAGTGGGGTGCGGGGTGCTATTTGCCTGGCAAGAGCTCATTTCCTCCCAAATGATTATAATAAAAACCCGAGAAGCGATATTAGTGTAAAGATCGGGATTAGTCCTAATAGGCGCGATGGACGTGGGCTTCAAAGGCGACCCCTACTCCCTCTGCCTGGGCTGGGGGCGGAGGGCTCTTTTGCCATGCCGCGAGGACATCACAACCAAATCGCCACTGCCTCACGTTCAGGGACAACAGGGAGCGAGCACGGGTCTGAGGGTCGTTTCGACAAAGGAAAGCAGGCTCCACTGGTCCAGGCTCTTCCCTGCCTTCTCCCGGCTGGAAGAAGATGGACCCGGGCTCTCTGAGGGATCTCGGAGGCGCGGGCACCGTCCAGCACGTGCCTTTCTGACGCATGGCGCTGGCCTCCGGGGACGCAGGCTGCTGTAGCCAGCCCACCCTCTAAGGCTGGGGAGGATGCAGAATATAATACGACGGCCCCCTTCCCCAAGGCGACACCAGATCTACATCTCCAGGCATATTTGTTGTTCAAAGTTAATTAAACCTGAAAGCAACCAAAATACGCGCGCCAGGCGCACGGAGGCCAATTCCGGACTCTGGTAGCAGGCACGCAGCGCCAGAGAAGCGGCGAGGACCGCCGGGGCTCGCTCACTCCGTCGGAGTCTCTGTAAGAGACTCTGAGGCTGGGGAATAAAAGCCGAAACCAAATCAGGCAGCAAGAACAACAAACCGTCTGGAAAATGGACCCACGGAGCCGCAAGAATGTATTTTTTTTTTTTTATCTTTGACAACTTGTGTCCTAAAGAAAGTGTATTGAAGATAATTGAAATGATTACAATTCATTGCTGCCTGACTTTGAATATGAACAGTCACATAATGACATCCCGCCATACAACAACAGTTTAATTTCCATTATCCGACTTCGGAATCCTCGAGCCAGCCGCCGGGGCAACGCGGCGCTAATGCAGAAACCTTGGCTCCTGACTACATTATTCATTTCGGGGATGTGGGGGTGGGATAGGGGTGGGGAATGGGTTTGTTCCCTCCTCCTCGAAACTTGTTCTGAGAATTCCAGGGACCAGTGGACACGGAGGAGCCGACAGCCGAGACAATCGCTGTCAAAGGGCCACTTTGCCCGACGGGGCTGCGGGCGACGGGCGCTGCGCTGCTGTCTTGTTGTCCCGAGGGTTCTCAGACCCGCAGCTCCCACCCTAGGCGGCCCGGCTCTAGGGAGGGCCTAGGCTGGGGCACCCTCGCCAGGTTGCCCTCTCGGGGACAGCTGACCATCTCTCTTCCTTTCCCCTTCCTTTCGAGCCCTCGCGTCCTTCGGCTTCTGAGCTCCCAGGTTGGCGCGCAAGGGAGGGCGGGGCCGGTTCCGGGAGCGCCCTCGCGGATTTGGAAGTAGCTTCGAACTTGAACTTGTCCCAGCCTCCCCGCTACCGCCCTACACCCCGAAAACCCAGGGAAAGAGCGATGAGAACCAGGGGTTTGGGCACCGCTGAGACGCTGGCGCTCACCTTGGGGCGCGGCCTCTGGGCTTGGTGCCCGGGGGTGGGGGGCGGGGAAGGGCACGGGGCCTAGGCTTAACGCAGTGCGCAAGCGCCGCTCGGCCCCGCCGCCCCCTACCCAGGCACCGGGTGCCGGGGACAGACCCTACGCCCCTCTCCAGGAAACTACCGCCTCTAAAAAAAAAAAAAAAAAAAAAAAAAAAAAAAGACCATCTGGTAATTGTCTTTCTTTAGATCTTCCCTTAATTATGCTTTTAATTAAAGATGGTTCAAGGCACCGGACCACATGAAGGGCAGTAATTACAAATTACATTACAAACCCGACAGATGTAGCAGGATCTGCTGGGAAAAAGGTACCGGAATAAAAATTTGACTAAACTTTGGGATAAATTAATCGGCGGCTTGGAGAACAGAAGCACAGTTCTGATTATGTAGGCTCCAGCCAGGATTTAAGTTTTGTGTCATGATTGTTTTCATATTTCTTTGACGTCTATTGATTTGGAGGCAGCTGCAAGCCTTTGTCACAGGAGAGAAGAGCAGTCACAATATATTAGCTTGATGGCATAACTCGAACCGGAGAGGCGAGGGGAGCCGGAGTGACGGGGGCGCACGTGACCCTGCCCGGGGCCTCCCAGCCCAACCCTTACATTAACTTGTTCTAACAGGAATGATGGAGAATTACTCCTAATGGTCAGAAGGTGCTTTTCTGTCGAGAACGCGGGCCGCACGAGTTGCGCGGCTGTGGCCGGGCGGGCGGAGGTGTCTCCGCGCCCCGGGCCGCCTCCTCCTCCTCGCTGGCCGCAGTTCCCTCATCGCTTGAGTCCAGGCCGGGCTCGGTGGCAGCTTCAGGTCCGGTTTCTGGACTCCCAGCTCCGCACCCACGTCGGGGGGCGCCGGGAAGGGAGAGGTTCCCTGTCCCAGGGTTGACCCCGAGGAGCCAGGCCAAGTCCCTGCTTCGGCCTTCCCTGGGGGAGGGGGTGTGTGTGAGGAGTGGACCTTTTGCAGGCAGCGTCGGAGCTGGAGGACCTGGGTGGGGAAGGCGACCGCCAGACGAGTGCCCGAAGTGACCTGGCCCGCGCGGCCGCCCGCTCGCCCGCCGCTGGCGTGGCGCGTACAGAAGCGTGACGCAGATTGTGAAAACAGAAGGGAGGGAGTTGGGTCATTTCCTTCGCTAATCATCATCCCCGCCTGCTCCTTCCTCCACCCCCATCCCGTCCCTGCCGCCTCCCAGCTTCGAACACGCTTCCACGCCAGAACCTGACTCACTTTGGGCCAGTGGCTGCACTTAATGAAAAACATATACGTGCCCATCACTCACTTGTGTATTTACAGCGCGGGTGCAGCGCCCCGGGGAACACGCTTGACAATTAAACACGCCCACTCACGGCTTTCTTTTGCCCACAGGCTCTCAGCAATTGATACAACCCTAATTTTGGCACAAAATCGTGCTAAAGCACCTGCCATAGAGGAACGTTCACCGGAAAGGTGTGTTATCCACGCCTGATCTAAACGAAGAGAACAGGACTGTGGATGGAGAAGACCCCGCGGCCTGACACCTTTTTTTCCGCTCCCTGGAAAGGAAAGTTTTCTTTTTGATTCGTCCTCTCACTATGTTTCTCTTTTCCTTGGCGGTACAGTTAGAGAGAGGAATGTAAATATTTTGACTAGACCTCTGCAGGGGCCTTTTAAACACCAGGAGCGATCATCTGTGGAATACTGTAGTTCATAGTTTCAAAACTTGAACGTGCAGACTTCGTCTTGTTGAGGAAACCCATAGAACTAGTGGCGACCACATAGCTCCCTATTCGTGTAAGGAAGTATTCCTTAGTGATCGGCCAAGTTTTTAGGACTTCTTTCTGTTGCCACTGCTTTCCAGATGTTTGCAGGGAAGGAATATCAATCTAACAGGCATTTGCTGGGGTTGTGGCAAAATCAAATTCCACCGTGCTTCACTTTTACCTCTTCTGTCTTTCCTCCTGTGGGGCATGTACACGAAGTGTGCAAAAGTAGAAATCATATTTGAAAAAATTAAAATCCTATTTAGCTCTTCTGTGTATTTGAAGTGGGGATTTCTCTCTTTTCCTGTTTCAATATTTAATACAAAGCAGATATGTTGAAACAATGCAAAGTTAGAAAACTAAAATAAGGAGGAAACTAATGCTAGCTTTCCCTAGTTTCTGTATGTAATACAAATAATAGAATTTTTTTCCTCCAAAATGAAGCAAACACTGCCACGAGGCATACACATCGCTAAATGTGTTTTTCAAAAAAAAAAAAAAAAAAAATATATATATATATATATATATACATACACCAAACATTCTACAATATTGATGCACCTATGATTGCATAGTCTAAAAATATTTCTAAACACAGTTATGGTATAAAAACATTGATTTCAACTCTGTTTTTGTTGTTATTAAAGTAGTAATATCTTATTCTTGATTTTTACATACCGTCACTGTTAATGTCAGTTGTGGTCATTTTAGGGCCTGGATGTTCTAGGAAAACCATGTATAATGTCCTCATTTCTTTATCCCATTCTCCTGTAGTGTAATGAATATTTTACATAAAACATTTTGGGCATCCTTAAGTACTTTTTTAAATTAAATACTCCACGTTTGTGACAGGTAAGGCTGAACATTTTTATTTTGTTTAGAGCAAATTCATTTTAATGAAATAAAGCATAATATTGAGAATTTAAAACAGTCCTATACAGTGCCCACAAACACGTTTCAAAGCAGAATAAAGAAAATGTCGTTAGAACTGCCCATAACAGTGCTTGTGATCCTAATTTGCGTGCGTTTGTGTGTATAGGAAATCCCAGTTTTTCAGTTACTGTTATTCTGTTATTTTATTCTACGTTTCTATCAAAATACTCACCTATGCTCCATCTTCCCATAGCTTATGAGTGTACATGAATTTCAATAAATATAAATTACTGTTTAAAAGAGTAAAGAATGGCTACTTTATGTCTCATTGTTCTCTCTTTACAATATACTTCAAAATCTCTCTCTCTCTTTTAACGAATCCCACGGCAGCTGTTTCCTCTCACTTCTATATGAAAGTGAATGGCAAATGCCATTCAATTTAAAGGAACTCAAGCACAGAGAGTATAAAGATTTTGTTCAAAGTCTCCCTCAAATCTATTTTTGGACTTGGAAACAGAACTGGGCTGGAGGCAACATCAGTACACATCTCTAATTCCATATAAGGCTACTTGAAGCAGGTGACTTTGGAGCTCATTTTGGAAACAGAAGACATGCGTGGAAGTTTTATTTCTTAGAGACTGACGAGTTATGGTGGCTCTCAGGAGGAATAACATAACCCATGCTCTCATCTGCCTCTGAGTTACAGACAAGGAAGAGTTTCCTCTCATTTTCTTGCCCTACATTACTTTTTCTGTATTTGGCAGCTGAACCAGAGAACAGCCTGCAACATCTTGCCTTTGGGGACTTCCTGTGGCTTTGCTGCATTCCCTAGAGAAGCTCAGAATCCCAGAATCCATGGAGGGATTACAGAGAGCCACAAACATCATTCTCCCTCTAATCCATCGGGGGCTGATGCAGTATTGATAACAACCTTTCTGTTACTTGACATTTTCAGACCATTCAAATGAGAATAAATAATAGGAATTTGGTAGTGGAGGTGGGGATAAAGCAGGGGCAATTGGTATACTCTTGGAATGAAAAAGCTGTGTTCTCTTCCAAAATCATGAAACCAAGTGCAAAATTAAAAAATTCCCACTCCTTTCTTTCAGAGTGATTTCTTCTCTCTTTTGGCTATTGTAGTGCATTTGGATTGGGGAATTGGCACATTTATTTACCAAGAAATCTTACATTGTCCCTAGGACATGACGATGTTCAGTTGCTTGAATTCTGTAGCTTCAGTTTGCATGGTTTTCTCTGCTTGATGCTACTATGTTAGGTAATAAGGAAGCCCATTTGCATTAGATAATAAGAATCAGGGACAAGACAGACACAGCACTGATTAAACAAGGACTCATATCCCACTTTGAGAGCTCCCTGATAACCAGAGCCACAATCGCATCAGTAGGTCAAGCAAAAA
The DNA here is from genome assembly GCF_014898765.1 of Herpailurus yagouaroundi. Lineage (NCBI taxonomy): Eukaryota > Metazoa > Chordata > Mammalia > Carnivora > Felidae > Herpailurus > Herpailurus yagouaroundi. Next base: position 19,959,563 of record NW_024412418.1, on the reverse strand, counting down.
TCTGAAGATAAAATCAATGTCAGTTTTCTGTCTTGGTGACAGACAGAGACTCACCAGAATTGTATCCAGTAAACCCTGTCATCAAGTACCTCACTATCACCGATGAATTCAGTTATGCTGTGAGTCAGATCATGCTCCCACCTCCATGATGATGTTTATAGCATCCCTCACTGTGACACAGACCTGCAAAAACAATATTCTAACAATTATAGCTGTCTGACAACTGGATGGGCTGCTTTGTAAGGTAGTGTGAGTGGAGACATTGGAAATGTTCAAGTAGAATCTGGCTAAATCTGCGTGAAGGGATGGTTGAGAAAATTGACCTATACCCTGAACTCCTGTTCAAGGCTAGCCTTATTAGGACTTTTCCAAGAACATGCATTTATCTATTGGTTATTGTATCAAACAATTTTAATCTGGTTATTTTTGAATAGAATTATACATTTGTGTGATTCTGAATTTTTAAAATTAAAAAAAATGTGAAAATTCTCCTTTCTACTCTGTCATCCAGCCACTTAGTGCTTAACCAATAATACGAGTTTCTTGTGAATAGGAAACTTAAAATGCAGAATCTCAAGGCCTACTTAATTCACTTCTTTGAAGAGATGGGTCTTGCCATGTGTGTTTTAAAAACCTTTCCAGATGGGGCACCTGGGTGGCTTAGTCGGTTGAGCAGTAGAACATCCAACTCTTGGTCTAGGCTCAGGTCATGATCTCATGGTTCATGAAATCGAGCTCCACATTGGGCTTTGAGCTGACAGCACGGAACTGGCTTGGGATTCTCTCTCTCTCTCTCTCTGACCCTCCCCCATTTGTGTGCACACCCACACTCTCTCTGTCTCTGTCTCTCTCTTGAAATAAATAAATAAACATTTTTTTTAAAAGGCTTTCCAGATAATTTTGTAGGCTTGAGCATCATAGGCTTAACTGACTTCTAGACGCACTTCAAACACTGAGATTCTATGAAACCTATAATGTAAAAGTATTCATTCCATGCATTTCCATAATGTATGCCAAGTATTTTCAAAAACAATGTACTTGTTGATTACCTTTGCAACCCTGTGAAATAAGTATTATTTTCCTGCTCTTTTCCCATTTTGCAGGAGATGGAAACTGAGTCTCAGAGTTTAAAGGACTTGATCAAGGTAACTCAGCTAGTAAATAGCTAAGACAGGTAGCATTTAAGGCCACCCCAGAACCTAAGCACTTTTACTCTGAGGCCCTACCACACATCATATCAAATAATAAAATGTACCCACAGGTATATATAATTATTTGGTATAAACTTTTTGGAAAGAGTCTTGAATTTTGCTGGAAATGAATCGTGCATTTTGTTTTTATGATTTGAACTTTATTATATTTGTATATAATGTATGATTTGAATTGCAGCTGGTGTGCTGACCTAATGTTAACTCTTCTTTATTCATGTAGATGTTTATTAATGCCGACTTTACGGTTTGTTTTCCATGTTTTGGAACTACTCATTTTTAGGGGGAGAGGATACAGAATTGAAACATCTCAAACCCTTTCTTGAAAAGCTTGTATGTTTTAGGTTCTCCACCTGAGCTTCCCATGCTAAATAGCATAAGCCTCAGCTTCTATAATTCAGTGGATTAAAGAAGATGGAAGTTTGTTCTTCTCTTACCTAACAGCCTGAGCTGTGTGTTTCAGATTGTCACACAGCTCTGCTTTACATGATTATTCACACATCTAGACTCCCCTTTCTTCTTGTTTACATGGCTCACAGTGGCCTTCCAATTCTGGCTCCTGGGAAGTGAAAAGACAATGCAGGAAGAATGCCCATGGTCTCTAAGTCTACCTTGGAAATAGCACACATCCCTTCTTGCATTCCTTTGTCCAAAATTTAGTCACATGTCCACAGAAAACTATAAGTAGAAGTGGGAAATGTGTCAACACACATGTAAAGAAAGGAAAGGATGATGGAGTGTGGTGAACCACGAGCAGTACCCACAACAACACATAATAAGGTCAGGAGGCTGTTCCAATCATCCAGATAAGAGCTAACGATGTGAGTGGTGGAAGTCGTGAGAAGTGATTAGATTTTGGGTGTATCATTATTTTTTCTAATGGATTAGGTAGGGTTGTGAGAGTAAGAGAAGTCAAAGTTTTGGCTGGAGAAATTGGAAAACTGAGCTTGACATTTACAGAGATGAGGAAGACTGGTTGGGTAGGATTATGGAGAAAAATGAGGAGTTTGGTATTGGGTAGACTGAGTTTGAGACATCTGTTAGAAATCTAAGTGGAAATGTCAGATAAGTGTTGGATATATGAGTCTGGAGTTCAGGGTGGGGCTCTCCAGCCTGGGGAATTTGAGAATCATTAACAAGGAGACCATTTGTAAAACTATGAGACTGAATGAAATCAGTGAGGTACTCAATGAAGCAGAGAATTTGTCTGAGGATCAAACTGTGGCAATGTTTAAAGGTCTAAGGGTTGAGAGGAAATCAGGAAAGGAGATCCTTGGAGCAGCCAGCCAAGCAGGAGGAGAACCAAGAGAGAGTGGTCCAGGAGGGCAATTGGAGAAAGTATTTTAGGAAAGTGAGAGTGAACAATTGGTAATCAAAGACAGCATCAAATGCTATGAAATAGTTCAGACTGGGTAAAGTCTGAGAATTGGCTGTTTGGTTTGTCAGTGTGGCAGTCACTGGGGACCTTGTCATGAACTATTGGGTAAAGTGAACAAAATATTCTCGGAGTGAGATTAAAACATAATGAGATGAGAGAAATCTGAGGCAGCACAAGTGAACATAACTATCGCTTCAATCTTTGTTGCAACGGAGAACAGGAAAATAGGTAATAGACACGAAGACATGTTTGCATTCTGTTGGGCAATCATGCACTAGAGAAGGAAAAATTGGTGGTGCCGAGGACAGAGAGGAGAACTGTCTTATCGGAGTCTAGAAGAAGGCAAGAAGAAATAGGATAGAGCGCATACATGGAGGCATTGGTCTGGTTGGTAGCAGGAGTGGTCTGTCAACAATAATGGGGGAGAGCAGAGCTGCTGGGCTCAGGTACGGTTGGGTGAGTGTGGCGGAGTTGGAGCTGGTTTTTTCCTGATCTTCTCAGTAAAATAGTAGGTAATAACTCCCTCTGGGACTATCCTCTCTTGCTTCTATGGGGCCATCCTCTGTCCTCAAATCCTTCCTCCTTGCAATTTCTGTCCTCCTTGCAATTTCTGTCATTCATCTTTCAGGTTTTCCATTTGTCCTCTGCTTCCTCTCTCCCCTCTCTCTCTCCCTCCCTGCCTTTCGTCCTTTTTTTCTCCCTCTCTCATTCTCTCCTTTTGTTCTAACTTCTTACCTAGAAAATAGGGAATAAAATAACAGAAAGATAAAAAACGGAAACATGACAAGTGAGTCCCTCAGCTATTAAGCGCTTGACTGAGATAGAGAGTGGCATCCCTGAGCGGGAACAGTGGCTTTGCTGCCGGTGTTCCTGGACATTCAAGTTCTAGTCACAGTGACAGAACTGGAAGAGGGGAGAACAACACTCTCTTAGGAGAGTTTTGTAAATAAAAATCGATGGCCAAATTTGATCTAGAACGTTCAGCACTTAGGAGACCAGCTTCTCTACACAAGGCCATGGGAGAAAGCTCCAGGAAAGCATAAAAAAGATGCAGAAAGTATACTCTTGTATCTCAAGAAGATCGAGGAAGAGGAGATCCTTCAGAAAAGGTCAGTGGGAGTATACATTGGTCCCCAACCAGGGCACGATCCCCCCCATAAATATCTTCTGACTTCAAAAACAGGTTCCAAGTGCCTTGGTACAGCCTGCGACTGAGTTGTCAGCCAATGGTCACCCATAATTCCCTACTTGGAGACAGTTTTTGGCTGTGGGCTTATCAATCTTCGTTTATACAGACCATAATGAATATTAGACTTATGTGAGACTTTGAGGACATCTTTATAGAATGTATTGTTCAAATAGATAGGATATCATTTGGGGATTATTTTTACAGCTGACAAAAACAAGAGTGAGAGCATTGAGAGGGTTGCAGTGATTGTCCTCAAGGCCACCAGAGGGTGGATGCGAGAACCAGCTTCCAGGCCTTCTAATGCCACTTTTGGCCCTCCTTCCCCAATCGCCACCTGGGGCTGCCTCCTCTAAACTGAAGCACTTTTAGAATCAATTGGATTGAGAAATTTGCTCAAGGCTGAGAGGGCTGGAGCTTGGACGGAAATCGAGTTTCCTGAGGCAATGCCTTCTCTGTCTTCGCTCAGGTTCTTTCATCCTTGTATCACAGCCCATTTGGCCCCTCAAGTGTGGGCTCAGCCCCACCCCAGCCCTGGGGACTGATTAGGCTCAGAGGCAGAGAAAACAGAAGGCTGCTGTGATCCAGAGCTCTTAGCTTAGTGGAGATCCCACTCTGATCTCATATGTAGGGTGAGTAACAAGTAGCTGCTTACCTTGCCATACTGTGGTGAACACCCCGCCTCAAAACTCAGTTTGACCATCAGAGCCATGAGGCACTACCTTCACATCTCCCCAGCACTCGTGTCCTCTGGATTGGGAAGAGCTAAAGGGACACATAGTGTCACCTAAAACAGAACCTTCACATGAGCTATTAAATGTACAGATACAGGGTTGTTTCCTTTAAAAAAGGTATCATTGCTTACTCAAGTAAAAACAGTAAGGAAAATTTTCAATCTTAAACAATACAGAAATTGGGGGTGGTGCATGGCTGGCTCAGTTGGTAGAGCATGTGACTTTTGATCTTGGGGTCATGAGTTTGAGCCCCACGTTGGGTGTGGACATTACTTAATAAACACAGAAATTGATAAAGTAGGAAGTGGGTTTTCCTTTCTTCTTCCATCCTAACTACATCCTTTTTTAGAGGAATCCTTATTAACTGTAGAAACTTTAGAAACTATAGAAACTTTCAAATTCTTTTCAGTGCTAACTGGACATTTACATACACACATATCTATGCTCATTTAAGGAAATCAAGGATGTTCCCCCCAAGGGGGATCATTTAACAAAGATAATCTTTCTAAATCATGGCCACAGTATTTCATTTTTTAAAAGTTTATTTATTTATTTTGAGAGAGAGAGAGAGAGAAACAGGGAGGGACAGAGAGAGAGAGAGAGAGAGAGAGAGAGAAAGAAACCCAAGCAAGCCCTGCCGTCAGCACAGAGTACAATGTAGGGCTCAAACCCACAAATCTTGAGATCATAACCTGAGCCGAAACCAAGAGTCAGACACTTAACCAACTGATCTAGACTCCTAGAAACAAAGTTGCTTCACCACACTGTATGTGCATTTTAAAACTTGGGGGACGCTGCCAAACTGTCCCTCTCCCCAAATCATGTGCCAATATTGCTACACTCCTACCAGCAGTATATGAGTGTACCTCTATCCTCACACCCTTCCCAGCAATTTGCCTCCTTCTGGAGGTCTGCAAAGAAGCAATCTGTCAGACAGAAGAAGAGGCAAATGAGAATCTGTGTACAGTGAATTCACCTGACACTTTGTTGAATCCCAGGGCTCATTCTGCTGATCTGGCTGTTTACAGAAAGGTCCTCCCTCTCTCTTGGCTCCATGGGGAGCCCAGCAGAGGAATGGTTGATGAGGGGCTCTGGGGCACTCTCCTTCATTTTGATTTAAAGTCTGCTCCTCAGTCTGCTGCTACTCAGGGACAACATGCTCTGATGGCTGATAATATGCTCTATTTGTATTCTAGCTGGGTTATGGTATTAGAGCCAGGTGAGTATTCATTTCCATCAGGGCAAGTCTTTGGGCACTGGGTGCTCACCTTGATCTCTAATTGTAATCGTAAAATCAAAGCTCCACTGTCATCTCAAAGGCCCATTCCAGGCCTCCAAACTTTAGAAGGTCTATTGGCCTTCATTCCAAATGTGTAGGACAGTGGGTGCCTCCATTACAGGGCTGCTTTCCCATTGCTTTCTCCCCCTAATTTACAATCCAGTGCAAAGGAAGAGAAAGCCAGTCCTCACCAAGCCCAAGACTTTTAAAGCACCAATAATTTGCATGAACAACGATGCCCACTTCTGTTTTTAAGACCACTTAATAGACTTCATTTTGAAAACCAAAACCAAAGATTAATCTTTCCAGACTGAGTCTTTGGAAGAGAACATCTACAAATTTATTCAGAAGACTTCAAGCTGTAAAAATAATGTGCAGTTCATTTTCATGGGTAGTAAAAGGCCCCAAGGAAAATGAGTCTTTTCATACATACAGTAGATGCTTTTCAAAGGAGATTCACTTATTCCTTTACATTGTTTTTTGAGGAAAAGTTTTTTTGTTTTGTGAAGTTGACATATTGACAGTAAAAAAATCAAGCAGTGCAATGACCACTCTTACAGGTGACTTTGCATATATCTTTATACATTTCTATATAACACATCCTAGAAAGTAAAACTAGTTGACTGAGGTAATTTGTACTTTTTAAAAAAGTTTATTTGTTTGTTTGTTTACTTATTTATTCATTTATGTTATCTCTACACTCAGTGTGAGGCTTGAATTCACGACCCTGAGATCAAGCACGTGTTTCCAAGTGAGCCAGCCAGGTGCCCTGGAAAATTGTACCTTTTAAAGTTTTTGGCACAGCTTGCCCAGTTGCCCTTTAGAAAGGTATAGAATTAGAATTCTATAGCAAGTTTTGAGAGTGTTTATTTTCCCACGTGGTAGCAGATATTGAATAGTAACATCAGTATTTATCTTTGCTCACTTGACAGGTGAAATAAGACCAATTAAAAATTTTTTTTTCAACGCTTTTTATTTATTTTTGGGACAGAGAGAGACAGAGCATGAACGGGGGAGGGGCAGAGAGAGAGACACACACACAGAATCGGAAACAGGCTCCAGGCTCTGAGCCATCAGCCCAGAGCCGGACGCGGGGCTCGAACTCACGGACGGCGAGATCGTGACCTGGCTGAAGTCGGACGCTTAACCGATTGCGCCACCCAGGCGCCCCCAATAATACCAATTTTAATTTGCATTTTTTTATTAATGAGGTTTGACATTTAAAAAAAATGTTTATTTTTAGAGAGAGACAGCACAAGTGAGTGAGTGGGAGAGGGGCAGAGAGAGAGGGAAAGAGAATCCCAAGCAAGCTCCGTGCTATCAGTGTGGATCCCGACAAGGAACTCGATCTCATGAACTGTGAGATCATGACCTGAGCCAAAATCAAGAATTGGAGGATTAACTGACTGAGTCATCCAGGAGCCCTGACATTTTTTTATATATTTAATGACCAATTCATATACTTTTCTCTTTAAAATATTAGAGTATTTATTTATTAATAGTAACAATTTGTCGTATATATGTGGCATATGTTTTCCTTTACTTTTCAATTTTTGTTTTTATTTCAATTAAATTTAATTACTTATATTTTTACATTTCCCTTTAAAAAATTAAAAATTCACTTTTTTAAAAAGTAGACTCTACTGTAACAAACAACCCCAAGACCAAGAGTCACATGCTGTATGACTGACTGAGCCAGCCAGGTGCCTCCGAAGATTTATATTTTTTAAAAAATGTTTTAATGTTTATTTATTTTTGAAGGAGAGAGAGACAGAGCATGAGTGGGGGAAGGGCAGAGAGAGGGAGACACAGAATCCCAAACGGGCTCCAGGATCTGAGCTGTCAGCACAAAGCCTGACGTGGGGTTGGAACTCACAAACCGCAAGATCATGACTTGAGCCGGTCAGACGCTTAACCAACTGAGCCACCAGGCACCCCAGAAAATTCATTTTTAGAAGGGAATTGATACATGTATCCTAATGATACTGGGAGGTCTGACTGAAGGCAACTTAGGGGTAGCAGGAAAGTGGGGCAGATGGCATCTTTGAGGATACAGAAGGACCTGTCTGGCAGTTACTCTGCCAGAGGCTTTGAAGATATTCTAATACTATTTGCTTAAGCATTTCCCAACAGCAAAGGAAAGAAAACCCAGTTGGAAACACCTGAGTACAATATAAACTTATTTTTCAGTATTCCTCCCAAAGTTTTCAGTTTTCGCCCAAAGTGAATTGCCCAGGCCACTTACAAACTACAGTTGTTTTGAGGAAGACTGGGTTGGTATAGCACCAGGACTACTGAAATAAAAACATAATTGGATGGGTTATCTTTTACTATCATTCTTTTTTCTGTCTCAAAAGCCTTGATGTCTAAAATCTTCCCAAAGATCAAATGTGTGGTCTATTACATAAGGGACTGACCTAGATTTAGCTTTACTTGACAATTAAAAGTTAAAGGCAAGGAACTAAACCAAAAATAGAACAACCTTGAAAAACATTATCCTAGATTTTGGTGTGCCTGATTCTTAGTACTTAACAGATAGTGGTGACTGAATAGGAAATGAGGCTCAAATTGCTTTCAAAATTATAGGGGGAACATGTTCCCTACTCAAAAGAATGTTCTACTTTCAAGAATTTTAACAATTTAATTTTCTAGAAGCAAATAAATATTGTATAAATTTGGGGAGACATTGACTGTGAGGCCAGTGTTCTTAGCTCTTGACAAGAAGATATAAATCTATGTATGTAATATCTATATCTATGCTTAATTTCCTTGATATGCCCTGCCTCTCCTTGAAATTGCCTCGCTAAGCCTTCTCCAGCCTTGAAAGAGCAAACCAAGGACACTTCAGAGTGGTCTGGGAATTTCACGTCAAGGAGAGGTATGACCCTTTGCATAAATACTTCAGGAAGGTTGGAATGAACCAGGCGAATATAACTGTATTAAAGTCAATGATAGGGACTCCTACTTCAGTCAATATCAGAGCAAGATTGTGCTTTTAATTCTCAATCTGATTCATTTAAGGGAAAAAGCTCGTTTAAAAAAATCATTACTTTCATTTTTTAGTAAGTAATCCATGCACGTGGCAGACAAATTTACAATGTACCAAACGGCACACTCGGGAAGATCCATTTCCCTCCCTTTCTCGTTCCACCCAGTTCCTCTCCAAACAGGAGATATTTTCCTGACACCACTTCCCCATGGAAATGGAAATATACCGTAACATTGGTCTCTTTTCTCAATTCTGTATCTCGGAGATGTATTATTCCAATGCTCTGTATTGAAGTACCAAACTTATTTAAATAGTTAAAACTAGTCTTTTGCTATCACAAACCAAAGTAACAACAAATTTTCTTAAATATACTTCATTTTGCATGAGTATGGGTATACTTGTTGGACAAGTCACCAAGAAGTCAAATTGCTGGGTCACAGGGTTCATGCATTTTTTTAATTTTGAAAGATAATCAGGCTGTTTGATTGAGTAGAACTATTTAGTAGCTTTTATTTAATAAGATCGTCTGGCTAAATAAATTAGTAGTGTCTTAGCCAGGAGGGACACCAAAGTTTCTTTCTGAAAATGTCTCAACTAGGTGCAAACTATAAATCTCTGGGATGCATGGGAAAGGTAGCAAACTTGAGATACGGGGCCCACTTGTCATAAGCAATGTCAAATTTGACTCAAGGAGTGCTGCAGATTCTGATGGGCAATCGTAAGTGACCTTGGTGACTTTGAAGTGTGACCTACAAGGGCTGCCAATGTTGTGCACTGTAGGTGTGCTGCCTGCTATTAATTAGACCAAACCATGTGAAATTGTAGATGTTAGATCCTTTTTGACCCACAAATATTGCAATTTTCACTTTTGTTTCGTTAGTGGTTCAACTCATTAATTTTATTTTAATTTAATTTTTTTCAATTAATTTTATTTGTTAGTTTGTTTGGTGTCTTACGGAGAATTCCTTAGGGAACTGGGGAAGGTTTCTTGAGGAAGGTAGATTTTGATCCCCAGAAGTGGAAAGACAAGATTAAGAATCAAGAAAGTGGATAAGAGCATCACAAATTGAGGGTTTAGGAAATGCCCCAGGGTATGAGCCTGCATAAAAGGTAAAAGTGTGAATCAAAGGACTGATGTCTCAAAAATCTACAAAGTTTCATGAACTGAAGCTGACGTCCCAGTTCTCTGCAAAGCAGAAACAAAGCAAGAATGATTGGGTCAGGGCAGTGGTAGGTTACGTCCCCAAATATGTACATCTGGATTAGGGTTTTAACCTTACAACAGAAACTGATAGGGATCGCAATTTGGGGCCATTTCGGGATTTGATACTGAAAACTTCAGTTCAACATTGTGGTCAATATTTGCCCTAACAGCATAGACTTTAGAGGGACCCTGAAGTTCATTATCTTAAATGGTTGCCAAGGGAATGATTGTAGGGATTTCCCAACACTTGCAGAAGAATCATCCTGGAACACTGGGATAAACATATAATGAGGGAAAGAGCATTTCCTTTTAAAATTATAGATCTAACATCCTTCTAAAATTATGGATATAATGTAACAACCTGAGACAGAGTTTAGAAACCGGGGGTGGGGGTGGGGGTGGGGGTGGGGTGGGGGGGAGGGGAACTCACTTATAATCACCACCCTAACAAAACAGATCTAAATGTTCACATAATTTTTCCCACTCCTTGACCATTTGCTTTCATCTTTTTATACAATTGCAATCATAAGCTTTTCAAGTCCCACATCTCAGTTTTGCTCATTATTGTTTTAAGTGGCTGTGTACTAGTCCCTGGGGTGGTTGAGCTATAATTTGTCTATTCATTTCCCATATTCTCAAACGTCTCAGTTTGCTTCCAATTTTTTTATATTAGAGAAAACTGACTTTTTTATCTCTGGGCATGAAAATAGGCTTCCATTCATAGTTTTTTCTTCTTAAAGTAAATTATCTGTTGGGGGTACCTGGGTGGCTCAGTCAGTTAAGCGTCCGACTTTGGCTCAGGTCATGATCTCGCAGTCCGTGGGTTCAAGCCCCACGTCAGGCTCTGTGCTGACAGCTCAGAGCCTGGAGCCTGCTTCAAATTCTGTGTCTCCCTCTTTCTCTGCCTCTCCTCCATTCACACTCTGTCTTTCTCTCAAAAATAAGTAAACATTAAAAATATAAGAAAAAAAACTTAAAAAAAAGTAAATTATCTGCCACATGGCTTCCCTCTGTCAGCAGAGAAATCTATTTCTCTATTTTATAATATTAAAGGGGATAATGTGTATAGCAAAGTACTTAGAACATTGCTTGCAAATGCTGAGTGCTATATAAATGTGAATTATTTTTAACAGTCCATGTATTTTGCCATCAATGTCAGAAAAAGACCTGCAGATAAAGAAGTTTATTGGGAAGACATTGGATCTCCCATAGAGAATAAGGATCAACAAATGAGGAGGAGCTGAGGGAGACTGGAGAACCACAAATCATGCCACAGAACCTATCTGGTTTCTGCACACCTCTGTTGGCATTGCTGCCACCAATGTCCCAGACCTGGTTGTGACTATTCCATCCCCTGGAAGAATTCTGGATAGCTTGTGTCTCAGAGATCTGGGTGCGGACACCCAGTTAGCTAACCCTAAGTCAGGTGCACCCATAGTGGGAGGTAGGGCCCTGCTTCCCCCCAAGACTCTGATGATGGGGAGAGGACTTGCAAAGGGAAACGAGACCTGGGGAGCGAACTGGCTAATACCTTCGCTTGCCCAGAGACAGGTCACCCACAGTTGGCTCAATCAGTAAAGAAAATTTCAACTCTGCTCCCTGCCAGAGGGGGACAAAGAGCCATTTCCCTGTACCAGCAACAATGCCCATGGACAACCTGTTGCCATTTTTTTTTTCTTTCTGTACTACAAGAGCCTTTGAATAACAAAAGTTTTACTTGAGACTTTGGCTCATCTCAGCAGTGGGTTTCTTTGTTTCCTGGGCTATCAGATCCTGTTACAATTGGCTAAAGTCCTTTCCCCTCCTCACCCCTAAAATAAGAACTGAGGTTGGAGTTGGGGTCAGGATGAAAAGTAAATGATATGTTTCTTATGAAAGTCACTAACAATCAGGAAATTTAATCCATTCTCAAACATGAGCAACACTGATTTAGGAAATTGGGAATTAATCAAATTGAGAGACAGAAGTTGCAACATAATTACATACTTCACCTAACACTCTCCAGGGCTTTCCTACTACTTTAGCACCAAATCCTAAATTTTTCCCTGACCTATAAGACGTTGAATGATCTAGCCCCTGCCTTCCTGTCTAGATCCTTCTCTCTACCCTTTAACTTCACTTCTTGGCTTTCTTTCTCATCCCTCATTCCTTGCTCTGAGTCCTTGTCATGCTGCTCCTTCTGCCTGGAAGTGTCCCCTCTCTGCCCAAACAGCTCCCATCCCTGTCTTACATGACATTTCTAGTCTCAGTTCAAACCCCTCTGCTTGAGGAAAGCTTTCTCTAACCTTCAGAACAGGTTGGGTACCACATGACATGCACCTGCAGCATCCTGTCTTTTGTATCACTCATTCTGCCTGTTATACCCATCAGACTGTAAGTTCCATGAGTGTGGGAATCTCAGCCACCTTCAGCACCGTTTCCCCCGTGCCTAGGACAGAGCGGACTCTCAAGAAATGTACAGAGAATGAACTGAGTGAAAGAATGAATATTATCTTAGCCCATCTATGCTTACATTAAACATGTCCATAAACATGCACATTATTTACCATTTTTTTAAAATTTTGAAATATTTTTTTCTTTACAAAAGTCCTGCAAAGATAGCAGAGAGGTCTTGCAAATCCTTCAACCAGCTTCCTCTAGCATCAACACTTCACAGGGCCTTAAGACATTTGTTGAGACTAAGAAACTAACATTGATACTAGTCAGTAAAGTACAAACTTTATTCAGATTTAACCAGTTTTTCCCTTAATATACTCTTTTTGTTCAGGATCTAATCCATATTTCATTTAATTACCACGTCTTCTTGATCTCTTCCCATCTATGATTTTTTTCCTCTCTTTTTTCTTTGTCTTTAATGATCTTAACATTATTGATAGGTAGTGGTTAGCTGTTTTGTAGAATGTCCCTCAATTTGGGTTTATCTGATGTTTTTCGTGAATTCTGGAGTTATGGATTTGGAGGCACACCACATAGGTGATATGCTTCTCTTATCCTATTGTGTTAGAGGATACAAATGTGGATATATCTTATTACAGTGATATTAACGTTGATCACTTAGTTAAGGCGGTGTCTGCCAGAATTTGCCATGTAGTGTTACAATTTTTCTCTTTTTATGTCATGTAAGTCGTAAGTCATTAAGTCATTTTATGTCTCTTTTAAGTCATTAAGTTGGGCTCACATCGAAGAGAAGGAGAATGGAGTTCCCCTCCTGGAGGCAGAAGAACCAAATAATTTGTGGGCGCAGATTAAATCCACCACCACAATTTATTTTGGGGGAGATATTTTGAGTCTATGCTACTATTCTGCTTCTTCGTAGAATTCCATCCACTAATGTGAGCATTCATCAGGAATCTTGTCTCCCCCATAGCAATATTATAATGGTGTCCATGGATTCATTTTTGTATAAAGAATGCAAATTATTGCTCATAAACTGAAAGCATCATTCTTTTTTTGTCCTCCTTAAAATTTTTTTTTAATATAATTTATTGTCAAGTTGACTAACATACGGTGTATACAGTGTTCTCTTGGTTTTGGAGGTAGATTCCCATGATGAAAGCATTATTCTCATGGCAAAAAGTGAAGAAATCAGGAGAGGTGCCATGAGTAAAGTGGAGTGATTACAGTCTTATACACAAACAAGAAGACACAGAGAAGTTTGTTGTGTTTTCAGTTTCATCAGCAAATCTAATAATTTCTGGAATCTTAGGTATTGCTCAATATATGAAGTCTTTATCCTTCACCCATGCTCTCTGTGTTATCACGAAGCATAATTCACACTCAATTCTTCCAAGAGAGACCAGGATGGTGAAAGACTGGAGGGGTAGGAACTTTATAAATAGTAACACTCCTATAAAGAAGAGAGATTGGTATTATGATTATTCCAATTGCTCAATACAAAAAAGCAAAAACTTGGCAACACAACATTGCCTTGTTTCTTGGAACAAAAGTGGAGAATAACTTTGTCTCCATCTGCTCGGGACACTGAAAACAGGCCGACTCTTTACTGAGTGTGTAATCTCCATGGGAAGTGGGGTAGAATATGGTGGAAGCCACACAAGAAAGAATCCTGAGTTCTATATTTTAAAAAACGGTAGGGGCTCTGGAAGAGCTTCAAGATCAAGAGAAAAAAAAAAAAAAAAACAACAAAACTACAATGGTATCTGAACACTGAAGTGGCATTGTTAGATATTCAGAGGATGAAAAACATGCAGATAGGAAACCAGTCAGAGGATCAAGAGAAAGGTTATTATGTGACAAAAAAAGAAAATCTTTCCCCCCTCCCTTTAACAAATATTTCCTAACAGTACTGTGGAACCTTGACTCTTGACTCTGGGCTGCACCTTGCGTTCCAGATGACTTGTAAAGCAATGATTTATTGGGTCCCAGAGCCAGTGAGCTTGGGAGCAGTTCAATAAGACAGTGTGGTCTGTGGGTCCTGAATCATTATTCTACCTGGCAACCTTATGACAGCTGCTGAATCTTGGAGAGGCCAGGAGGAAATGATGTTGATTTATAGAGGGAGTAGAATTGTTTGTCAATGAAAATGTAATTGTGCTTCTTCCAGGCTCAGGCATCTATAGGCTACCAGCTCAGCCTTCACTGACAATTTAACATAGACCAAAATTTGGAAAAGTGAGCATTGCCTTGCAATTCCTTAAGACCTTGTGATTTTGTTAAAGGTTTCGCTGTAGTTCTATTAATATACTTTCTACATTATTCTTATAACTATATTAATATTCATATTAATTTTATATATTAGTATTAACAATATCATTCTTATAACTGTATTAATATAGTTATAACTAGTATAAAACTTCTCCTTTATAGTATATAATCTTCTCCATAAAGTAGTAAGGTGGCATGCCAGTGGTGAGCATGATACACAGTGTATTATACATCTTTATAAGAATAGTTTTGTACTTTGTAAACAATCATAATGCCTACCTGTGTGTTACATAGGTGATAGCACATTCATAGTTTCATTTGCTCTTTATAACAACTGTGTGTTTAGCACATTTTAAAAAATGAGGAAACTGAGACTCAGAGACCTTAAGGAATTTGGTTAAGGTTAACCAGATAGTAACAGAGCCAGTAGCCCAAGATTGCAATGTGGCCCCTCGCACGGTGTTTCCACTGCACTGGCCCCTCTCCATAGAGTCTTGTTCGGCTAGCTTCCTGTGACCCACTGAAAAAGAAAAGAAGTGCATGCATCATAGAGTTTGGCAGGATCAATCAAAAGCAATTCTATTTTCTCTACATTAAGCATCAAAAAATTAAAAGCCATTCAGGCTTGTACCTCAGATAGACAGGTAATAAGCTGTGACTGCTCTTAAGTAGAGTCTCCCCAGGAAGATGCTCTCAGCTCTGGGTGGCAGATGGCAGACACATGAATAAATAGTCAACCCCCATCATAAGAATAATTCTGCTCAGGACTGAGGATGGGGCTGCTCAGAAAAAGTGGGGACCATGCTCCGATGGACTCCAGAGTCCAGAGGTTCAAAGTCAGAGCAGGGAGAACCTTGTGTGGGGCACAGAACCTTGGGAGGAGATTTAAACCAGCAGAGAATGTAATTACCTGAGTAGGAAGTGGGCTGTAATTTACTTTCTCCAAAGGTGTACATTCTTTGGTTACTAAACAGGCATTTGCTTTCAGTACAATAAATGGAGTTCAGTACAATAAATGGATTTTCTCATCCTTGCAACAGATTTCACGATTCAAATGTTGTGACTTGAGCTATAATTTTTTTTAATCCCACTATTAGGAATATATATATATAAATATATATATACATACATATATATATACATACATATATACATATATATATATATACATACATACATATATATATTCCTAATATATAATATAATATAATAATATAATATAATATAATATAAGTCTCCAATATATGAGGATTAAAAAACATATGTTATATACATGCGTGTCCTTTACTTATATAATTATTATATATTATTATAATGGATCATATGCTACTGGCCTTATATCCAGTTAGTTAATGTAGGGTAGAATACCTGTTCAAAATACCAATTTCATTCTAATTAAGCCTGCAGTCTGCAGTTGCTTATAGGAGAAATAATGACAAGGTTTAAGCAATTCCAATCAGATGCTGCCCTTATTAAGAATAGGATTTGGTGGAAAGGGTGAATGATATAATCAATTCCCAACAATTATTTATATTCATGCAGGTACTATGCTTATATGTTTATAATGACGGTCTTCCAAGTATTTCCAAATGTACAAAATAACTTTTATTTGTTGAAGGACTTTGGTGAATATGATTCCAAAATACCAATAAGGCTCATGAGCACTGGGTGTTGTATGTAAGCCAATTTGACAGTAAATTATATTCATAAAAAAATAAGCCTCATTATTTGTTAAAAAATGTGAAAGTTTAATATTCACACTAATAAATAAACTACTCTTCAGAGGTCAGCTAAGTGAGTTCCAGGGGTCCTGGACAATAATTCTGGGACCTAAAAGTCAGTTTCCCATTCTCTGCTGTGTGTGAAGCTAGCTTTTGCTTTCTGTACCTGGTTTTTGATTCCTTCCCATCACAGAATTACCATTCCCTAGGAGGTGGTGGCCAGGAAAATCCGTGAGCACCTGTACACTCTCTGACTGGGCTTCCTTGGGAAGCAAAAAAGTCAAGGTGGGCTAAGATCCCCATTAGGCTAACACCCATTAGGGGTGCTCAAGTTCCCCTCCCTGAAAGACGAGAAGAGCTTGACCCAGTCATACCATTTCTGAATATCCTCTTTCTCCTTTTGCTTTCTCCTCTGGCCCATGGCAGGCATTTAAATATTTAAGAACCGAAGAAGTTATTGGAGAAAAGTGGACATTGAATACTGCTGCGAGATTAGAGTAGTTCTAAAGTCAGTCAGCAGATGAGAAGGTAAGTATTTTATTTTATTTTAACTTGATTTTTTTAATGTTTATTTATTTATTTTGAGATGGGGGAGAGAGAGAATCTGAAGGAGACTTCATGCCTCGTGCAGAGCCCAGCTTGGGGTTCAATCCCATGACCACAAAACAACCTGAGCTGAAATCAAGAGTCAGACGCTCAACTGACTGAGCCACCCAGGCTTCCAGAGAAGATAAGCATTTTCATGTAAAGATAAAATGAACCCGACAGTGTTCATGTTAGTCCTCTTTGAGCCTTTCTTTGAATCCTCATCACAGATTAGTTGAGTGCGGTTGGCCCTAAGTGAGGCATAGGGTGGGCCTTGGGACCTCTACTCAAAACTGAGGCCCATTGAGCACTTGCTGACCTTGGAAGTCCTGGGGACATTCTGTGCAGAACTGCACAGTACCCTGTGGCATGAGAACACTCACACCCCCGGCTTCTTCTAAAATGCCATCCCAGGCAAACACCACTCCACATTGCTGGCCTGGGGACACTGGCAGAAGGGGAAATGGGGCTCCAACATTCTCATTAAATCCAATATTACAGAGATAACTCCAGAAAAATCCATTTTCAACAGAGTTTTACCTTAAAGTTTTTGTTTGTCCTGCTTCCTGAGACTTGCCCAAATGAATTCCAGAAAACGTGGAGAGATTTTCGCCTATCACCCCAATAGGGTAGAACATCATTTTTCTCCTTGTCCTTTGCAAATAATGACAGACAAGCTAGCTGTGTTTCCAATCGGCTCTGATTCTGCATTTTCTGCAGCATAAAGAAAAACATCTCATTCCTTTTATAGAAATGCAATCCCCTGAGGTCAGCCCTTAAAAGCTGTTTTGATCCGTGGATGTTGTTGCTGCCAAATGCTCCAGCTCCCCAACTACCATTACGCGTTTTCTCTTGGACAGGGAATTCTAGGATCATCCTTCCTGACCCCATAATAAAGCCATTTATTTCTCTCTGAGATGGAAGGTTCATTTATTTTTTTCCTCATTTCTCCTTGGCAATTATCTCTATTACTACCCATAATCTGCCCAATCTTTTTTGATAACATCCCATGATTAAAGCCAATTGGCTCATGTTGAAAGGTAGAGGAAAGTTAACCAGGCAAAGAAATATCACCCTTGGATTAAAGAAGGCCAGCTTTCAGTAGGCTGACGCTTGAGAGACTTATGATGGGGAAGGGTGCATGTTGACCTAACATTCCATTAGGAAAAAAATTCAATGTTTAAAATAGGGCCGAGTAACATATGGTAGTTCCTTCTGGCAGACCAAACGAAAGATCTGTCTGCAAATGAGGTCAAAGGATGTCTTGTTGATTTTCAGATATTGTCCCAATTATTATACTGGGCCTTTCAAAAGATGAGGAACCAGGGAATCTTAACAATGGTGATGACAATAATAATTGTAGTAGCCTCCACTTATTTAGCTGAGTCCTTTGCATTTAAAAATTCACTTAATTCTCCCTCCAATTCTTTAATATAGCCATTATTATCCTCGTTTCATAGATAGGCCAAATGTTTTGCTCAAGGTCACCCAGCTAATAACTAGCAGGGCAAGGATGTGAACATGCTTGGGTCTGAACACCCAAGTTATTTTCTGCCCAGCACAGTGCTTGACACTGGTGGGGAATATGAAAGAGGTACAAACACTATTTTTGCCCTTGAGTTAAGAGTCTGATTTGGTATAGATAATACACTGGAAACTCTTTTTTTTTTTTTTTTTTTTTAATGTTTTTAGTTTTGACAGAGAGAGACAGAGAGACAGAACATGAGCCGGGGAGGGATAGAGAGGGAGACACAGAATCTGAAGCAAGCTCCAGTCTCTGAGCTGTCAGCACAGAGCCTGACACAGGGCTTGAACTCACGGAGCCTTGAGATCATGACCTGAGCTGAAGTTGGATGTTTAACCGACTGAGCCACCCAAGCACCCCAACACTGGAAACTCTTAAAGAGCAAAGAACAATCATATACAATTAAATCTCCTCAGTGCTTAATCCCCTGTTACTAGGTTTTTTTTTTTTTTTTTTTTTTATGAGATAGTCCCTGTTCAAATTACTAGTGTGGTTTCTCTGCTCTGATTGGATCCATGCCATGAGGCACATACCCCCTAGGAGCTCAGAGATGATATGAGTCTTTGGGGGGTCAGTATTTGAAGCCTGGAGCCATGGCTTATTGGCTGCAAAACCTCATGTAAATCACTTATTCTCTCAGTCAGTTTCCTCATGTACAAGATGTGAATAATACCTACCACACACAAGTGTGGGTGGAAAAAGTGAAATAGTGTGAGGAAAGTGGTTTGCACACAGTAAGGTCTCCTGTAAAAACAATGACAACATAACAGCAACAATATAAGTAATGATATAGAGGCTCAGAAACAATGCTATTAAAATTCAAATCTACTGCAAATAAGAGGCATCCCACCATGACTTGTTTTCAGTACAAACCTTTTTATTTGGACTGGTTTTGAGACTGGTGAACCTGGCCTGTTGTCTCAACTCCTGTATGTTTCTTTGAAAATGCTAAATAACATGTGACTGAGGGCTTTGTCCTGGCTGCATGATTTTGTGAGTTCTTTGGCATTTCTGACCAGATAATAAGTTTCTGAAGGGAAGGAATGACAAATTTTATCTCTTGGTTCTTAGCTGTCCTTGATGTCAATTACAGTGCCTTGTGCACATCAATTCACATGCAGTGAGTGATTTCTATTAATAGTGTGCTTTTCTACTTACGGGCCCCCTTCTCAAACATCTCCCCCACTTGAGGTGCCACAGTAGGTAAATTTCACCATTTTGAAATTCTAAATGTGTAGTTTCACATTCAGTTTCTCTTTCTGTATCAGGCTGTTTCAATGAGCCCATGCATTTCCACATGCAGTGCTGATGGCCCTGTTATTCCAAAGGCCGGTAACTGTAATATCTCCCTCGCTAGAAGAAACCTTCAAGTAATGTGGCAAAAGTTGAAAAACAGGAAACGCAGTCAGTTGGGAAATTGACACCTTTCTGGAAGAGGAGGGAATTACAGTATGAAAAAGGAGCTAGGTAATGCACATGTGTGGGTACATTTATTCTATAAACTGTCACTTGTATTACTATAAATATTTTAATTCAATGTGATCAACATAAGTCTTCACTTTCTGATTCTCCTATGCTCTCTTGCTTTCAAATTCTTTGAGGAAATGTTTCTAGGGAAACAACGGCCAGTCAGTTGTCCTTGCTGTGTAGAGAAACCTGTCACCTGCTCATATACCTGCCCAGGTGAGGGAATGTGGTTTAGAAAAGGAACTAGCAAATAAGGTCATGTGCTCCCTTTACTGCATCATGTGAAATCAGCCCAAGGAAGGAATCAGTAAGAATGTGTGCACATGCATCAAATCACTGGTTCATTGGAATCATATCTTTCCGTGTTTTTAACTAGGAGCAAACAGGAGGTTGACTTGGGATTTTGACTTCCTTCATTTTGCAGCTCTTGCTTTTCTTCCCTCAGCCTTTTCCAGGCTTGAAATTTCCAGGTGACTTTTGCCTTTGTTCGGGGCACCCACTTCCACCCCTCCTGTCTTACTAGTGGTGACATCAGGAGTCAGAATACCTGACTTCCAGTCCAGCTCTGCCTTTGACCAGCTCTGTTCCACTCTCTGAGCCTTAAGTTTTCCATCTCATTTTCCAAACCTATGAAGTGGTACTCCTGATTCCTGTCCATCTCATGAGATTATTCGGAGGATTAAATGAATAATGTCTGTGAAAGGGCTTTGTAAGTGTAAATCTATTCTCAGTCTGACTGCTTACCTGCTAAGCCTTGGGAAGGATAGGAAGGTGTTAAAATATTGAACCTTGATCTTTATCCTGTGTTTTTGAAACAGACATTTCAGGTGACACAACAAAGAACAATTTTATGCCAATATTGAGAAGACCAATATGCTCAGCTCAGAGTAGGTTATAAACCAATGTGCAAAGTTAAAAATTTCTAGAATATGAAGGTTTTCTTCATTCAGAATGTAATGATTATTTCAAAATTGGAATGAAAATAACATTCCTATGAATACATTAATTTTCAAATATGGATTAATAAAAATAACTCTTTTGCATTAATTTCTGGATTCTTTCCCATTTCCCCCACCTTGTCTATCACACAAACAGTTGTGAGCTATAGTGTTGTCTGTGAAAGATACATGCTAAGATCACCAATCTACAGCATTTTTGAATCAGATGCTGTTAACAAAGGTCAACTGTTACCAGCCTCCTTCCTGTATTGCTTTATATCTCTTTGGGCAAGGGTTCCTACAAGGTCACTTTGCAGCAGGCAAGATCTTCCTGGTAATAGTAGATAATGCTAATTGAACACTTTCCATGTTCTAGCCACTGTGCTTTATTTGTGTACATCATTCAACCCTCAAAATAAGCCCACAAGGCAAATGTGGTAGGTTGAAAGGTGAACCTGTGAATGTTCTCTTATATATGGCCAAAAATGTTCCTGTCTATGCAGATAGGAAGATTATCCAAGTGGACCCTGAATCAGTCCAGAGTTCTCCAGAGATGATGGAAGCTGAGAAGTCCTATGATACGCCGCCTGCAAACTAGAGGCCCAGGAAAGTTGATGGTGTAATTCAGTTTGAGTCTGAAGGCCTGAGAACCAGGAGAGCCGATGGTATAAATCCCAGTCTAGAGAAGGTGAAATGAGGTGTTCCTGCTCAAGCAGTGAGGCAGAAAAAAGGGATAAGTTTCTCTTTCCTCTGTCTTTGGTTCTATTCAGGCTGTCAATGGATTACATGATGCCCACTCTCCTTTGGGGAGGGCTATCTACTCTACTGAATCTGCTGTTTCAAATGATAATCATCCAGAAGCACCCTCACAAGCATACCCAGACATAATATTTAATATGGGTACCCCATAACCAGTCAATTGACACATAAAATTAATCATCACTGGTCCGAGAATGCAGTCACATTCACTGTTATAAGAGGGAGGTAGAAGGACATTTGATATACACAAGAGGAGAAGGTGATGTGGCCATGGAGGCAGAAACTTCAGTGGTGAAACCACAAGCCAAGAAATGCTAACAGCCACCAAAAGCTGGAAGAGGCTGGGAATGGATTTTTCCTTAGAGCTTTCATGGGGAACATAAGCCTGCTGCCACCTTGATTTCAGCCCAGTGAAAACTGATTTTGGAATTCTAGCCTCCACAATTGTGAGAGAATATATTTCTGTTGTTTTAAAAACCACCAAGTTAGTAATATTTTCTTTCTTTCTTTCTTCATTTTTTAGTTTATTTATTTATTTTGAAAGAGAAAGAGGGAGCAGGGGTGGGGGGGACAAAGGAAGAAGAAGAGAATCCCAGGCAGGCTCTACATTGTCAACGTGGAGTCCCACGTGGGGCTCAGTCTCACGAATTGTGAGATCATTACCTAAGCCGAAATCAGTGCTTAACCAGCTGAGCCACCCAGGCATCCCTGTAATATTTTCTTACAACAGATATTACTATTATCATCATACCCATTTACAAATGAGAAACCAAATTTCAGGAAAGCCAAGAAAACAACAAGGCCAGAGTCAAAAGGAACAGTTGGGATTTGAACCCTGGGAGTCAGACTCTAGAGTCAGCGCATTTAACGAGTGAGCTGACCCATAACATTCCACAGTAGTGTTGGCGAATGCTGGCCCAGCGTGTGGCACTTGCTGTGATCACACAGTATATCATTGCTGTCTTCTTAAATAGTCATTTTCTAAGACTGTGGGATGCAGCAGAGTTCTCCACTTCTGCTTTGAAACCTCTCCGTGTTTGGGTCCTGAGGAATTCAATCACCACCCCATTTCCCTCCACACCCTTTCAGTTTCCAGCAAAGCATTTAGAGCTTCTAGACACATTCAGGATGAGGAAGATTTGTTAAGGATGACATTCGATCCTGAATTGGCAGAAATTCATACCTCTGGTTACACCAGTGGATTAGATTACAATTTATTGTTGAGTCCTGTAATTAGTTATACACAAGGGTCTGAATCATCTCTTGGTCTAAACTACCATCCAGTTTCTCCATAGGCAAGGGATATAGTGCAACTGCCTACATAGATATATTTGTGTACTGTGTATGTTATGTACATTTTTGTATTGTGTACACATAACTGGATTTATATACATACCCCCTGTGGCTTACAAGTAAAGATCCCAATAATAAACAGTGACTACCTGTTTAGTGAATGCTGTTTATTGAGAGCATTTCATGTGCTACCTTTACTTCTCACAATAATTCTATGAAATAGTTACTGTCTCTTTGTTATGAATTTGAAATTTTGCAGGAGGAAGGGGAATTTAAATTCAGGTTTGTCTTATAAACCTCATGATTCTAACCACTCAATTTTCCTGTCTTTCTATTTTGCTTCCTTACATAAGACGTTTATTAGAAGCTGTGTGTGTGTGTGTGTGTGTGTGTGTGTGTGTGTGTAAAGGATAGGGAAGTTGTCATGTGATTACTATAAAGAAATAAAAGACAAAAATTAAATGGAAGGCCTTAACACATTACTTGATGTTCTCTGTGTTTTTATAAAATGGATAATAAAGTTTAAATTTCAAAGGTAAAGATATCTTGAGATCAAATATGATTCTATTCAATGAGAATTTACCTAGTGAAAACATTGGAGAGGGATGCCTGGCTGGCTCATCTAGTAGAGCATGCGACTCTTGATCTCAGAGTAGTGAGTTTGAGCCCCACCACTGGATGTAGAGATTACTTAAAAATAAAATATTAAAATAATAAAAATAAAACTTTGGAGAGATTTCTCAGGTTCTTTACCATGGGGAAATGGCTTTGAAAATCCAAAGAAAGAAAATAAGGCATTTCCCCCTCATGAATAATAATGTGAATTTGTTTAGAAAAGATTATTTTCTTGCAAAGAATAGACACCCACTAAACTAGCTGAAAAAAAGAAAGAGACTGTATAAGGAAGCATAGGTGTCTGACAGAGCCCAGAATGATGCAGCGGGGTATCAGGAGAAAATGAACACTCTGTATTCCCAGCTCCTAGAACCAGGCCTAGTTCAAAGTTAGGGTTCCATTAATATTTGTTGGGTGGAAGAAGGAATGAATTCTAAATTACTAGGGAATGTAATCTAATCCAATTCTAAATTACCAGGGAACGTTTAGCTTGGGTCACGTGTTAATAAGCTGTTCCAATCAGTTTTTTTTTTAATTTTTAAAAACACTTTTATTTATTTTTGAGAGACAGAGAGAGACAGAGCACGAGTGGGGGAGGGTCAGAGAGAGAGTGACACAGAATCTGAGACAGTCTCCAGGCTCTGAGCTGTCAGCACTGAGCCCAACGCGGTGCTAGAATTCATGAACCGTGAGACTGTGACCTGAGCCGAAGTCAGATGGTTAATCGACTAAGCCACCCAGGTGCCCCTCCCATCAGTTTTGACCAGGAGGCAGGGTTATATATATAAGGCCCTGGTGGGAGGAGGCATATGGTTCTCAGAGAAGGAAGACTGTGGATGGAAAGACACCCCAAAAAGTATCTATTAAAGAAGTAATGAGTACATTGCCTTTTATTCTTTTTTTCAAAATTCTGTTTAAATTCTGGTTTGTTAACATGTAGTGTAATATTGGTTTCAGGAGCAGAATTTAGTGATTCATCGCTTCCATATAACACCTAGTGCTCAACACAACAAGTGCCCTCCTTAATGTCCCTCACCCATTTAGCCCAACCCCTTAACCCCCTTCCCTCCTGTAACCCCCAGTTTGTTCTCTATAGTTAAGAGTTGTTTGCTTCCATCTCTTTTTTCCCCTTGCCCTATGTTCATCTGTTTTGTTTCTTAAATCGCACATATGAGTGAAATCATATGATATTTGTCTTTCTGTGACTGACTTATTTTGCTTAGTGTAATACACTCTAGCTCCATCCACGTTGTTGCAAATGGCAAGATTCATTCTTCATGGCTAATATTCCATTGTACATACATACCACATCTTTATCCATTTGTCAGTTGAACATTTGGGCTTTTTCCATAATTTGGCTATTGTTGATAGATAATACTGCTATAAACATTGGGGTGGGGTGCCTGGGTGGCTCAGTTGGTTAAGCATCCAACTCTTGGTTTCAGCTCAGGATGTGACCTCACAGTTTGTGAGTTTGAGCCCCATGTTGGGCTCTGCATTGTCAGCTCAGAGCCTGCTTGGCATTCTGTCTTTCCTTCACTCTCTCTGCCCCTCGCCTGCTCTAAATAAATAAATAAATACAAACCAACCAACCAACAAATAAATAAATAAATGGGGTGTCTGGCTGGCTCAGTCAGTTGAGAACCTGATTGTTGATTTTGGCTCAGGTCATGATCTCGAAGTTTCTGAGTACAAGCCCTATATCGGGCTCCATGCTGACAACATGGACCCTGCTTGAGATTCTCTCTTTTTCTTCCTCTCTCTCTCTCTGCCCATCCCCCCTTCTCAAAATAAATAAACTTAAAATAATAAAAAATTAACTTTAAACATTGGGGTGCATGTACCCTTTCGAATCAGTATTTTTGTATCCTTTGGGTAAAATATCTAGTAGTGTGATTGCTGGGTTATAGCGTAGTTCTATTTTTAACTTCTGGAGGAAGCTCCATACTGTTTTTCAGAGTGGCTGCACCAGTTTGCATTCCCAACAATGGTGTGAGAGGGTTCCCCTTTCTCCACATCCTTGCCAACATCTATTGTTTCCTATGTTAATTTTAGCCATTATGACAGGTGTGAGGTGGTATCTCATCATGGTTTTGATTTGTTTTTCCCTGATGATGAGTGATGTTGAGCATCTTTTCATGTGTCTGTTGGCCATCTGGATGTCTTCTTTGGAGAATTGTCTATTCATGTCTTTTGCCCATTTCTTCACTGGATTCTTTGTTTTTTGGGTGTTGAGTTTGATAAGTTCTTTATAGATTTTGGATACTAACCCTTTATCAGATATGTCATTTGCAAATGTGTTCTCCCATTCTGTAGGCTGTCATTTAGTTTTGTTGATTGTTTCCTTCACTGTGCAGAAGCTTTTTATCTTGATAAGGTCCCGATAGTTCATTTTTGCTTTTTTTTCCCCTTGTCTCTGGAGATGTGTCTAGTAAAAAGTTGCTCTGAGGTCACAGAGGTTTTTCCCTGTTTTCTCCTCTAGGATTTTTATGGTTTCAGGTCTGACATTCAGGTCTTTCATCCATTTTGAGTTTATTTTTGTGTATGGTCGTCCGGTTTCATTCTTCCACATGTTGCTGTCCAGTTTTCCCAACACCATTTGTTAAAGAGACTGTTTTATTTTTTTTCCATTGGATATTCTTTCCTGATTTGTCAGAGATGAGTTGGCCATATATTTGTGGGTCCATTTATGGGTTTTCTATTCTGTTCCATTGACCTATGTGTCTCTTTTATGCCGGTACCATGCTGTCTGGATGACTACAGCTTTGTAACAAAGCTTGAAGTCTGGAATTGTGATGCCTCCAGCTTTATTTTTCTTTTTCAAGATCGTTTTGGCTATTTGGGGTCCTTTGTTGTTCTATACAAATTTTAGGATTGTTTGTTCTAGCTCTGTGAAAAATGCTAGTGGTATTTTGATAGGAATTGCATTAAATGTGTAGATTGCTTGGGGTAGTATAGACATTTTAACAATATTTGTTCTTCCAATCCATGACTATGAAATGTTTTTCCATTTCTTTGTGTCATCCTCAGTTTCTTTCATAAGTTTTCTATAGTTTTCAGAGTACAGCCCTTTTACCTCTTTGGTTAGGTTCATTCCTAGGTATCTTATGGTTTCTGATGCAACTGTAAATGGTATTGATTCCTTGATTTCTTGTTTTGATGCTTCACTATTGATGTATAGAAATGCAACATATTTCTGTATGAGTCTGTTGTCTTGATGGAGTTGCTGAGCGCCCTTTTCAAGTGGAACAACACGGTCTTATTTGGGAAAGCATTATAAAACTGGGGCAAGGTAGAGATGGTTGAACAAAACAATCATTTTGATCATATTTCATCTGTACACTTGAGAAAATTGGGACAAAGGAAATATGTTGAAAATATTAAGGAAATACTTCTTTGTTTATGGAACTAACTAACTCTGTCAAAAGTTGTTTTGCTTACCCTTCAGTAGGGGAAACTATGCTTTACAAGTCAAAGTTTGCAATGAGGGTTGGTGCTTGGCATAGAGACGCCTGATCGAAAACTTGTAGTCTCTGCTCAGATGTGGAGAAAGTATCTGAATCTTGGCTTGTTCAGGGAAAGGCCACGCTTCTAGGAGTATAAGACATCCTTCCCAGCTTGGTCACTGCCTACTTTCTTGGCTCATTTGTCTTTGTCAACCTCCCTTCACCCTACCATCCAATACTCAGTATATTCACCCCTGCTGTAGCCACATTAAATTCTCATCTTTCCCCAAACATGCCTACTTTTTCACACACCAGTGCCTTATCTCAAGTTTTTTTCCTCTGCCTGGATTTTCTTTCTTTTATCCTGTGGGTGAACATTTACCTTCAAAGTTTCATACTCAGTCACCCATAAAGTCTCCTCTCACCTTCTCTCTATATCCTCAACTCCCCTCCCCCTTTTATCCTCTTCCTCACTATAGTGGAGAGAAATAGAAAACAGAAACTCTTGCAGAAAGCTTATGTATGTGACCAAGATCCTATCAAGTGTCTTTACACACCTGACACATGGTGGTGATAGAAGTGAGTCACAAAGATGGAGACCATATTTGGAGAAATCATCCTGGCAAGCATGATAGAAGCATTTGGAATAAGGTGGCAGCACTTCTGGTGTGCAGTGTCTGGAATCACAGGTGCCAGTGATAGGGCGTGCAGAAGTGGGGAGACCTCTAGAACAATACTATGAAATGGAGGGTAAGGTCATTTTTTTTCTGGTTGTATAGCTTCCAACTCTGACCCTCCTGGAAATTGTGTAAGCTGCTTAATATCTTCTAGCAAATCTCTCTGTGCTTTAATTATGGAGGATTCCATGGTCTGCAACTAAAAACTCTTATTAATATTGAACTTTAGCACAGATTCCATATCTTAATCAAGTTTGGGTTACCAATGCCTTGGATGTAGTAATTATTCAATCAATGGATGAATGAGTGGATGAAGGGATGTGTATCAAAGGGAAGTTCTCTAGATTCCAAGATAGGAATCGGAAAACTCTGGATGACAATAACATGAATTGAGTTTAAGAGTCAGGGACTGAGTGGTAAGGGCACAAGGGAACCAGAAGGAAACTGAAGGAAAGTAGGCTTCACTCCTGACCAGCAGAGCATGGAGGCAGCTTTCGCTTAGAGGAGGGTCATGCTGTGACCTACACACACCATATTGATTCAGTATCTCCAGCAGAAAAAATATCTGGCTAATTTCAAAGGAAATAGCTAAACCTGATGTTTGGTGCTATGCTGACTAAACACGCAGTGGGCTGATAGAATCATATTGAAAGCCTGGGTTGGTGGTGCATCGATATACAGTCCCAGAGACCCAGCCAAGTAGAAGGGTGTGAATTGGAGATGAGATTGGGTCTGAGGGGTGCATTTTAGGGCTAGAAGTGCTGAGCAAGTGTGGCGGTGATAGGAGGAAATAAAAGGAAATGTGACATTCGCATTTTGTTGTTTTTTTCCTTTCCAATTTTTGTGTTAAGGAGATTGATAATACTGTTGAACATTGTAGCTAAGGTGTACATAGATGTAGCTAGATGTAGTCACCCTATTCTGTGACAGTAGTCACTTAATTCTCAGCCGCACCCACCCTGCAATCCTTAGATGGGCTTGGGACAGGCAGGCCAAACGGTGGATAATGGGGAGTTCTTGAGCACCAGCGGTCAGTAGGATGGTTCAGATTACTTGTAGCCACTAACAACTATTTCTGCCTATCATTCTTCAGCCATAACTTCAATTTTTTTTAAGGACAGTTTTGAGAATAAATTACTC
Source organism: Herpailurus yagouaroundi (assembly GCF_014898765.1). Lineage (NCBI taxonomy): Eukaryota > Metazoa > Chordata > Mammalia > Carnivora > Felidae > Herpailurus > Herpailurus yagouaroundi. Next base: position 19,930,754 of record NW_024412418.1, on the reverse strand, counting down.
TCACCACAGAAAAGGGTCTAATATTAACAAAAGCTAAGATACATGCGGGGCAGGTGTAAATTTAGTCTCGATCCATTCTTTCCCCCTTATTGTCACAACTTTGGAAGACTCAGGGGCAAGGCATGTTGGCACTCTGGTGCAATAGTTGCAGGAGGGAAGGGGAGAGAGGCTGGTTGGCAGTGGGAGGACTAAGCCGGCTACGGAAGTGATCCCTAGTTCAAGGCACAGTGACTTGAGAAGGGGTTCCTCATCTAGGGAGCAGATCAGAATCATCAATGGAACTTTCAGAAAATTCACATAGCCCTGCACCCTCCTTCAGAGATCCAGTAGGTTTGGGTGAGGTCTGGTCATCTGGATTTTGACAAAAACCCTGTGAGTAGTTCTGATGTACCCTCACTAGCTGAGAACCTCTCATTAGACAGAAATCTCAGGCCTGATTCTGATGACCATCCATGTAGGGAGAGATAATATCATGGAGCAAGGTAGATGGAGTGGTCCAGCTGGCCATGCAATTCAGAGGAAGCAGTTACAGGATGAGATCAGTCTGCAAGTGGCAGGACTCCCAGGAGCAGGTTAGGACTCTTCAGGAAGGGGGCTGAGCTGTAGTCCCTGCTGGGATTCAGGTGGAGGCCCTTGGATCTGTGGCAGAAAGCCAAAGGATTGGCAGGTAACCTTGAAACTCAAGGCCTCTCAGCTTTTTCTTCATACCCAGGATCTGGTTCATTGCAAAGGAGACTAACAACACAGTCACTGTAACTGGGATCCTGCCTCTAGATTTGGGGAGTGGCCAAGAGTTCCAGAGTGAGGCATGGGGAGAAGGCCACCAATATCCACATCAAAGAGGATCTCACAAGGGCTTATAGGTCAGTCCCACCTGGGGAAGAGGAAGGAGGGGAAAATGGGTAAGGGTTAACATGGGTTGTAAATGGCTAGTCCAGGAGGGCTTTGTGACTGCCTCAGCCAGTGTATGCCTCCTCTGTGGGGCCCTACAGGCCAGCTCTACAACTTGGGGTTTGAGCCCCGTTATTCACTTAGAGGTCTATTTGTAAACCCTTTAAACTGTGATAAAATTTTGTTCACCGAGGGCTTATCACTGGAAATTTACAGAAGTCCATCTGTTACAAGGGTTCTGCTGCTTTTGCTACACATCTTCCGGCCTTGTTCCCTTGCTTGCTCGTACTTGTGCATTTCTGCAATCCATTCATTTCCCCTGGAGACTGCACCTTCTCTACAACATACAACTTCCCTGATTTCGGTCATCTTCTCCAGGCCCACAGGTGCTCTCATTGTCTCAGCTCCTGCCAATTGCCTGTGCACTATCCCCTGCTCATGCTGATAGCTTCTACCACGTTTGCACACTATCCACATTTCTGCCGCTCCGTGGTGCATTCCTTGCTCCTGACTCTCTCCTCCACGGGAGGGACTATTTACTTCACTGCAGAAATCCCATCATTTGGGAGAGGAATGAACAGGCTTCTTGGCATAGAGCTGCTAAAAAAGACTCACTTCCTACTCTTTGGGTTGAAAAATACATGTTTATTTCCCAGTATCTCAATTTCTGGTCCTTGATTACAGAGGGTTGTCAGATTTTAGCAAATAAAAATGCAGGAGACCCAGTTAAATCTGAATATTTGGGACATGCTTACATTGAAAAATTATTTGCTGTATATCTAAAATGGAAATATAACTGAGTATCCTGTTTTACCTAGCAACCCTATAACTGCAGCAAAGTAACTGAGCTTTAAGTTAGCCAAGAAAAAAAAACCCAAAACCCAAAAAAACCAGAATATTGAGTTATACACACACACACACACACACGTGCACGCACACATGCGCACACTCCTAATGAGTCTGGCGGTACTAGGGCAAAAGACAACTATTTGTCATTCAACAAGCATTTCCCTCTTTCTTTTAGTAATAGAACTTCCAAATTGATTTTGAGCAAAATTTTGGGAAAAATGAAAAAAGGGGTCTATATAGGCCCCTTATATAACTAGAAGTTGCCAGAGGGATATGAGTGCCAGTGATGTGTGCAATTTTAGGGTCATGACTTTTCTTTCTCACTGACTAGAATGCAAATGTGGTGGCAGGAGCTGGGGCATCCACATTAGGAGGTGAGATAGAGGGGTGCCTGGCTGGCTCAGTGGGAGGAGCCTGCGACTCTTGATCTCAGGATCATGAGTTCAAGCCCCACCCCACATCATGTTGGGTGTTGAGATTACTTAAATAAATAAATATTTAACAAATAAAAAGGATATGAGACAGAAGCTATGTGTTGGTGTTGAGTATGAGAGAGCAACAAAGTAGGAGGATCCCCAACATCACATCAATTCCAGCTTCTTACACTCAGACTATGATGTAAGAGAGACACAATCTTCTATCCTTTTAAAACCACTGTCATTTTGGGAATGGGCGAACAGTGTAACTGGCATTCTAACTAGCACACGTTGTCATTATTAATTCTCTAGAAAACACATTTCATAATTCCAGGAGACCAGATTTGAAGAGCGTTCTGTAAGGTAGCCATGTTTTCATTCACCACGGATTCTCCCTCCTGCTTCTTTCAGTGCAGCTATCAACGCAAGACATGGGACAAGGATAAGGCAGGAAAGTGGCTCTGTCAGTGATTTTTCAATGTGAATGAGACTGACCTGAGGAGCTTGTTAAAATTCAAACTCCTTGGCTCCACTCTGTGCAATGCCAGACTTTGAGAAGTCTGGCATGAGCCAGGGAATCAGCATTTTTAAAGTATCCTGAGACATTCTGATGCACGTAGCCTTTGGGCCACACTTTGAGAACCACTTTTCTATGAGGGGAGCCCTCCACCATGCCAGACTCCTGGGAAATCCTCAGTGAATTAACTCAGGGAGCTTCTTAATTGCCACAGAGACGCTGTTGATGGTAGTGTTTAGCAATCTAGAAATAGAGCCTTGGAAATGAATACTTGGAAATATTTGATGGGACACTCAGTGAGATGCAGACATTTAGAAAGTTATGAAGCTTTACTCTGGATGGCCTGTAAATTCCACATACATGCACTAATTAGGTAACAAGACATAATTCAACTATTTAGAGTGATGATTGAAAAATAAATATTTTAAGGGGCAAAGAGGGCAAAATTTAAGCACTCTACTCTTCATGCTCATTTCTTTAGTTTACAATGTTGACGGGAAAGTTAGGGTAATTGCCAGCAGTAATAATGCTTGATAATCGCATATTTGCCTGTGTTTACATTGGACATGAAGTCAGGGAACTCACTTCATAAGGGAGCCCTCACGTCCTCCCACAGAGAGGCCTTGGAGAATGTAGTTCATATCACAACCAAGCAACAGACGAAGTTGATCATGACAGGAACCACAGGAGGACAACAATTAGGGATAAACCTTCAGCCCAGGGGAGTGAGACAGGGAATAGAGAGAAGCTAAAAGTGCCAACCCACCAGATAAATAGATATTTTCTAAAGCATCTGTGTTTGTGCAAGGTTTCTGTGCTAGGTACTGTGTGTGTGTGTTGCAGGGAAGGGGAGAGGGGACAAAGACGCGGGGTCTTACAATGCTCCCCTAGAGAAGCGTGACACATTTGGAGGAAAATTGCCACTACAGGCAGTGTGAGATTAGTGCCAAATCAGACCTCTAAGAGCTCCGGGGATGGAGAAGTTGGGGAGAGTGGGGACAGCCAGGAGACGCTTCTTTAAGTGGGCTCTGCAAAGATGTCAGTCAATGAATATGGACGTTCTTGGCGTTGGAGATGCAGGGGTGACCAAGAAATACTTCCTCTCCTCCAGGGTCTCCCAGTCTGGTAGAGGGAGGTAGATCATAAATGATTTTAGAATACTATGTCATCCGGCAGAAATATTGCATTTATTAATCAATATTTATTATTAATAGTATACAATTGATAAATAAATTAGATATTCTTGGATACCAATTAGAGCTGTGAGGAAGCTCTAATGCCCTCCCTGGGTGTGGGCAGGGTGGTGGTGCACAGTGGTCAGGGACGACCTCCCTGAGGAGAGGATGCCTGGCTCCTGGCCTGAAGAAGAAGGCGGCAGCAGCCTGTGGAGCAGCGTGTGGAGCTGGAAGAGCAGGGTGGCCAGCCCTGGGGGGTGGGGGCGGGGTGACAGCTTGGAGAAGGCCAGCCTGGCTGCATCAGGGCAAGGGAGGGGAGCATGGTGGACACGGGCCTGGTGAACAGGGCTTTGAGGCCACGGATGGGGGAGGTGTTATCGTAAAGATGAATTATATGGTTGAGAGTCTTGGGAGAGGAGCGACAATATTTGTGTTTTCAAAAACCCACTCTGGTGGCCGCGTGGGTGGAGACAGCGCGCAGGATCCTGGAAGCCGAGGGGTGGGGGGGAGTGGGACCAGGCGGTCAGGGGTGGCCGACGGGGAGCCGTCAGCAGCCGATCCCGCTGATGTCTGGTGGGGGGGACAGTGGTCAGCACAGCAGGCGGCGGCGCAGGTGGCCAAGCTGGGACGAAATGAAGATTTGTCCGGCTCCACAGTCAGGTTACTAACCAGGGCGCGCGACACAAGGTCTCCATGCCAGTTGGTCTGTTCAGACGTGGGCTGCTGTTCTCTCAACACTTTCTTCCCGATCCGATGCGTCCTTCTCCTTGCTCCTCTCACCACGCTCACAGCTGCCCACCAGTGAAAAATAATTTTTAAAGATTTTTTAATTTAAGTAATCTCTACATCCTACGCGGGGTGCCAACTCACCAGATGTAGTCTCATGCTCTTCGTACTGAGCCAGCCAGGCACCCCTAAAAAAAAAGGTTTTTTAATATTTATTTTTTAGAGGGGGAGGGTGAGTCGGGGAAGCGGCAGAGGGAGAGAAAGAGAGAGAGAGAGAGAGAGAGAGAGAGAGAGAGAGAAAGAATCTTAAGCAGTCTCCATGCTCAGTACAGAGCACAATGTAAGGGCTGGAGCCCATGACCCTGGGGCCATGACCTTAGCCGAAATCAAGAGTCAGCTGCTCAACTGACTAAGCCAGCCAGGTGCCCCTAAATAAATACGTTTTAAAGGGACTGGAATCTTCCATCTTCAATCCAACCATTAAAGAGAGAGAGAGAGCAAGAGAGAGAGAGAGAGAGAGAGAGAGAGAGAGAGAAAAGAAAAGGAGGTATTTAACCATGGAACCAGTCTAGCCTCCAGGTAGGGGGCAGCATTGCCATATGCACCCACTGAGTTTCACACACATTGGCTCACTAATCCTCACAGGACTAAGGGGGACTCTTCATTTTGGAGGGATTTTGAGTGACTTGCCCAATGTCACACAGCTAATGAGTAGCAATTATTAAGTCCCACCTTAAAAACTTGTGTTTTGTGGCGTTCTCTCAGTAATCCATGCTACTATGAGCCCTTTCTCAAGATGTCCCCTTTCTTTTCATGTTGCCTATCACGCTGGCTGCAAAACCTAACTCTTCTGAGTCATGCCCCAGGGACACATGTCTGTCCCTCCTGTCCCTCCAGCCTGAATATGGCTCCTGATGTCTTCCCATCTCTTGCATGCTCTGGTCTTTGGCTCCTTTGACACGTTCAAGGACAAACCCATGGGTTCCACACCTCGGTCCTGTGAGAACAGGTCTATAGTCCAGGTTTGTTGGTACCGCTACATTCAGAATGGCCCCCAAATGAGTTGTAGAAAATAACAGCCATGTTATTATGCTTGTGGGTTCTGTGAGTCAAGAATTTGGATAAGGCACAGGGGGGAGATTTGTCTTTACTCCACAGGTGTCTGGGGCCTCGGTGAGGAAGACTTGAACAGTTGGAGGCTGAAATGATCTGGCATCTGGGCTACCCTCAGTTGACACTGTTGACCAGAGTGGCATATTCGTGTCCACTCCATGTGGCTTGGGCTTCCTCACAGTGTGGCCTCAGGTTAGTCAGACTTCTCACATGCAGATTCAAGACTCCAAAAGCAAATGTTCCAGGGAGCAAGATGCAGGCTACTTGGTATATCGTGACCTAGACTCAGACACAGTGTCACTCCTGGCATACTCCATTATTTGAAACAGTCTCAAGTTTGCCCAGGTTCACATGGAAGTGACATAGACTCCACATTTCAGCAGAAGGACTATTACAGAATTTGTGGACACATTTTAAAATCGACATGCAAATAACAGCAAAACACTTTAAAAAAACATAATTTTTAACTCCTCAAAAAAGTTTCCAAAGCCTAGAACAGCAGTTTCTAACCTTGTCCACACAAAGAACTTGCCTACTGAAAGCGAAACAGAAATCCCTCAAAGAAAATATGCATTGTCTTTGTAAGAATAGTGCACGCTTATAGCAAACATTAATATAGCTAAACACAAAGAATTCAACATAGTATAATTCATGTAAAATATTTTTGGAATCTCACTGCCTAGAGATAACCACAGGTAACTTTTGAAGAATATCCTTTCAGATATGTCTCTATACATATACACATGTAAACATGTGAATAATTTTATATAAATAGGATTATACTACTGAGCTCTTTTGAAATGTATTCTCTTCTTTCCACTCAATAATATTCTAATTTGTATGTTACAACAGAAAATGTTGATTTCTTATCCTGCAGCTATTGGCCTTTTCTTTCTTCCTAACAGAGTCTCTGTTTTAATTCAGGCTTCTACCCTTCTTTCAGTGGCAATTTGTTTCCGGGAAGGCAGACTCTATCTCCAGTCCCCAGGGTAAAAGATGATCGGGCTTAACTAAAATAGCAGTCCATTCCTCTGGCCAGTGACTGGAATAATGATGGAATGTGACGTAATACTGGCAAAAGTGAGGCCGAGACTGATGGGGGAGTTGGGGGAGTGGGTTTCTTTGGTGATTAAAAAGAGATACTCTGGAATGGCCCTTCCACCATATATTGTCATTCGTATGCATGATGGCTAAAACTACAGCAGCTTCAGATGTGGTTTTGGCTTTGATGATACATTAATGGTTGTTTAATTTCAATGGGTTGAGTTGCACTTTTCCATTACTGAGAGCCGAAAGTGTTCTGATGTATGTCTGCAATAAAATTCTACAAAATTACTTTGAATGGCTGCCTATTCTATTGTATGGGTGTACCAGAACCACCTCTGTGAAATTCCCAGTTGTTTGATATTGAGACTATTTTCTAAATTTCTTTTCCTTCCTTCCTTCCCCCCCCCTTTTTTTTTTTACCATGGTAAACAACCCTGGTGAATATCAATACTTTGATTAATTCAATTTTCAGGGACCTTCCATCCTTTAACAATCAGCCCCTCACCTACATGATTGGTCTCACTGAGGCACAGGTTCTTAAATCTGTGCTGTCAAAGATGAAAGCTTGCAGCCTCCAGTGATCCCCATTTTTTCTTCCTCCAGTGAAATACACAGACTTTAGAATGAGACTGAAATGGTTAGAATCCCTCTGCCATTTAGCTGGACAACCACATGAGCTCCAGTTTCTATGCTCTGTAAAATGAGAATAGAAATACCAGCTTTCAGGGTTATTGTCAGGATTAAACGGGATGGTATATATTAAGCATCTAGTCTGGAGCCTGACTCGTAAGTGCTGTAAGGGTCATTATTTTTACATTTTATTATCTACCCCCTGGAGGAATGTGTGTGAAAGAACAGGAATAAGGGCCATTACTATTGAAATGTGGCAGTGAGGTGCTGTTTGCTTTCTTTACAGAAGGGCCGGGACTTTCCACCATTAATTTTTTTTTTTTAATTTTTAAATCATTCTAGATTATCAGAAGAGTCTCAAAGACAGCATGGTGAGTTCCCATGTACCGTTCACCCAGCTTCCCCTAATGTTACCATCTTACATAACCATGTCACATGTATCAAAACTGACAAATGACTATCAGTAATACCATTAACTAAACTACAGACTTTATTGGATTTAACTAGTTTTTCCACTAATGTGGTTTTTCTGTTCCAGGATGCCATCCAGGATACCATGTTGCACTGGGTCCTGCTGGTCTTTAGTGGACTTGGAGCCACTCTCTTGGAGGGCTTGCACTGAACACATTTCTGCTGGAAAAATATCCAGAGCTAGCGTTTATTGGGTGCTTATGGCTTGCCACCCTCACAACACTATGGGGTAGTATTCCTGTCCTCATTTTACAGACTCAAAGAAGTTGAGAGGCTCAATCAAGGTCACTCAGAGGCAGAGTTGGGATCAAACCAGGCAGCTTGGTTCATGTTTAGCTGCCTTTCCAGGGGATGTACTCCCCTGTTCCTTGCCACAGAGCCAGTCCTCCTGTGGGCAGAGCCAACTCTGGCCAAGACCTGGCCCTCTCTGCCCGCACCTCCTCACTGAGATGTCTCCTGGCCGCCTGTGCATAGGGCCCCTCGGTGCCCCTTTCTTGTACTCTTTCCCTAGCAGCACTGGCTCCAGAGAAGTTGCTGCTTGTCAATTCCGTCACCGAGCGCTGGGCCACAATGCAAAGGCGCCTCCTGGTGTTTGCATTTGAATAGGGACTGAGCCAGAAATCACACAATGAGGCCTGTGGTGAGAGTGGGGGTGAATTTGGTCAGAGAACCTCCCGGCAGCCCCTTCTAGGCCACCCCGAAGGCATGAAGGCAGCTCTCTTCTCCACTGATGCAGCAGGCTTAGATCTCCACTTGAAATATCACAGACAGTGCCTTCTCTCTCATTCTGCAGGGACTTCCCCTGCTTCTGGGGACAAGAGACACCCCTTTTAGCCAGGGCCCCGTGGGCAGTCTGGGATCTCCCTGGGGTCTCCCAGATTTCTCACCCAGGAGGGCTGTTCACTGAGAGGTCAGCAGGCAGCCAGCGCTACAGCCTGCTCTCTGAGCTTCAGCTCCGTCACCACCGCCACCCTTTGTGGGCTTCTCATGATAGCTTCCACGTCACGGGCACCTACTGTGTGCCAGACATCACTTCACACTTCACACCACTGCAGCCCAGAGCTCCTCGTTCATCACTTTTTCAATAAGGAACTGGAGGCTTTGCCTACCCAGCTGGGAAAAGACAAGAGTGTGGGCTCAAACCTCCACCTGGCTAGTTCCACAGTTCACAATCCTTCCACTACATCGAATGCTTACGTGATGATTATTCTGGAAACGGGGTCACTGCCAAAACTAACCTCGGGTTCCTGGTGCTGGGAAGGCCCTGCACTGTCCCAGGCCAGGCGGTGTGTGGATCCTGGGCGCTAGAGGACCAGGCTGGTGACAAAGCCCCTTTCTAAGGCACCCACCTGAAGGAGGAAGAAGGGATCTTTGCCTGGCAAGCAGGAGGGCTGTGGCAAGGGCCTGCATCCTGTCAGGGAGCGGGCATTTCCTCATTCAGGTGACACAGCTTAATGAATGGGGATAGTGAACTGCGTCTCTGTTTATATGGCAAACTTGACCTAGCAGGAGTGTTACCGGGGCCTCGCAGTTTTAATCCTTTTGTTTACATTAAGAGGGTTTGGTGAAACCGACATTGTCTTAATGCTGGAACCACATTTCAGCTGTAGGTCTGCCCTCGGTCCTGATACAGAAGCCAGCTCTGGGAACTAATCATAACATTCAGAGCTGCAACATGGGGTGATTCATTTCAGAGTCACTGACAAGCCGCCGTCTGCACCCCCTCTTGGTCATGAGTGGCTGTGGGTCGCTGGACCGGCTTTGGAAGTCTTCAGGAAGAGGACGGGTAAGAAGAGGTAACCTGTGCTGAGTCTGCACAGTACGCAGCAAGCACTTCACATGTATTAAGTTGGTTAATCCTCCCAACAACAGGGAGGTGGGCAGAATGATTATTGCCACTTTATAGAGGAAGAACTGAGGCACGCAGAGTCCGGATACACTGTTTAAGGTCACACAGCCATTAAGGGGCAGAGCTTGGGAGTTGAACCCAGGCAGTCTGACTAGAGCTGGTGCATGAGGTCTGGAGGGCCAAAGACCAAAGGGTTCATGTTGGCTGTCGGCAGGTGATTTTCTTTAACTTTTTAATTTGCCTTTCTTAATTTTCTACAATAAATGTTTTGGGGGGAAAGGCAAAAACAATAGAAGGATTTCTCTAGAAAAAAATGAAGGTCGTTAGCTAGTGCATATTGCACAGGGCTCTGTCCCGAGGGTATTCGCAGAAAACCAGATTGGAGAGATCACCGTGGCTCCGGTGGACAGATGGCAGACAAATCATCGACAGAAAATGAGGGGTTTGCTTATATACTCATTCGGGTGTTGATTCAATCATTCATTCATTCATTCATTCATTCCTCCAAAAAAGTATGGAGGCCCTGCTCTGTGTAGGCACTGTGCTAGATGCTGGGGAAACAACTATGCCCAAGATAAGGTCACTGCCCTCTGGGGGATCTTAGTCACAGAACGGGGGAGCCTGGGGACAGGTTGTGCTGTCAGTTAAGCACTAGGTAATGTGTTAAGGGGTATAAGAGTTCACAAGTCTGTCTCCTCCACCAGATTTTGTGCCCTTGAGGGCAGAGAGACTGGTATACATACCTGCCATATATTGCAACCGTTGATTCATTTATGCATTTTCACTTTACCAGATGGTGGTTGAACATACAGGGTATACGACAAACAAACAGCCCAAGTGATCATTTCTCCAGGTTGAAGGAGGCAGAGAAGAGGGTGGTTGGAAAAAATCTCCATAAAGATTGAGCAGAGGCTTAAGAGTTGAGAACATTTTCAGCAGGTGTGGAAGGTAGGAGAAACTGCTTCCAGGTAGAAGGAATAGCATAGGAAAAATAACAGCCATTGTGAAACCTGCCTAGAAATTTGGGGGAAGTTCCCTACGGCTGGAGCAGGGGGTGCGTGGATAGAGTGCAGAGTCAGGGAAGAATGGACCAGGAGAAGCCGTCAGAGCCCAGATCCTGGTGGCCTTTGTCAACCTTGGGACTGGCACTTAAATGTGGTTAAGCTACAAGGAGAGACAATCAAAGGATGGAGTGAGGCTGTATGTGTAGACAGGGCCTAGGGCATACGAAAACATTCTCCTGCTCCTTCGTCTGTTTCATGAGCCCTTCCTTTCCCTTTGGTGAAGGAATAAAAGGGTAGGAAACTAACAACCTTCAGCACCTACTATCTGCCAGGCCCTGTGGTGAGTGCTTTGCAAGCCTTTAATTCCTACTCTGGCACGTATCGGTAGTCCCCTTTTCCAGGTGAGGAAACGGAGGCTCAGAGCAGTTAAGTGGCAGAGGTGAGATTTGCAGTGAAGCGCATCCAGTTCCAAAAGTATTTCTCTTGATACTGGAGCCAGACAGAACAACTTAAAGGGGAATTAAGCTTTTGTCCTTGCAAAGCGTTTCATGTACCTAGGCTCATTGGATTCTCACCGTGACATTGAGTGGTAAATTGGGCAAGTATCATCATTCTCGTTTTCAGGAGGAAAACTGAGTCACAGAGAGGTTCACTGACTACGTGACAGTGATTTGAGAGTTTCAGGATTAGAGACGTCCAAAGTACAAAACAGACACCCGTCTGAAAACCACACATGGAAACAAAAATAACCCCGAGACGGTTTCTCAGTGCAAAGGGGCAGTTGTGAACATGCCACAGGCTCACATGAGAAGCTTCGCGTGTGGAGGTTTGCAGCTGGAATAGCCGGAGGGGCCAGTCCAAGTGGCTGAGCTAATCCCTTCCTCTGCCTTCTGCCTGCTTCCTCTGTCACTTTCGGGGCCCCTCCTGAGGGGCCATCTGCAGATTCTCCACGGAATCCCTCATTTAGCTCTCGAGACCCAGCACAAGCCTGGGTGCAGAATGTTGGTGCAATTTTGACAAGATGCTCACAGAGGTTCAGTGACTAGTTTTAATTAGGCCATCTTTGTTTACGTTTGATGTTTATCAGCTAATTGGCATGGCAAGGTGTGAGTCACACAGCTTTCCCCTGGCATGGAATCAGTTTGTCAGAGAAAAAAACCAGGAGAACAAATGATCCCAATTATGAGCGAACCCACCGGGCTAATTATCATTCCACTAAGGACAGAACCTACCCCCTCCTGCTGCTGCTGCCGAGGCACCAAGTGCCCTGGGATCCCCTCATCCTTCCCCCAGTTCCAGAAATCCAGAAATCTGGGATCCAGGCTCCTAGCTGGCTACCCGGAGATTTATTTTCTTGAATTCAGAACCCAGCTGTCCCCTCAGCTCAGACACATCAGGGCAACATTCCCCCTTTAGTCCGAGATATTTCTCCCCTGCAGACCAGTCCACGAATAACAATGATTTTCTGTCTGTGTAGTACTTTTTCTGCGTGTGCTGGGCACTACTGGAAGCACTTCATAATTCTTTTTCCCAGCAATGTGGTCATGATTCTCTCCATTTTACAGAAGAAGAGACTGAGGCAGGCAGAGATTAAATAACTTGTCCAAGGTCAAGCAACAGAACTGGGATTTGAGCCCATGTGACCTGTCACCATAGCACCTGCTCTTGACCATCAGTGATTCTTGAGGGGTCAGAGAGCCCCCAAATCAATCAATCAGAATTCTTCAGGAGGATTTCTGTGGCCAATTGACTTCTAGAATAATGTTGTCTAGACCTTTTTGCGATGATACAAGTGTTCTGTGCTATCCAACACAGCAGCCCGTAACCACTAGCCACATGTAGCTATTGAGCAACTGAAATGTGGCTAGTGGGACTGAGGAACTGAATTTTAAATCTTATTTAATTTTAGTTGAAAGAGCCACGTGTGGCTTGTGGCCACCAAGTCCAGACAGCACAATTCTAGCTGGTCAGCACTCATTTCTCCAATATAGCAGCTCCCTGATCAACCCTGTCATTGTGCCCCCCACCCCCACTCCCCTGCAGCTTCCCGGGCCTCCCGGTGGGCTCTCTTGGTAAAGACAAGGATGCAGGTCTTTCCATTTTCTGCATTCTGTGCCCCTGATTTGTAAGGCCCCTCCCCCCCATCCCCAGAGGAGCTCGTGTGGAGGAATGCGGTTCCGCTGCCCTTGAGTTGAATGATGATCATGGACCTTTGGAATGTCCACAAAGCCCCGCACCCTCGGCCTCCCCGGTCTCCCTCCTTCACCGGGGTAACAGATGGCCCCAGCTTTCACCAGCCGGGCCTGAGCACATTGTCACTCCCAGCTGAAAGTGAAATATTCAGTGGCATTTAAATTAAATAGACTCTAATGCTTCAGTAATATTAATTACGTTTTCATTCATCCCTGGCCTAATAAATCAATGCGTAAAGAGGGGATGCTCGGGAGGCTGGCAGCCGAGTGGGGCCACTGAGCCTTTGTGTGAGCCCGCACACAATGCCCCCATTCTTACCGGGCTGCGCTTGCCCCTGCAAACATCTGTGCTCAGCCCCTCTTGAGGAGGAGCCAAAGTGGTAACATTTACACTCTGCTCGTCCAATTTGTCCCTACACCAGGGCCCGAGTCAACGGGAAATGTGAAGGCCACACTGAAAATAACAGGCAGGACTGGGATGTGTGCGTGTTTGGAGATGGGTGTTTGCAAAATTTCTGGGGCAGAGGGCTAGGGGACTGGTGGAGAGAGGAAATGGTGTTGAGACTTCCCTGGGGGACTGTATTAGATCAGCTGTAACCATGGAGGAAGGAGGGCAGAAGGGAAGGAGGGAAGGAGGGAAGGAGGGAGAGAGAGAGGGAGGGAAGGAAGGAAGAAAGGATGAGAGGGAGGGGAAAATACTAACAGCTGCTATGGAATGAATGCTTACTCTGTACCAGGAACTGTGCTAAGCACTTTTGTGCACATTCTCTAATGTATTCCTCACAATGACGTGAAATAGCTACTACTGTTGGCCCATTTTACAGATGAGGAATTCATTTGTGGTTCCAAGAGATTAAGCAACTTGCTGCGGTGCCCGCCCACGTCTTTCTGACTTCCAAAGCCCGCAGTCTTCACCTCTAAGATCTACTTCTACCAGAAGACGATACAGAAGAAGGGAAGGAGTCTCTAAGGGTGTGGTTTAAGTGGGGGACAAGGGGCCAACTTTTGAGAACTTTGCAACATTCCCTTCATTTCTGAGGATTTTGCCTTTGGGGAGGTCTGTCCCTGAGCAGTGCCTCCACCCCACTCTGGGGCTATACATATGTAAAAGAAGCCAATAAAACAGTCCAGAGAGAGCTGGCCCTCCTAAATCTTCAGGGGACAAAACCTCCCACTTGTGATGCTTCAAAGCTGCCCAGAGCTACCAGTTTACCCCCAGAAGTCCTGACTCAATGCCTCTGATTGGAAAATAAATAGCCTTGCACATAAAAACCGCAGGCCAATTGTGAGCCCAGGAATGGGAAAGTGCTTTGCTTAGACCACTGGGGCCAACCTCAGAGCCCGACTTTACCCAGGCGGCCTCTCCTCAAGGAGATGGAGAGCCAGGGAGACAAGACTGGGTGAAAATGGGAATTTAAAAATGGCTCCTTAGAAAGATTTTATTTTAAAAATTAGGATAATTGACACATAACATTATATTCGTTTCAGGTTTACAGCTTGATTTAATATATGTGTATATGGTAAAATGATAGAATTTTTTAAAGCCAGATTGAAAAAATAATACATGTTAAATTCTACAAAAATTGCATATTTCTTGTAGAAAGATCATAAAATACATATAAACAGAAGGAGTGGAAAACATCAGCTGAGTTTCTGAGCCCAAAGCTCACATTTGGTGCTTTTCATTCTAGAGAGCTTTCTCTACCAATACTGAGCAAAAATTGGACCATAAGATGCAAACCACATTGTAACTTGCTTTTTTCCCTTCCATCAATATGACACAAAACTTTTCTATGGCACGACATACATAGGTCCACTATTGTATTTTGAATGACTAGTTTTGCAACGTATGGATGAAACGCAGTTTATTTAATCAATCCTCAAATGTGGAATGTTTGGGGTTTTTTTTTCTATTTTTTTCCCTTTCACAAACAATGTTATAATGAATTTCCTTGAGGCTAAGTTGGGTGCACAGACATTCCCAGGAAGTATCTTAGAATAAATTGCTCAAATAGAAATTACTAAGTCAAGGTAGATATATATACATGCATACATTGAGGGCAGAAATCCTGAGTGTCTAAACAAATGGTTTGTAGATCAAGTCCCAACCCCAGACCCAATTTCTACCCAGTGTAAATATTCTCACCCTCCATCATTTAAGCCTGATACTTTAAAGCAGGTTTGACTGTGCAAATCCAAGCTTTGGACCCTTCTGGTCATCTCGGTGATGATGGCTCAGCCCCTGCAGCTCAGGAAGCAGCTGAGCAGAGTGCCCCAGACTAGGGTCCTTGGAGTCAACTAGATTCAGCACCGGTTTCACTTCCAACTGGCTGTGTGCCTTAAGGGGAATCACCCAACCACTCTGAATTTCAGGTTCCTCATCTTCAAATTAGTGGGCGGTGCTTTTATCGATCTTATTTATGTGAAGCGTAAACATATATAAAACACATAGTACAGTGCCTGATACAGTAAGTGTTCATCAGACATCTGTAACTATACTGTTATCATATTGACATATTAATGTGCTATTCAACCAACATCTTAGTTATTCAAGTTCTTGGATTTTTCTTGGAGGCAGCCAGACAGACCATGAATTGTACCCTATTTAAATCTGCCTGCATCACCTAGAAGGTGACTTAGTTCAGTCTAATATCAGTTGAGGCCTTGCCATAAGCTGAACACCATATTATACTCTCTGGAGGGAAAACTGATGAATGTGCTTCTGGGAGCTCATCGGCTAGTGGGAAGGCCAGAAACATACATCAGTAACTCAGATCTAAGGCAGCATGTTGCCAATGACATAATGAGAGGTGCAAATAATGTGTGTGGATGAGGCATCTCAAGGGGCATCTTCTAGGAGGAGGGATTGGAGGTGGAGCTCAAAAAGGTCCAGTAACTGGTCCAAATCACACACTTACTAAGATGGGATCAGACTTTAGGTCTGTATGATTAAACAATTCATGTTTATTTACTCAATACTAGTAAGCAAAGAAAGGTCAAAGCTGCTCTAAAGTAGACTAAGGCTGCCCAATAGAATTTGCTACAGTGACAGAAATGTTCTGTATCTGATTTGTGCAATATGGTGGCCACTAGCCACATGTGGCTACTGAGCACTTGAAACGTGGCCAGTGTGGGTGAGGGACTGAATCTTAAATTTTATTTAAATGTGCCTAGTGGCTACACTGTCCTGGTGGTTGGACAGCATAGGTCTACATTGAGGGAACTGATTTAAAGAGAAGGGGTAGTGTTGAAGATCAAAGTTATCAATGACTAGGAAAGAGAGGTTTTTAGAAAATAAAAGTGAAAAGGAAAGCAGATCCTAATTCGAGAGGAACTGTTAATAGTAATTTAAAAATAGTTTTCATGGAGACCCAATATTTTTCTACCCCTGGAGGAATGCATCCATTTGGTTGATGTGCTCCGGCCATGCCATCTTTGTGGCTCTTTGTCAAACAGCTTGGGGCCAAGCCAAAGCCCATGGGGAGGGCTCCCTTTGGCAAATGCATCCCCCCTTCTTCTCTGTTTTGTATTTGGCATTAAACCGAGTAACTGTCTCATGCTGAAACCACCACACGTATCTAATTCCCATTTTGTTCTCTGTCAGACTCAGGCAGAGAGCTGATAGAATAGCTGACACTTTCAGGTCAGAGAAAACTTCCTATCTGTAGTTCTTAATGGCTGGAGCTGTGCAAAGACACACCAGGCAAACTCAGGGGGAGGTGAGTCTCCCATCAGGAGAAGAGTTCAAGCATGGGCTGAACAATCAGGGGTACATTGTATCCAGGTTGTGAATGTCAGATGAAAGCGAAGAGGTAGTTGGAATAAAAGGCCCTTTATGTTATTTCTAACCCCCAAAGTCGCACTCTTTGCAAAGGAGACACTGTAGGGCTGTAAAAATCCTCATCTATCCATATACCATAATCAAGATAGACTGGGACCTCACTGAGGTCAGAGTTGTGCCCCTCTATTATTGGGCCAGGCATGGTACGTGGCACATGGAAATTCAATAAATCGTGATTATTGCTGCTGAGAGATTATTCACATCTTGATGTCTTAGCCTAAGTATAAAATGTCAATCTTCACTTGATAAGAGTAAATGCACTAATGTAAATTCAGTGCAAATTTGGGTTAATGTCTAAGGACCAAACAACCATCCTATGTAACTGTATCAAGTACCCCATGTATGCCTCACCCTGTTAGGTAAAAGAGAGGGAGAGCACTCACAGGTTCAGTGTCTACTCTGGGCTGGTACCCTGGTAGGTGCACACACTTTATAGTATAATATCTACAAGCTTGGAACAGGGATTAATATCCCCATTTTATAGATAAAGAAGCTAAGGCTTGACAAGGAAGTAAGCCAAAATCACATAGATAGTAAGTGGCTGAGGCAACAGTCAACAGCCTTTAGTCCTAGCCCTATACTGGTTAATTGGGCAGGCGGATTAAAATTTATATAGGTGGGTTCACTGTTGGTAAGGACAGGAGTGTTATGGACATCTCAACACTGGTGAAGTAGAGAAATGTCTTCTCCCTCTTTGTCAGAGAAATCGTCATGTCCTAGTGGGTCATGATGATTTAGGACCATTGTAGGTAACCTCACCTTCTCAGCTCGTCCCCTCTCGCTCTAATTTTTAAAAGTTCATGGCTGACAGTGGAAGCTCATAAGATTCGGGTCTTTAAACTTCTAAAGAATTCCTTCAAATGCATGATGCTTTTTTTTTTTTTCCAGTTCCATCGACCAATTTGCAAAGCCCACTCAAGATGTATGAACCAACACTCTGTTGCAAGGGACAAGAACCCAATACAAAGTAGTTTAGTTATAAAAGTGGCTCATGATCTTGAAACGACAAGACTCCGGACATGACTGATGCAGGTGCTGACACGGTGGTAGTAGAAATGTGTCTCAGGTACCTTCTGGCTCTTCTTTCTTCTGCTTTGGCTCCATTATCAGGAATAGACACCAGATCTATGTCTTACTTGCTTAGTGTCTTCAGCAGAGACAGTGCAACCCCCCCTCCCCCGCCCCCCGGCCCAGTAGTTCTGCCATTGAAAGAAATGTAGTGCAATAAATGATGTGGGAACTGCGAGCTGCCTCAAGCTAGAGTTCTGTGCTGGGTCTGACAGATGTCAAGTAGTGATGTGTTTCCCTTGAAATTTGAAAATATCCCGAGGTAACCCTGAGGGGTCCCTCTGGCATCCCCAGGAGCCTCGTTGCTCAGTTTGGGATAGAAGGCTGTTGGGTTGCCCTCTTCCCTTGCCTGACCTGCTGCTTTTCTCCTTTTCCTAATTCCTGGTTTCATCTCTTCCTGTTACAGGGTAGTGTTTTGAATCCCATTCTTGGTATGTGTTAATGTATCACTTTAATCGGGTTACTTATTCTTCCTAACCCTCAGCCATCTCTTTGATAAAGGGTGACTACGGTATCCATCTTGTAGGGCTGTCCTCAGAACTAAAGAAGATTGTATATTGAATGTGCTGAGCACACTGCCTGCAAGATCATCCATACTCAGAGCTGTAGCTATCGTTTCTCTTACTATTACTGCTATCAGTATTAATACATGGGACAGAGACATCATCCTTTGGCTCATCTGTGAATGACAGAAATCTCAAAATAAGTGGCTTAAGTGAAATAGAATTGTATTTCTCTTTCATGCAAAAGTTCAGGAAGATACTCCTGGGTTGGTATGATGCTACCTGTTGCCAGGGATGTGGACTCTTCTACCTTATCTCCATAGCTCCATTTCCAAGGCACCCTCATGGCCCAAGAGGGCTGCTCTAGCTTCAGCCAACATGTCTCACTCTAGCCAGAAGAAGGAAAGGGGAGGAGAGATTCATGCTCTCTTTCTTCCTGGAAATCGCATACCCCAGTCCTGCACCAATCGTAATGCCCAGAACTCCAATCACACACTTAGCTGCGAGGAACATGGAGCAATATAATGTTATTCTGGGTGGCCACGGTGCCCAGCTAATACAAGTTTTATTCCTATGGTGAAGGGTAAGCTCTGCCCACAGCAGGGCAGCGAGAAACAACCATGGAATCTGGGTTCACTGTGGATGATGCAACTCCGAGAAAACCTTGCTTCTGCTTCAGGGGAAATTCTGGGCAATATTTGCCACCTGAGGAACGTAAGACTGACTCCAGAATTTTTGAGAAAGCTGGACATTAAAACTCAAGTCTGAAGCTCTCTTTCCTGAGCCAAAGAGCGTAGTTCAGTCTTTCCCCTCCTGCTGCCAGTCTGGGCTGAGGAGAGGCAGAGCACTGGCCCCAGGCAAACTTGGTTTGAGGCCAAATTCCAGAACTCTTGGGGCTGACTGGCAGCCACTCTGTCTGAGCAACCTGGGGGATCCTGAGAAAAGAATGAACATCCGAATCCCAGAACAAAATCAGCAGTGATGATGCTTCTGCCGCCCGGGTCTGGCTGGGAGGCCGCACGGTGGGGAGGATGAGGTCATGGTGACAAACGAGAGAAGGGGGGGAGCTCTAGGATGCAGCAAATGTGCCCATGAGTGAGTGAGAGCCGGGAGCCCAGAGCACAGCCAGCGTCCAGCCCTCCTTCTGCCATCACTCTCTGTGCTTTTGGACTTGAGTCTATCCAGCCAGAAGACAGAGGCACATCTGCCGTCCTCTCTGCTGTGTAAGGTTGCTGTCAGCAGGAGCGAGGTTTAGGAATGTCCAGAAAGTGAATGGGATTCCCAAAGAAAAGGAGGTCTGGTTGCCAGGGGTTAGGGGGAGGGAAGGATAAAAAGGCAGAGCACAGAAGACTTTTAGGGCAGTGAAAATATTCTGTAGGACCCTGTGATGGTCGATACAGGTCAGTATACATTTGTCCAAAACCCAGAGAATGTGCTATACCAGGAGCGAACCCTAACCCCTACCCTAACCTCAACTATGAACTCTGGGTGATGATAATGTGTCAGTTTGGTTCACTGATTGTAACAAATGTACCTCACTCGTGGGAGATGCTGATGGGAGGAGAGGCTGCCAGAGCTGTGTTGGGGTGGGGGGAGAGCTTTTTTCTTTAAAGAAAGATAGTGAAAGAAGTTGACCTTGGGAGTCATATTGCCAATTTGGGGCTGAGTAAGGAGTTACTGAGCAGCTATTGAGAAGAAATCAACCATGTGTACTCCTCATCTGGTCCAAAAGCCAATGATAGGGCTATAAAGACAAGTAATCAGGTACCAGGTAAATAGTAATTATTTATCAAGGCAAATGTAGTAAAAGACATTAAGGAGATCCCAAACGTCCATGTAATATAAAATTGCCCACATCTTGGTGTGGAGTGGTCCATTTGATGGGGATGGTAGTTTAATCTGGAACTTGGACGCAGGAAGTAGATGAAAACATGGCTGTCACATTATCTGAGTTTTATTGGTGTGCCTTTAGTCTTTCCATGATCATTGCCTTTAACTTCTGTATTTAGGAGATGCAGTTATTAGTTTTTTTTTAATTTTTCTAACATTTATTTATTTTTGAGAGACAGAGCACAAGCGGAGGAGGAACAGAGAGAGAGGGAGACACAGAATCCAAGGCAGGCTCCAGGCTCAGGGCTGTCAGCACAGAGCCTGACGTGGGGCTCAAACTCATGGACCGCAAGATCATGACCTGAGCCAAAGTTCGACGCCTAACCTACTGAGCCATCCAGGCGCCCCTGCAGTTATTTTTTGATGATCCACGAGCTCTCTTTTTCAACATTCAGGTTTTCCTGCCCTTTGAAGAAAACCAAGATTATCCACTGCCCTGAAGAAAACACAAGAAGGAGACCATGCCTAGTGCTGCTGTGAAGAGTCTGAGCAGCGCTGTCCAAGTGAACTGTGTGAGATGATGCAATGTTCTTTTTTTTTTTTAATTTTTTAATGTTTATTCGTGAGATAGACAGAGCATGAGTGGGGGGGGGGAGAGAGAGAGAAGGAGACACAGAACTGGAAGCAGACTCCAGGCTTCGAGCTGTCAGCACACAGCCAGACGTGGGACTCGAACTCACAGACCATGAGATCATGACCTGAGCCAAAGTCGGATGCTTAACTGACTGAGCCACCTAGAGGATGGAAATGTTCCAACTGCACTGTCCAATATGTTAGCCACCATTGGGCACTTGAGATGTGACTAATGTAACTGAGGAACTGAGTTTTTTTATTTTTATCTTAACAAATTTAAACTACGATTTTAAATAGCCACATGTGGCTGGTAGTCACTATATTGAACAGCACAGGTCTAGGGTTGTATCCCTCAGTGGTTCTTTTTCTACTGACCTCAGGTCTCTCAGAAGTTTGTTTTGTATATATGTGCACATGTGTATGTATATGTACATCTCTGCATGTGTGGGGGGGGGGGGAGAAGTGACACATGCATTAATGAATGTAAGGGAATGCCACAGAACTTCCTGTGGATCCAGTTAAGATCCTCAACCCACAAATATCTCAGACTCAAAATGTTGGAGCCTCTTATTACATGAGGAAACTCTTTTACCTTAAAAAGGCAGAGGACAGAATGGAATCCAGGAAATAAGGCAGGCATTATATAGAATTTCTTTGCTGTACATCTTATATCCATTTTTGTTTTTTAAAAAGGCCAATGCATTTATAATCATATTACGTATAATGGGTCAGGGGATCAGACTGAAGTCTAAGGTTGGCCCTGGCTTTGCCACCAAGTTACTGTGTGAGTCCGGCATGTGACATCCCTCTTTGGGTCTCAGTTTCCCTACAGTTGTAACAGGGATTGAATAAGATGGTTTATAACAATGGTTCATCTCTTTGATATTATCCTAGGCCTAGGCAGAATACACACATTTTTTTCAATATATGAAATTTATTGTCAAATTGGTTTCCATACAACACCCAGTGCTCATGCCAAAAGGTGCCCTCCTCAATACCCATCACCCACCCACCCCTCCCTCCCACCCCCCATCAACCCTCAGTTTGTTCTCAGTTTTTAACAGTCTCTTATGCTTTGGCTCTCTCCCACTCTAACCTCTTTTTTTTCTTTTTTTTCCCTTCCCCTCCCCCATGGGTTTCTGTTAAGTTTCTCAGGATCCACATAAGAGTGAAACCATATGGTATCTGTCTTTCTCTGTATGATTTATTTCACTTAGCATCACACTCTCCAGTTCCATCCATGTTGCTACAAAGGGCCATATTTCATTCTTTCTCATTGCCACGTAGTACTCCATTGTGTATATAAACCACAATTTCTTTATCCATTCATCAGTTGATGGACATTTAGGCTCTTTCCATAATTTGGCTATTGTTGAGAGTGCTGCTATAAACATTGGGGTAGAATATACACATTTTTGATCGAAAAACAGAAAGGTGGAAAAGCTTTCTTCAGACTGGTCTAAATCTATAGCAGATTAGGTCAAAGTTTGTACTACGTTCCGCAGTCAGCTGCAAAGAAAAAAGGGGCACCGTGGTTCAATCAGCTTGGGGTACACTGGGTTGAGGTTAGGTAGGCTTCTTGACTTCAGAACTTCTCAGAACCTTTAATTTGTTCATGGGCATTATGACCCTCCAGCTGGAAGATCGAGTTGCTGCCTTTCCCAAACTCTGTTGACTCCAAAATGTATTTCTTTGAGGGCATCGTGCAGGAAGGACTAAGTGTGGAACACACTTGGGGAAATGCTGATCTGGAGGCAGTATGAGTAGATTTTTGGGACCCAGCTATCTCCCGAACTTCGACCTCTCCCTGCCTCTCCTGCTGAATGTGCAAGGAGGGGGTTCTGCCCTCAGCAGAGGGTCGAATCCTGCTTTCCTTTGCACAGGTGCAGCTCACCGTGGCCCCAGCCCTCTAGCCTCCCCTTGCAGGCTGTTTTGTTCTGGGGCTATCGTGATTTGTAAATTCTTCCTCTAGCTCAAGTGCAAGGACCCGGAACATGCTCCCGCTGGAGGGACAATGTTGACTGAGACCCCCAGCAGTATTGTGACCTCTGTGGGAGCTGGCAGCACCTCGCAGAGGGCAGAGTTTGGCTCTGCAGTTGTACAGTCGGTTGTAAATTCTGCTGAGCTCTATGGATCCATCTGGATGAAAAGGTCTGTATAAATGCAAGATCATTATCATTATCAGCTGTCCCAGTTGGAGCCCAGCGATTCACAAGCCTACAATCAATGGGGCTTTTCCAACAATCCCAATCTACCCAGCTTGAAAAAGGTGTAATTACATGGAGCTGCACGTCCTCTGGAGAGACAGAGGGCATGTCTGTCCCCACGTCTGTCCCCAGAGTGATGGAGAAAGGAAACTCCCAAGCACCTCATTAGGCACATGGACAGAGGTGCCGCTAGGTTCTTCCAAGGCCAGGAAGAAAAGACATCCCGGGTCAACCCAGAACTTTGTCCTAGTTAGACATGAGGGGGTAGCATCACTTCTGCCTCTCTGCAGCCCAGGCGCTCTCAGAGGCACTGTGGAGACTCCTTGAGTCCCCTCCTATTTTTTCCTTTTCCTGATTTCATCTGGGATCAGAAAAAACTTGGATGCAGAAAATCTTCCTTTCTGAAACTGCCCACCCACAGCATGCGGAGACCAGGAGAGGCTTCCTACTTGGCAACTCTGAGCTACAGAATGTAAGCCTTAGCTCATTCTTCTAGTTATGTGACTTTGCGTAACTTCCTTAACCTCTCTCAGCCACCTTGCCTGTTAGAATAGAAGGATCTTTTATTCTAATTCTGAGACTTTTGGTGCTATAGGAGGGAGAAGTAAAGAGACACACTTAATTTTTAAAACAAATCCTTCTGTTTCTAATATCCAAAACAGAAGACTGGAAATGATTAAGGTGACTTGAAGGCCTGCTCAGAGTCACAGAGCCTTATTAAGAGTCAGGGTCTTAGGAAGTTCATCAACTTTTCTGCTTCGTACTTGTCTGACTGCAGCCTCCCATCAGCCTCCTGGGCCTCTGTCCTCACAAAAGTAGGAGGGGTTAATGAGCATGTGGTCCCCCCAGGGCCTTGCCCTGAAGTTCTGGTGCCCGGATCTCTAATGACTCAAGAGCCTTTTCCCTGTCTCCGTATAGGCTTTACACACAATGGCTGAGTCATGTCCCCTCCCATGCCTCCCTCCCCCCCCATTCTCCTGAGAAAATTACCAGGGAGCGGCTGAGAAGAGAGATGTGGTTAGAAAGGAAACTAAAGGGGGTGGGGGTGGAGAGTGCTTCCCTTGTCAGCTCTAGAGACACAAAGTTCAGGCCACTTTCACTCCCTCCAAACAGTCAATTCTGTCCTCAGGCTGGGGAATGTCCCAGGACAATGACTCCTTCACTCCGGTTCATTTTTAACTTTTAAAAATGGCTTCTGTGACCTCGCAGGGTGAGACTTTGGCCTTTTGGTGTGAAGGAAGTGGTAATTCTGAAGATATGCTTGACACACACACAAAATTCTCCTCTGTGACCTTGGGCCACATCTCTGATAAATAGACTGGCCGGGTGAGGCGTCCAGCCGACTGACCTCCCAGGTGGCCAGAGTTCTCAGTGGGACCGTGGCTGACTGGATATTTCAGAGCAGCAAGGGACACCCTTTGCTGTGTCTGGGTGAATAGAATCCAGGCAAGCTTCTAGAGCACCTCAGCCCCAGATCTGGTATCATCTGCAGTGCTATGGCAAAAATACCCACCAACCCATCCTGGGCAGATGCGAATGTTCTCCAAAGCAGGTCTCAATTTGGGATAGTGAGAAGTAGTGTTTCTGCTGAAGACTAAGGGCTCTGTCCAACCAGCTTACTTGCCCAGGTCCAGTCTTCAGGACCCTGTTTTCCAGCTTCCAATAGTAAGAGAACATGTCTTGATGGGCCTGGTTCATCTATCAGTACACATAGCCATGTTTATGAAGTCTTAATATTTAATGCGTTGTGAGTCTAATAATAAAGCAAAATTAAGACTCTACCTCCTGCAGTTCTTAAAAATGAGCTTGATTTATCCCATTCATTAGGCAAAGACATAAATGTCTTTGTCTAGGACCGGGATGTCAGATCTTTAACCTAAGTAGCATTTTGAGTATGGAAGGAGAATATAAATAATGCTCAAGGCTGTCCTAAAAAAATCACAAAGAAATAACTAGGTTGCCCAGATCTACTAGTGCGTATTTTACAAGCTGTGTGTAGCAAATACAATCCTCATTAGCACTGCTTTTATTTGGCAGTAAACCTTCCCCTGATTCCATTTGTAAACTCGGTACTCAGAATATGAAGGATCTCATTAGCTAATGTCAACTGGTTTAGGAGAGCCTTCCCAAGGTGCCAATTTTTATTCATATCCCAGAGTAAGGGAAGTGCAAATAAGTTAAGGAACACAGGGGAAGGGAAGTAATGTTTGTAAAGGCACAGGATGAGGTGCTCATATGTTCTTCCACATAAGCCTCAGGACCAGTCCCGGAAGCAGATTTTATTATCCTGGGTTTGCAGATGAGGAAACAGGTTTTGAGGCATTAAACCAAGTATCCAAGGTTCCATAACCTCAGAACTAGGATTAATGCCAAGATGTTTTGCTTCTCATTCTCTGTTGTTCTGACGATACCACATGCTTTCTCTTTGCCCTGTTGTCTGTTCCTGGGGCTATTTACTCCTAACCATGTGACCTAGGCTAGTGTTATGCTCATTTCTCCAAGCCTCAAAATTCTGACGCAGTAAACGGAAATAACCATATTTGTCTCACTGCCCTCCCTGGTTGCCATGTGGACAAAATGAGATAATATATGAGAAGGGGAAAGGGAGAGTCTTTCTCTGCCTTCTCTTTAAGGTTTCAGGACAGTCTCCTGTTTGTTTGCTTCAGGAGAGGAGAATGGCTGTGGGTGCACAAAGGATACTTATAAACGAGGTGCGATTCTCGAGTAATAAACCAGCTTCTTATACTCCATGCCAGCACATCTCAAGACATAGGAGTTTTAAAAAGCCCAAACCTTAAGATGAAATTCTGTCCCATGGAGACCCTTCAGAGAAGAAAATAATAGATATGAACCACCCTTCCTCAAGCTTCCTCAACCTGATGCACAAAACAGCGTGGCTGGAGGGAGGCTGGAGATGTGTGATGAGGGGTGGAGGGTGATGTGGTGTAGATGAGTTTTTCCACCAGGTCAGCTCATGGTCTCTGTGACGGTGGGGCGGAATTATTAGAACAGAAACACCCCTGAGCTGTAGCAGCCTAGGGCAATGTTCAGTTGTGACATATACAATGTTTCGTGGAATCCATATTTCTGTCCAATATGGGAAATTTTCAGACTGAACCTCAATCAGCTATTCAGGAAAAGGGAGATAACATGGGATAGAACCACAGTCCCACATAGCACAGAGGTGGCGGCCACAGTGTGCAGTATGCAGATGGGAAGGAAGCAGAAAGCCACACAACCAAGCACATTTCGAGAGAAGCTGTCAGCGAGAGGAGTAAGGGAAGAGCAGTGGGTATTTTACAGGGTATATCCAAGAGAGAGGATCTCCTTAGCATTACTTTTAGCAAAGCCCATATAATTTCTTAAGATTCTTCTTATTTTGAGAAAATTTCAAGTCTGCATAAAAGTTGTAAAAATGTCCCATTTCCTTTGCTTTTGCCATAACCACTGCCATTGTCTGCCTTGCTCATATTTCCATTTTAAACTAGACCAGAGCAAGCCTAATTTAGACTACCCCACTCAGCCCCATAATCCTTCCTCTTTCTGGTAGGACTTGGTGTTAGTTTCTCTCTCAGGCCCGTGATCCATTAAGTCCTTGTCCAATCATGAATGGTTATTGATTGTATACTATATGCCAGGTATGATGCTATGAGCTAGAAAAAAATACCAATAGCTAACATGCATTGAATGCTTACTATGTGCTAGGTTTGGAGAAAAGTGCCTTTTTACCCATCATCTCATTGAATCCCTATAACAACCTAGGGAGGTAGGTTGTGTTATTATCTCTGTGTTACAATTAGGGAAGCAGTGGCTAAGATCTAAGTAAGCTAGGAAGATCTAAATACGCTGATTTAGGACATGAACCCAGACTCCTTAGCCCATCTTCTTACTTATTGGACTTCTTTAGCACTATGGCTGGTCTCTGGGCTCCTATGTTGTTCTCTGTCTAATCATTTATGCTAACTGAAGTCAGTATATGTATCCTATGGTGATCTCTTGGCTCTTTTTACTCCTTAAAGTATAGCTTCTCCCAACCCACGGGCTTCTGTGTGCAGGAATGAATTTTATTTTGGTTTCCACTATCTTGTTTTGTTCTTGCCATCCAAATTCTCAGGAATTGGGCCCTTTCTCTCAGCCGCAGTATATGACAGGCTAGCCCTGGAGAGACTTCCTGGTCAACAGTTGGCTGTAATCTGACCCAGATTACTATAATCCTGGATTCACCATTAATGAGTGCTTGAGGACTGGCAGGTCCTCTTGGAAGCCACCAGGTTGATATTTAGCTAATTTCCATGAGCTGCCCATGCTTTTTCTCCATGAAAAGGTTTCTCCAGAAAAAGTATCCTGGGGAAGGTGGCACATGGATTTTGAAAGCTGTTAATCTAAAAGTCATGGGGAAAAAGTCACTCATGAGTGGAGAGAGAAATTAAACAAGACTGCTTCCAGGAACATAACCCAGTATGGATTCAGTCACACAATGATGCTTTGTATCCATCATTTTGGTGGCATCTCTCTTTCTTGAAGAAGTTGCCTTTGTACCACAGCCCACGGAAAAGGCCAAATTTATTAGACACATACAGACAGTAGAAGACTGACCTTTAGCACAAGGAGCTGATAAACACATCACCCCTTTGGTGATGTGGCCGAGGCAAAGTTGGTAACTAAGAAGTCACCAAAAAAGGCCAATGCTTCTAAGATTTTGTTTTGTTCTGTTTTACTCTCTCTCTCTCTGGTTAAACAAGGACAACTGTTATCTAAGTGCCTGAGAGGCAGCAAGCAGGATGGAAAGACCATGATCCAGAGAGCACTAGGAAAATCAGTAGTTCATTCTCTAGGAAAAACGGAAGATGTTCCAAGTCAGGGATCTGAGGGTTTGCAGTTTTGAAAATAGCCAAAGGTGGCAAAGAAGAATCCATTGTTCACATTGGCAGGCCATGGCAGACTGATGAACTTGCTAGAGTTTTCAAGGAAAACAAACAGTAACCCTCTGCGTCATTCTCATCAAGTTGGGGATACTTGCTGGTCACCTCAGATAAGGTGGACTGATCTTTAAGATCAGCACAAGTAACATATGAGCAACCTAATTTTTAGTGTGTGGGAATGTGGACCTATTGGACTGAAAGTGAGCTGGGAGGTTGTCAGTCAGTTTGCTATAATTTCAAAATCCCTGGCTTTGCCAGCTGCCTTGAAGTGGGAGTAGAACCCAAGAAAAGTAGCTGGATGCAGGGTTTGCTAAGTACACAGAGATGACCCTTACAGAGATAATCTCCTCCATTCTTTATTTCTTATGGGACCCTACACTTGATGAGATCTCAGTATTTCTTTGGAGGGAGTAGAGGTCAAGGTGGGGTGCAGTGGGATTTATTATACCTTTCCTTTCCATCTCTATCAACTAGCATCAGCTTCTGTTGGAGGGAAGAAGCTTTTTGTTTTCCCTGCCTCTTTTGTCTTATGTTGCAAGTTTTAAAATTTGTCCAATTTCTTGGGAAAATGTTTCAATCTGTTCTTTTTTCTAAATTGTTTAATCTGTTCTTAAGATCCTGAATTTCCACCTTTTTCCCACCAGACTTTGTTTGAAAGCTAAGAATAGCAAGCAGGGTTCTTAGAGCAAATTTAGGAATAGCAGAACAAATTTCTTGATTCTCAAGGGGACTACGGGCAGCTTGATGCAAATAAATGATAAATTGATCATTGATATCCTTGGAACCCTTCAGCCCAAGACATGTCTTGATAGTTTTCTCTGACCTCCTTTATTTTGACCCACTGAAGAATTAATAGCTACTCCATTCTCATCCCAGTGTTTTTCTATCTCTGTCTCTTTGTCTCTGTCTCTGTCTCTGTCTCTGTGTGTGTGTGTGTGTAGATAGAATTTATTACACTGCATTGCAATCAGTTGTGACCTCCTTAAGAAGAAAGACTGCACTTTTTTTCATTTTTGTGTGCTTGGAACGCAATAGGTATTCAGAAATTGTTAGTGACTTGAATTACATTTGCATGCACCTGCCAAAAACAAAATTCTTTAGAAGGGAATATGTGAAATATAAACTTTCATGAAGATGCTGTATTGATTGATCGATTGATTGTCAAGATTTCTCATAAGTCACCTCATCTTGCTCTCTATCAGACCACCCTACTTTCCCCTGGGAGTTTCAGCAAACCTCTCTGATTCTTGTCAAAGGTGAATTCCCTTCTATGACATTCTTAGAAATATAGTACAATAATTTAAACACTTTTAAAATGAAGCAAACTCCTCCAACATGTCTGACATATCTGTTATTATTACCACCTTCAAAATATACAAATGACATGACATGGACCAGAGATGTTTTTTTTTTTTTTAAAGTAGAATTCAATTAATTGAAGTAATCCTTTGGAGAGGTGGTTTTTCCCTTATCAGGGTGTTTCCCCTTGTATTTTTTCAGAAGATTATTTGATCATGAGGAGAACAAATTTTTGACCTCAGACTTAATCTCGACTTTGGACTCTTCCCCGTGTTTTTTTTCTTTAGCATATGTTGGTGTTAGGGAATTGATCTTGCTTGTACTTTGTCTGAGGCCCTAGGAGTCCATATATAGGGAAGTTGTGTCCACTTTGCAAGAAGAGAGACATCTCATGTAGGGATTAAGAGTATGGGACAGATTAAGGAGATTTATCCCTTTAAGCATGAAAACTTTTCTATTATTTTAATTATCTTAGACGGAAGTCTCTTTCAAATACATTACACGCTTACCCATCTTCCTTTTTTGCCTTTTCCTTGCTGATTTCTTCAGTTCTCAGGGTTACGCATAGCTTATCCTTTTTCCCCCAGTGGCTCAGGGCAACATTGTAACAGGGGCCCCAAGGCTCTTTATTTCTAGATAAGCATCTGGGATTGACAGGCTTCTCCTACCCTTCCTGCCTGCCCCGAAAATGAAAATAACCATTTTGTGATTAAGAAATAATAGATATTTGTTGAAAATTTTAAATAATATGGAGCTGTATAAAATGAGAGGATAACTTGGAACGTATCCTTTCAGAACTTTTAAGTGCATAAAAACACATATCATTTATTAGCTGTATGACCTTTTTTTGAGCCACTATTTCTTAGTCTATAAAACAGGGATAGCAATCTAATAGGGTTGTTGTGTCAATTGATATTTAACAGAGTGTCTGACATATAGCAGGTGATCAGTAAATGTTCATTCTCTCCCTTAATCTTTCCTTTGATAAACTGGTTTAGGGAATTGTATGATTTTTAAAAAAAAATTTTTTTTAATGCTTATTTATTTTTGAGACAGAGAGAGACAGAGCATGAACGGGGGAGGGTCAGAGAGAGGGAGACACAGAATCCAAAACAGGCTCCAGGCTCTGAGCTGTCAGGAAAGAGTCCGACGCGGGGCTCAAACTCACAGACTCCGAGATCGTGACCTGAGCCGAAGTCGGCCGCTCAACCGACTGAGCCACCCAGGCGCCCCGGGAATTGTATGATTTTAAATATTGGTTCCATGGGCTCTGCTTTTAGTGAATATTTATGGAGAAGTGACCATGTACAGTAATGGCGAAGTGATCGAATACTTTCCATGTACTAAATCTATTTTAATCCTCACAACTATGAGGCAACTGCTATTGTCTTCCCCATGTCCTAGATGAAGGAAATGAAGCTTAGAGAAACTAAGGAATTTGTCCAGGGTTAGAAAGCTAGAGCCAATGCCGGATAACACCAGGATTCACATGGAGGAAGTCTGACACCAGACCCCATGTGCTTAATCACCACATTGATTTGTCTCCTCAAGACTGCAAGAATATAAGAAAAAGTATGCCAAATATCTGGTTGGGAAAATAAAATCTGCAGGTGCACATAGGTCACCGGTTCCTAAGTACAGTCTTCCTTGAGCTTACCCTGTCTCGTGGCTTCAGCATGGCTCCACATGGCTCGCTCCTGCCTCTCCAACTCTGACCTGGACCCTCCCCTACTCCTGGGGCCTCCATTCTTACTGCAAATGACCCACTCGAACAAAGTCTTCTCCACCAACGCCATTTCCATGTCCCCATCCATTAGTGGTTCCATTGCTTCTCCCCTCTCAGGCCTGGACTCCTAGCATCATGCTTCCCTTTCTTGGCCTCTATTCTCTTCTGTAACCACACTGTTCTTTTATCCTTCCTTCCTTCCTTCCTTCCTTCCTTCCTTCCTTCTTCCTTCCTTCTTTCTTTTCTTTCTTTCTTTCTTTCTTTCTTTCTTTCTTTCTTTCCTTTCCTTCCTTCCTCCTTGCCTTCTTGCTTTTCTTTTCTTTCTTTCTTCCTTCCTTCCTTCTTTTCTTTCTTTCTTTCTTTCTTTCTTTCTTTCTTTCTTTCCTTCTTTTCTTGCTCCCTCCCTCCCCTCTTTCTTTCTTTCTTTCAAAAGATATTCTAGTTCAAAAGTTAGTCTTCATTTCTAACCAGTTCTTTCAGTCAAGCCTTTGTTACCACATGCCTGGATAATAACAAGAACTTCACGTCTACTTTTCTCCACCCACTTCATTCAGCCCACCCCCATAACACAACCATTCCTTGTCTGTGATATCACACTCAAGCTGGGCTCTGATGCCCCTTTATTTTCAGAATCATTTTCTGCTGCTCTACACTTGAAATGTCCGCCCCAGATCTTACCTTTCACCATCTCCTCTGCGACCTCATGTTCATGTTCACTACTGCCCCCAACACTTTGCTACTTAGGTGGCCACTTCTAATGTGTCTCCCACCCCGCCCTACCCTTACTCCTCTGGAGAAAATTTCCGTTTTTTAATATTCATAGAAATACAGACTTTTGGAACTGGAAGACTTTTAGGAGACAGACCATTTACTCAGATTTTCCAAAAAATGTGTCCCTAGAAGCTGCCTGTTTAAGATTCAACTCAAAAGATACTTTCTTCATGTCACTGATCCTGACTCCTTTAAAAAAAAAAAAAAACATAATCCTTATTCTAACCTTTTAATTTTTTTAAAGTTTATTTATTTCGAGAGAGACAGAGAGAGCAAGTGGAGAAGGGGCAGAGAGACAGAAGGAGAGACAGGATCCCAAGCAGGCTCTGCACTTCACTAAGCACAGAGCCTGATGCAGGGCTCAAACTCACAAACTGTGAGATCATGACCTGAGCTGAAACCAAGAGTTAGACGCTTAACCTACTGAGCCACCCGGGGAACCTACTGATTCTGGGTCCTTAAAGAATTTGATGTTCTTCAGTGCTTTGCTAACATTTTCTCTCTTTGCTCAGCTGGGTATAAGCTTTTTGGGTATGGAGACCAGATGTTCTTGTTTCACATCCCCCACAGCACCCAGCACTGGGCCATGTACACAGAGTTTGCTCAGTAGATAGTTATTAATTGATGAATCAGTGAGGCAGACAATTATATAAATTAAGAGCATCCCGTAGGGACTGCAGTAATTAGGAAAAACTTCATGAAAAATTAAGATTTGTGGTGGGCTTTGGAGGATGAACATTCTGATTTTTGGCAAGCCAGGAACAAAAATTTGATCTGCAGAAGGGTTTTTGCACTGCTTTGAGGTGCAAGAGGTGGTCAGGGGGACCTGGGGAGTCCCACCCTTCTCGTATCTTATACAGCATCCATATGCTACTGACGAAATGTGTCTCTCTTAGTCCCAACGTATTCCCTCAACTCTAGACTTGTATAGCCAGGGGCCTGCTGGACAGCTCATCACACAGACGTTTCAGATTTGTCAGGTCCCAATCTGGATTCCCGACCATCACGGCTCTTCCCCTTTCCACCTCCTTTACCCAAAGTCTTCCCCATCTCAGTAAGTGGTACCTCCATCCTCCTAGTTTCTCAAGCCTCATACCCTGGAATCAACTTTGGCTCGTTTCTTACACCCTTGACTCCAATCGACAAAAAGTCTTGTTGGTTACACCTTCAAAATCTATCCAGAATCTGACTTCTTACCACTTCCACTACTACCTCCTACCTAGTCTCCCTGCTTTCCTGTTTACCCACTCTGTTGTCTACTCTTAATACAGCAGCCAATGTGAACCCTGGCAAAATATAAGCCAGATCATATCTTAAGACCCAGCCATGGCTCCCCATTTCTTTCATAGATAAACCAAAGCCCTTACAATGACCCACAGATTCTGGGGTCTCAGTGCCTCTTGGACTCCATTTCCTACAGCTGTCCCTTTGCTTCCTCCCTTCCAAATACACTGCGTGCCTTGCTACTGCTCTACCTGGCTCTGGCCTCAAGACCTTGGGACTTGCTATTTTCTCTGCCTGAACCACTCCTTCCTGAATGATTCTCTCACTTCCTTCAAGTCTTTGCTCATGCGCAGGGTGGCCATATGTCTGAGCCCGGGAGAGTACTAGTTTGCATCTGTTGTCCCAGTGTAATTATTATGAGCTTCCCTTTGCACTTTTGAAAGCTTCCAGTTCGGAATGAAAGGTAGAGCATGAAGAACATATTAAAATATCATTGGGGCGCCTGGGTGGCTCAGTCAGTTAAGCGTCCGACTTCGGCTCAGGTCATGATCTCGCGGTCCGTGAGTTCGAGCCCTGCGTTGGGCTCTGTGCTGACAGCTCAGAGCCTGGAGCCTGCTTCAGATTCTGTGTCTCCCTCTTTCTCTGACCCTCCCCCGTTCATGCTCTGTCTCTCTCTGTCTCAAAAATAAATAAACCTTAAAAACAATTTTAAATATCATTGTGTGATGACAGATGGTGGCTACACTTGTAGTGAGTGGAACATAACATATAGACTTGTTGAATCACTAGGTTGTACACCTGAAACTAATGTAACATGGTGTGTAAACCATACTCAAATAAAAAAGTTTCCCAGTTTAGACAATAAATTATGTGTTGACTCTACTCAAATATCGCCTTCTCAATGAAGCCCATCCTGATCACTCCATTTAAATTGTACTGCCTAACAGTTGATATTCCCCACTCCATGACCCTGTTCTCTTTTTTTCCATTGTTCTTATTGCCCCTCTAACCTATTATATAATTTGCTTATTGGTTGAATTTATCATTTGTTGCCCATCTCTTTCACTAGAATGTCCACTACACAAGTGGAGGAATTTGTGTCTATTTTGTTGACTGATAATATTCCTGTCTCCATTCCAGGTCATGGTAGGAATTCAAAAAGTGCTTACTTAAAGAAATAGTACATTTTAGAAGGCAAAACAGGGAATTCCTTAGAACTTTGGATAGTTTATGAGGAAAATAGGCTGCATACATGATAGCAAACTGTCTCAGAAAATTCAGGATGTGTGCTAGTCATACTGACCTGCTTACAAAGGATTTTGAGGTAATTTATTTTTTAAAAAAAGATCAAATTCCTATCTAGATGTGGTGTGAGAAGCATGATCAAGGAGCATGTAGAGAATGGGGTTGGGGAAAGGGATGAGAAGACAATTGTATTGAGAGTTGGGAGGGGGTGAAGTGGTGATTGTTAGAATTGATATAAAACTTAACTCTGAACTTCCTAGCAACCCAGGCAAAAAGGAACGGACAGATTACATACCTTCTGCTCCCTCCCTCATTGTCTGATAAAAAAAAAGAGAGAGGCATCAATTCTGGGAAGACATATACTTCTAGGTTTTACATTGTAAGAGGAAATTATCATATTGATTTTTATAGGTGGGGTAACCACATATCCCAAAGCGCCCAGGACATTCACAGTTTACACATGTTGTCCCAGGGAACTTAATAGTGCCCTCTTTCACGCTTAAAAATGTCTTGGTTTGGATGAAATAAGGTCCCACTCTTTGTAAAGGACATCGAATAACAGCACAGAAAATGGCTTCAATGCCTACCTTTACAGAGGGGATCAGACAGGTATCTCAATGATCCTTTGTTTTTTGTTTTTGTTTTTATTTTAGAAAGAGAGAGACAGCGCACACATGCAAGCAGGGAAGGAGCAGAGGGAGAGAGAGAATCTCAAGCAGACTCCATGTTCACTGCAGAGCTTGATCCTACAACCCTGGGATCATGACCTGAGCTGAAATCAAGAGTCAGACACTCAACGGACTGAGCCACCCAGGCACCCCTTAAAATTCCTTTGGAAAGACCAAGGCCTTGGGGATGCATTGGGTTCCTTTGAGAATCGAGGCACTCTTTGAGCAGCACATAGTTCCAGACTTGCTCAGAAGCAACTAGAATTTGGGGAAGCTCCTACTGTCAAGAAATTCCTTCAGCCATCTGGCCCATCATACTTGCATGATGTTAAGGTCCTTGTTTACCAAAAGCTACAATAGCAATGAACCCCTTCTTGTCTCATTTGCTCATCTTGGCTTTTGCAAGTGGCTGGTGAGGTCAGTTGGAGAGTTTTCACTGGATCTGTTTAGGGTGCTGGGGAAGCTCTTGTGCCTGTTGCTTCCTAAATAGGTGTGTGGGTCCCTTTAACGGGGCTGAGTGTGTGTCCCCTCCCTTCCACCAACAAAATTTCTTTTACAGGAACAATAAAATTCAACCACTGTGTGCTATATTTACAAGCTATCTGCTGTTTTCAGCAGTGCGACCTGGGTAAGTCCTTTTACTTTTCCAAACCTACATTTCCTCATATATAAGGAGAGGATATGGACTCTATTTGTATAGCCCCTCGCAGCTTCAATGTTATAATTCTCCTGTAGACCTGAGATGTTTGTTCAGAGCACAGGCACAGGTATCCATCTTTCCTAAATGCCTGGCACTCTGGGCTGTCAGAACTGGGAGCTCCTCATAGCTCAACCAGTCAGGGCCAGCCTGAGCCCCAGCTACAAAGCAGAAGAAGTTTGCTTACCTCCTTCCTCCCTTCTTCCCCCTTGTCACTCTCCTTTTTCTTGGATTAGGAGGGTCCTTGGACAGTGACAAGGTAAGTCAGAACTAGGGTCCTCATTCAGCTCCAAACCTCAAGAGCTCTCATTGACAAATCTCTCTCCCTAGCTGTTAGTAAGAGGGGACATAACATATCCATTGCAAAAATGTAATATGTTATGTGGCACTTACCTTGTGGCACGTGTGGTACCAAGTATTTTGCACCAATTAATTCTCACAACAACCTCATGAGGCAGATAGGATAATGGATCCCATTTTGTAAGTGAGGCTGGAGTCCCAGGGCAATGAAAAGACCTGCCAAAGGCCACCTAGGTAAGATGTAGCAATGCGGCATTCCAACCCAGGTCTTTGTGCTCTAAAGTGCTCATGCTTAAGCAATGAGAGCTGCTCCATTAGACGCTGGGTCTGTCTTCAAGATGGCCCCCATTCATGTGAGCATGGGCTAACCTGAGAGGAGACCATTAATCTGCCATTTCTTCTAACTTCACATGACCAGTGAAGGGATTTCAAGCCAGGTAGAAGGGGACGGAAAGAAGCTATAGTGTTCAGAGGGCCCTGAGGCCACACCAACTTAAACCATGGCACTTGGGCCATGAGAGAGAAGGAACCAGTCCCTTTGCCCCGCAGATTGGGCCAGAGCTGAGCTGTGAAGAGGAGTCTAACACCCTGTTTTCTCACCTCTGCTCCCAGGTTACTTCCTGTTTGACAGCCACTGATGTGGATGCAAAAGGCGTTGAGAGCCTAAGGCCTTGGCACCTCCACCAGATCTGCAAAGGTCAGGCAATCTTATCTAGAACACAACTGAGGAAGCAATTTCCCCAAACACTCTGGGCAGGGAGATGATTTGCTCCCTCTTCTCCCTTTGTGTTTCTCCTTCACAAAGACCCAGTGCCCTGTGCTAGTGAAATCTTTAAAGAAGGGAGGGGATGGGACCTGAGAGGCCTAGCAGCAGAGCGTGGCAGGGAGGACGGCTATGCCTGGTCTGAAGGCTCTTCCTTCACTTGGAAGCTTCCTAACCTGAAGTACAAATGAGACCCCCTGGGATCCCAAAATAGCTCCCCTCACAGCTGCTCAGCATCCATTTATAGCACAGCCTCTCTGCAGCCTTGGGCTGCTCCTGAGACGGCACTTCTGAGGTCAGCGCCTGTGAACACCAGACTCAATGTCGTTTTAGAACAGAACTGTTCATAAAGGACCTATTATGGTCCTGTCACTGTTTTTCAGGACTTGTCCCAACCCTCAGAGACTTTAAAGGGCCAAATTTGTTTTGACCCAGAGCCAGGTCACTTTATGTCCAACAATAACCCAGAAGCTCGTCAGGTCCCTTCCTCTGTGTCCCACAGCAGCTGAGGGAGAATGTTCTGCTTCGCAGCAGCAGGACAAACAACCAAATTGATGCTTGTGCCTCAGGCTGATAACTTGGACACCCCTAAGGTTAGATCCACCATCAGGCTTTATGTAATGTTCATTTATTAGCAGTGAAAATTGAGGCCATTAACTGACTTTACTCATGTTATTCATACCAATTCTGAATGTCAAATTATAGAGCAAAGAAACACCCCCAACCCCAGTGAGGTGCATTGTATACTTCCTTCTCATACTTGATCTAAAGCAAATGAACTTTGACCTGCTTTTGCATGCGTGGCTTATTTAGAGAGGGAGTGAAATAGTCCATTGATAACCAAGTGTAGTTTGCTTTTCCCCTCCTGACTCTTAAGCAGAGCCTCCAGGTCAGGAGTGACCCTGACTGGCCTCTTGTAGTTTAGTTAGCCTCCTTCTGCTTTCTGTGACAGACATGGAACACTTGTCTTCACAAAACAAACATTTTTTTTTGGTAAAGCACACTGAGGCCTCATATGGAGCTTGTCCACATCAGTTTTTTGGAGGCGGGTTCCTCCTTCCTAAAGTCACTGAATGGGGGCAAGTCTCCGCTGATCTGCCCTTCCAGAATGGAGGCCTGGAGTGAGCTTATAAGAGGTGGGCCACTGACTAGACATGTCTGCTGTGTTGAGACAATGGAGACTCTGGAGCAGAGTGGCTAAGAACCTGGGTCCTAAAGCCACAGGGCTTGGGTTCCTGCCAAATTTCCATTAAATGCCAGGTGTGTGGCTCCCAAACAAGCTACTTTGGTGCCTGAGTCAGGGTCTCTATCGGTGGAGGAGCTATGGTAACAGTTTGTTGATGTGAGATATTCACATACAGCACTTGGTATGTATAAGTCACTCAGGTTAACTGCCCATCATTATTATTTTGACCTGGAAACAAATCATATCATGTACGATCTTTGTTGTATCTTATTTTACAGCTTGTGTTTTGAAAAGTTAAACATCTGCTACCACTTCTCATAGCTGAACAAATAAATGGTGACCGTGAAGTGGTCCTCTCCCTGCTCCTCATCCTTCCCTGAGTCTCCTTCCCTTGGAACCTTTGGAGAATGCTTTCCATTGTAATTTGTCACCGAAGGCATATGGCACAGAATGCCAGCGTGGGTCAGGGATGTTGACTTAAAAAAGATGCTTAATGAAACTGCATTAAGCATAAACTTAGATGTATGGATAATAGAACTTGATTTCTCTGTAAATGAACCTAAAAAATTTTTTTCTGTACTTTAAGCTTTCACCCTATAATCTTAGGCAATTCAGCTCCTTTTCTTTCAAAGCAGGAATAGGGTTTTCATGCTGGGGGTGGATTGGGGTAGTGAAATGGGCACCCCTGGGCCTCAGTCATCCTCATACAGTCCCTCTGGCATCTGTTGTGTTGCTTTTGTTTCCTCTGGGTTTGAAAGGTTAATTCTTGGGGGCTACTTCTGCAGACTTCTCATTTGATTTCAAGGGTTCTCCTAGTTTGACTGTTTGTTGGACGCTTTTGTGACACACTGGGGTTGTGGGGGACTTGGAGAGGTATTTGGGATCCTGTATGTGTTCATGCCACACCTGGGCTCTCAGGAAATCGCCTTGCTACCCCCAACGGTGTCATCCTGTGACCTGCAGGAACTCTGCAAGGGGGCATTCATGGAGACTTGCTTGTCTACACACAACCTGTAGCTACGACGGGAAGTCCACCACCACATCTGCGCATGGTTTGGCAGAGGAAATGCTGAAGCCTGGCATTTTCCTGGGCTCTACTCTTGAACAGAGCACAGCCCCTCCTTGACTTACTTGTGTTGACATTAACTCTAGGCATAGGGCACTTCCTCAGGGACCTGTTGACACCTACACTCACTATTCCTTCTCTTACTCTCTTCTCTAGCTCATGGCATCTTACACCTAGGAATAAGAAAACTGATCATGTCCCTCCCCCACCTTTAAAATAGACTTGTTTTTAAAGCAGTTTTAGATTAACAGCAAAATTAAGCAGAAAGTACAGAGAATTCCCATATACTCACTGCCCCCATGCAGACACTGCCTCCCTCACTTATCAACCCCCCACGACAGTGGTACATTTGTTTCAGTCAATGAACCTACACTGACACATCATTATCAACCAAAGTCCATAGTTTACATTAAGGTTCAGTCTTGGTGGTATACATTCCATGGGTTTGATATTGTCTCCAGTTTTTTTTCAGTAGGCCTTTGTCCACTGATAAAGATAAAATACATTATAATGAGTTCATGTTGGTATGCCATTTCAAACTCAAGACTATACATGATTGTGATTTTGTGATTCATAATAAGAAACGTCTATTTGGTCTTCATCCTCATTTCTGGCACAGAGCTTCTAAAACCCTTGGTATTTCCTAAGTGATGAGAGCAGTAAAGGTGTCTTTTGTTATGTTAATGAGGTGACTTTTAGCTGACACCTAAGAATGGGAGCTGGTTGCTAAGGGACCCAATCATGTGATTATAGGGTTGGAACTTTCAGCCTTACCCCCTGACCTACTGAAAGAGGAGGGGGCTGGAGATTGAGTTCAATCACCCATGGTCAATGATTCAATCAATTGTGCTTATGTAATGAAGCCTCCATAAAAAGCCAAAAGAAGAGGGTTTGGAGAGCACCTGGGTTGGTGAACACATGGAGATGCCAGGAAAGTCATGTGGTCAGAGACCAGGAAGCTCAGCACTCCTTCCCACATACCTTGCCCTATGCAAACATCTCTATCAGTGGCTGTTCCTGAGTTATATCGTTTTATAATAAACCAGTAATCTGGTGAATGAGCTGGTTTCCTGAATTCAGTAAGCCACTCTAGCAAATTAATGAAACCCAAGGAGGGAGCCAAGGAACTTGTGATTTAAAGCTGGTCACTCAGGGGGCGCCTGCGTGGCGCAGTCGATTAAGCGTCCGACTTCAGCCAGGTCGCTATCTCGCGGTCCGGGAGTTGGAGCCCCGCGTCAGGCTCTGGGCTGATGGCTCAGAGCCCGGAGCCTGTTTCCGATTCTGTGTCTCCCTCTCTCTCTGCCCCTCCCCCGTTCATGCTCTGTCTCTCTCTGTCCCAAAAATAAATAAAAACGTTGAAAAAAAAAATTTAAAGCTGGTCACTCAGAAGCACAGGTGATAGCCTGAACTTGCAACTGAGCATCAGAAATGGAGGGCATTCTGGTGGGACTGAGCCCTTAGCCTCTGGAATCTGATGCTGTCTCCAGGTAGATAGTGTCAGTGTTGAGTTGAATGGTAGACACCCAGCTGTAGGGTGTCTATGAAGTGCTTATTGGTGTGTGGAAAAATACCCCACAGGTTGGAATTGGGTGCAGAATAATAAGGGTTTTTACTTGACTGCACCTCTCTTACATCTATTTCTTCTTTGTGACCCAAATTCTGATTCCTAAGAATCCCAACATAATTATTCGTTTGTTTTAATCCACAACACATATACAATGGTGTTAGAATACCAACTCTACCACCAACAATGTAATTACAGAAAACAGTTTAAAGTGTTTTTTCCCTCTTCAGTGTTTTTTGTTTTTTTTTTGTTTTTTTTTTTTTTTTTTGCCTTTGGGTTATATACCACAAGGATATGTAGTCAAATTCTTATTGTGTTTTAAGACACCAAGTCAGACTTTTGCAAATTAAAAGCCTTGGCTTTTGAAACACCAAAGCCAAGAATTACTCTTGTTCTTCTGTCATGCACAATCCTACCTTGAGGAAATGGATGCCCTATGATCTGGCTGCTTACTTGGAGGAGGTTTGTTTTCTGGTTTTTGTTTTTTAAATCCAAGTTAGTTAACATATAGTCTAATAATTATTTCAGGAATAGAATTTAGTGATTCCTTACTGATATATGACACCCAGAGCTCATCCCAACAAATGCCCTCCTGAATGCCCATCTCCCATTTAGCCCATCCCCCCACCAGCACCCCACCAGCAACCCTGTTTGTTCTCTATATTTGAGAGTCTTTTATCGTTTGTCTCTTTCTCTGTTTTTACCTTATTTTTGCTTCCCTTCCCCTATATTGATCTGTTTTGTTTCTTAAATTCCACATGTGAGTGACTATTTGTCTTTCTCTGACTGACTTATTTTGCTTAGCATGATAGTTCTATCCATGTTGTCATAAATGGTAAGATTTCATTCTTTTTGATCACCAAGTAATATTCCATTGTGTGTATTTTTTAAATTTTATTTATTTTTATTTTATTTTATTTTTTATTAAATATAATTTATTGTCAAATTGATTTCCATACAACACCCAGTGCTCATCCCAACAGGTGCCCTTCTCAATGCCCATCACCTACTTTCCCTTCTCCCCCACCCCCTATCAACCCTCAGTCTGTTCTCAGTATTTAAGAGTCTCTTATGGTTTGCTCCTTCCCTCTCTGTAACTGTATACATCTTCTTTATCCATTCATCTGTCGATGGACATTTGGGCTCTTTCCATAGTTTAGCTATTGTCCATAGTGCTATAAACATTGGGTGCATGTGCCCCTTCGAAACAACACACCTGTATCCTTTGGATAAATACCTAGTAGTGCAATTGCTGGATCGTAGGGTAGTTCTATTTTTAATTTTTTTTAATATATGAAATTTATTGTCAAATTGGTTTCCATACAACACCCAGTGCTCATCCCAAAAGGTGCCCTCCTCAATACCCATCACCCACCCTCCCCTCCCTCCCACCCCCCATCAACCCTCAGTTTGTTCTCAGTTTTTAACAGTCTCTTATGCTTTGGCTCTCTCCCACTCTAACCTCTTTTTTTTTTTTTTTCCTTCCCCTCCCCTATGGGTTTCTGTTAAGTTTCTCAGGATCCACATAAGAGTGAAACCATATGGTATCTGTCTTTCTCTGTATGGCTTATTTCACTTAGCAGCACACTCTCCAGTTCCATCCATGTTGCTACAAAAGGCCATATTTCATTTTTTCTCATTGCCACGTAGTATTCCATTGTGTATATAAACCACAATTTCATTATCCATTCATCAGTTGATGGACATTTAGGCTCTTTCCATAATTTGGCTATTGTTGAGAGTGCTGTTATAAACATTGGGGTACAAGTGCCCCTATGCATCAGTACTCCTGTATCCCTTGGATAAATTCCTAGCAGTGCTATTGCTGGGTCATAGGGTAGGTCTATTTTTAATTTTCTGAGGAACCTCCACACTGCTTTCCAGAGCGGCTGCACCAATTTGCATTCCCACCAACAGTGCAAGAGGGTTCCCGTTTCTCCACATCCTCTCCAGCATCTATAGTCTCCTGATTTGTTCATTTTGGCCACTCTGACTGGCGTGAGGTGATATCTGAGTGTGGTTTTGATTTGTATTTCCCTGATAAGGAGCGACGTTGAACATCTTTTCATGTGCCTGTTGGCCATCCGGATGTCTTCTTTGGAGAAGTGTCTATTCATGTTTTCTGCCCATTTCTTCACTGGGTTATTTGTTTTTCGGGTGTGGAGTTTGGTGAGCTCTTTATAGATTTTGGATACTAGCCCTTTGTCCAATATGTCCATTTTTAATTTTTTGAGGAACCTCCATACTGTTTTTCAGAATGGCTGAACCAGTTTCCATTCCCACCAGCAGTGCAAGAGGATTCCTCTTCCTCTGCGTCCTTGCCAACATCTGTTGTTTCCTGAGTTGTTAATTTTATCCATTCTGACAGGTGTGAGCCTATGGTTTCCTTAAGGTGTGTTAATTAAGATGGAGATATGTATCTCCATGTGTATGTGTCAAAGTTGCTCTGAAGAAAGACCCCGGTACAGACCACCAGCAGACCTATTGCTACTATTACCCATGTCAGTAGTAAGAGAGAAATGGCCTCCTTCCCAAGACTTACTTGATTAATTTATTGAACAATGGCACAAGTCAAAAGTTTTATGTCTTAACAATTTTTGTTGTTGTTGCAGTTGTTGGTTTCTTTCTCTTGTTCCCACCCTATACCATCAAAATTGAACAAATTTTGAGCCAGATACATAAAGGAATCTTGAGTGCTGAGCTACAGGTGAATACTGAGGTAAGGGCATAAAGGTATGGGGTCAGTGCCTGAATTCTAAGTGATGAAAGCTGGCAAAATTACCCCTCTACTTCTCATTTATAAATCTCCAAATGCCTAGCTCACCACTGGGTCCATAATAGGCATTTGAGAAACATGTAATGCAAATAAACTAGCTCAGAAATGGCTGTAGCCTAGACATTTAAACAAGCAGAGAAAATGCTGGAACAGGAGTTCCTCTAGATCCTAGCCGCTTTCAATTT
This sequence comes from Herpailurus yagouaroundi, assembly GCF_014898765.1. Taxonomy (NCBI): domain Eukaryota; kingdom Metazoa; phylum Chordata; class Mammalia; order Carnivora; family Felidae; genus Herpailurus; species Herpailurus yagouaroundi. The sequence continues at coordinate 19,887,400 of NW_024412418.1, read as the reverse complement.
TCAGGTGGGTTCATCTTTTCTCAAGGGCTGTAGAGCCCAGTACTGAGGACTTGGTGAGGTCCTTGGGAAGCTCAAGTCACCACAAAGCAAAGTGCATTTTCTTGAGTGACCTGCTCTGGCCTTTTTACATACTCCAATTCAAAATTTCTGCCTTTTTTCAAGAGTGTGATTTAACAGCTTAGTAATAATTATTTCACAGTAACTATGTTAGTACAAACATAATCATTATATGAATATAACATATTACTTATAGTAATATGTGTTACAATTTTCTGTTTGGTCACTAACCATGGCTCATTTATATTTTTAGGTGATAACTTGCATCCTCTGAAGAGCCATCTAGGGCTTTGGCTGCACTAGTTCAAGGTCTGATTAGTCAAAAGTTTGATCAAAACATCATGTCATAAATCTTATTTTATGTGTGTTTTAAATTTTACAGAATGTATCATAGCTTTTTTTTGTTCTTTTTAAAAAATTTTTTAAGTTTATTTATTTATTTATTTATTTAGAATGCAAGCAAGAGAAGGACAGAGAGAGAAAATCCCAAGCAGGCTCTGAGATGTCAGCATAGAGCCCAATGTAGGACTCAATCTCACAAACGGTAAGATCACGACCTGGACTGAAATCAAGAATCTGATGCTTAACTGACTGAGCCACCCAGGGCCCCAGCTTTTATTTATTCTAAGCAAATATCTGACAAGGTCCTTACAACTGATTTTGCAGATGAAATGTCTCAAAATGTCATTGCTTTTCCCTGAAAGTCAGCTTAAAACGAATACATGTTTATATTGCATGTTGTGTTCAGAGTGCAGTTGGGTGAATGGAATGAGAACATCCAGTCACCCAAGGTTTTCTCTTATCTTATTGGATGTGGGGATGGATGTTTCCTGTGGCTTCTCAAGGCACTTGAACATGCAAGGCCCTAGACAACCTCAAGTGACCCCTCCTATAGTGTCAGCATTGGGCAGCTTAGTAGAGTAGAAATGGTCTAGAAGGCACTGGTTTTGGTTTTCCTATTGAAGAGCCACATCACCTTGCCAAAGTACCTTAGTCATTTGATTCTTACTTCTCTTGTCTATAAACAGGAATAGAAATACCTGTCTATCACATCTTACCAGGTTGTTGTTGGGGTGAAATGAGATCTTGAGCAAATACGAAGGCCTTGATGAGATCTAAAGAGGCACACGTGTGTTCACAATTATGTACCATTTGTTGAGGGTCTTTATGGCAACCAGCTCTACGAACAGTACAGGAAGAGAAGGTGTTTCACTTGAGGAGAAAGCAGAGTCCATTGCCTTGTTTCAGGCCTTCCAGGATGGCACTGTTGTCACCCTTTAAGATGGTGCTTTCACTTTTCTTAGGTTTTGCTGCGGTGACAAACACACCTGACATCTCAGCGGCTCATGACTAAAAGGTCCGTTCCTTGGTCACAGCAGTGGGTGACCTGCAGTTCTTCTCCATGTGTCTTCACTTAGGCATCCAGGCTGAATAAACAGCTGCTATATGGGTTACATAACTCTCCTGGTAGAGAAATGACAGTAACAGAACTACACAATGGCTCTTACAACTTGTGTCATTGCCACTTGACTACTTATTGACCAAATCAAATCACATAGCCATGCCTGATGTTGACTGGGCTGGAAGTACAATCTTCTCACATGGAAATGTAGCAAACACTTGGGAGCAGTAATACAAACTCTCATAGAAGTGAAATTCATGAACACAGCAGTCTTCAACCACCAGAACCGAATGTACCAATGAAATACTTTCAAATCTTACCTGGTGGATCATCAAATAGGTTGCTTTTGCCACAACTTTTTCAGAGGTTGTTAGGGAGTTGAAGTCCTCACTTCCCACACTGGGTCCTTGCTCAGTTAGGAGAAGGAAATAAGCCCAAAAGACTCAGAGACCCAGGGCTGGGCTGTAGAGGAAATGATTGAAACTCCTGGTAGGGAAGAGTATGCACTGGGCATCCCCACAACACAAAGTTGACTTTCGGGGAACAGAAACACCTACTCCACCAGACAAGGAAACACAGAAAAGTGAGTTTGAAACAGGCCTTCCTGGCCATAGGCCATTGTTTTAGAAAGACAATGGTTCAAGGACCATCCTCATTCAAATGTGGATGGATTGCAAAAGAAAAGAGGTGGACTGGCTGCCAGGTTTGGGGGTGATGGTTTTGGCTGGTGTGGCATTCCTGCATCTTTGCTGGTGTTATTTAAGAGCAACACGGACATGATTTTAAACAAGTTAGTAACATTCCCATTTGAATGGGTTTACTTATTTGGCGGTAACAATATGTTCCTGTAAGGACCTAGAGACAAAGGAAGAAGCACATGCAAACGGGGTGGGAGCGAGAAAGCATTTTATAATTTCTCAGGCTATGGGCATCCATATCTGATTGCTTACCAAACCCCAAAGCCCCATCTTCTCTCCAGAGAGCCCTCTGTCGTCAACAGGGGGAAGGAAATGTCCTGTTACTTTCAGAGAAAAGGGTTTAGGAATGACATTTAGGAACAGATCCTGGCTGTTCACTGAATTGTTTGAAAGTTCAGGTCAAAGGCTCAGAGTCTTTTGGTATGTTTTTTGTGCCACCAATTGAGCCTCTGCTGTCATGGGGATATTTTGCATCAGGGGCCAAGATGGAACATCTCAGAGAAAGGAGTGGCCTTAGAGATCTCAGAACCCAGGGAGTGAAGCTGCTTGCTCAGGTCTACCTGGGCAGTTTGCCTCCCAGCTTCCAGGCCACGATGCCTTGTTTTACTCTACACCAGCTCCCATTCACCAGCCCTGAAAAATTCTTTCCACAGACACAACCCCGATACTTCTGTTAATAACAGACTTTGAATAGCAGCCTTCGCTTCAGGCCTTTCCCAGACACCATTTCAAATGATGGCTCCTTTGACATAAACCCTGGGGCTTCCCTGAACCTCCTGCTGCCTTAGCAGGAACCCCATGCAGCTAGCCCATCCTCTATGTGGGGGGTTAGGTGAGAACTAAGTACTTGTAATAAGGCTAGAGGTGTCAAGGAGGAAGTCACCTGAGGCCTGGGATTGTGGTCAATGAGAGAGGTAGGGCTGAATCTCAGGAGACTGGCAGCTCAGGATATAAAGGAAGTCCTTAGATCTAATATCTTTTGTGGTCTCTGAGCCACCCTTGTAACCAGAGAAAACAGTTACAGGCTGGGAGAAGATACAGCGCCTTCTTCCTTGCCCTTCCTTCCACAAATACTTGTGATTAAGAGCTGGGGCTTTCTGTTTAGAAACTGCCTTCCAATTCCAGCTGCACTGCTTACTATCTCCGTACTGTCTGGCCTCTTACATAAACTTCTAAGCCTCAGTCTCATTGTCTGTAGAATGGGGGTAACGCTAGTATCTACTTCACATGGTTGCTATGGGAATGAAATAAGAGAATGCGCATCTAGCATATTGTACAGTTTCCAGCACAAAGGTCAGTAGTGGTTGCCTATCACTGTTATTTTTTAGTAGTACTTTCTAAGGTGTTGGGTATGTAGCTTTGAAAGAGACAAATGTACACCAGCCCCCGTGGAGCTGTGATCTGGCAAATGAGCATGTTGCCTTCTCATATGTCCTTCACGACCTTTGAAAATTCAGGATGGCTAAAGAGATCACTTAAGGATCAAAGGCCAACCTGTCACTTTGTGATGGAGGTTGAGATGCAGAGAGGAAAAGGCACTCTGCCAAGGCCTTGAACTCAAGTTTCTGTACACTGTATTCCAGTCATTCATCCTCTTCTTGTTATTGTTGTTGACTGATTTTGAGATTCTTCTTAAAATTTTTCTCCTGGCGCACCTGGGTGGCTCAGTTGGTTGAGCATCTGACTTCAGCTCAGGTCATGATCTCATGGTTCGTAAGTTCGAGCCCCACACAGGGCTCTGTGCTGACAGCTCAGAACCTGGAGCCTGCTTTGGATTTCCCTCTCTCTCTGCCCCTTCCCTGCTCATGCTCAGTCTCTCAAAAATAAATGTTAAAAAAAATTTTTTTTTAATTTTCTTCGTAACTGTTGGAGCACTTGAATTCATGAGCCCTGCAAGTGTAGGGGTGAGAGAGAGTAAGGGAAACACCTGAAGGCTGAAAACAAGTGGAGAAGATCTGCCTGAGGCCTGCGTTACGGAAACAAACTCTTTCTAACAGCAGAACTCTGAGCATAAAGGGAGTATTTTCAAACAATTCAGAAAATGAGCTCAAATCAATGATATTCATAAGACAAAGAAGAAATCAATAAGGAATATTTCCTTTTTTCGCCTGTCTTGTGCCCTGAAGTTATTCAGAAGACATCTTCTGGCCCAGTTCCAGGTCAGGTCTATCTTCAAAGATGTCTGTTCCAGTTATTCATTGCTGTGTAACCAGTGATCCCGACATGTGATGGCTTGAAACCATTTTATCATATCTCTCAGTTTTGTGGACCAGAATACAGGCAGGGCTTGGTTGGAGCAGCCATGTCACGAGCAGCCGCCACTTGGTGGTATTCAGTTGGTGGACAGGCTGCTCTCAAGGGTTCCAAGTGACATTTGGAGGCTTCCTCTACCCATCAGCACCTTGGCAAGGATGGCTTCAAGGCTGGGCTCCACTGGAACCAAGGACCAGAGCCTCCACATGGCCTCTCCACTCAAACTTCTTACATCAAGCCAAGCAGAGTCACATGGTCTTTTTGACCTGGCTTTAGAAGTCACATAATGTCTCTTTAGCCATGCTCTATTGTTGAAGCAGGTCTAGGCCTGCCTAGTTTTAAGAGACTGGGAATAGGTCTCATCCCTGAATGGGAGATGTGTCAAAGAGGTCGAATCTCCATGGCCCCAAACTTGGGCCCTAATGTGGAACATGTTTACCTCATTCTCTCCGAATGGACCCCTTGAGTAGCCATAATTATGAAGAATGATAAAAAGTCAGGGTGTGTAGAGTCCTCATTTCCTGAGGACAAGGGTTCATGGCAGTTTTATGTAAACCAGTATTTCTCCCCAGTTTCATAAATACATTATAGAACATCTCCTTCTAATTTTGGCCCAGTCTTGTGATAATTGAAATATACAATGGCATTTTGATATAAGCCTTCTGACATTCACACCTCTTTTGTGACCCTAAAATTGAATCATTAAGCATTTGGCTTAAAAAATATTACCAACAAATGAGCACTGAAGAACTACCTGCCCGTTGCCTGAACATCAGAGATGGAATAAGACTCATGAGAGTAGAATGGAGTAAGAGAGAGTGGAATGGCATGAGAATGAAATAAGACCCAGAGACGTTTCTATCACTTTATCAAAGTTTTCGCCTAGTTAGCATGGATGATTAGCTGTGTGCCAGGCACCGTCCTAAGCGTTTTATATACATGATCTTGTTTATTCCTTTCAATAACCCTGTGAGGTGACTGTTATACCCATTTTCCAGATGAGGAAACTGAGGCTTAGAGAAATTAAGTAACTCTCTCAAAGTCGTACAGCTACTAAATGGCTCACTCATTCACTCACCCAACAAATACTTAGTAAGTGCCTACTATGTGCCAGGCACACACCTAGGAGCTGAGATGATAGCAGTGAACAAAACAGACAAAAATGCCTGCCCTAGCGAAGCATACATTGAAGCAGAGAGTGGAGAAACAAACAATAACATATAAATAATACATACATATAGCATATCAGGTGATGAGTGCTATGGAGAAAACTAAATAGGGAAAGCAGAATCTGGACTGTAAGGGTGGGGGTAAGTTATTGGTTCATATAGAGCGGTCAGGTGGCTTCACCGCAGAGGGGGCATCCAAGCAAGTACCTGAAGGAGATGAGGGAGGGAGACAGGTGGAAATATGGAAAGAGGGAACAGTGCTGGAGCTCAGGAAAAGAATTTGACCCCAGGTCTGTCTGGCCTAAGCCCATGCTTATAATCCCTGTGCTTACAGGACTTAGTATAACCCTGGGATGGCTCTTAACTCAGTGCTGCTCATATTTGAGCACACAAAGAATCATGGGGAATTCTTGATACAACTGAGATTCCTGGGCCACCTCCAGAGATTTTGAGGCACTAAGTCCCCTGTAGGGTCTAAAAGCTCACATCTGTAACAAGTACTCAGATTAGTGACCACTCTCTGAGAAGCAATGTTAAAGAAACTTAGTTAGCAAAATGGGGCATAAATGGCAGAGAAAGTCCTGTGGGGTTGCAGGAATGCTTATGGATGCTGCCATTTAACATTAATTCCCAGTATTCCCACCCCCACCTTACCAACCCACCCCCCCAAAAGCTGGCTGTTACCTGCTACACATACACGCACACACACACACACACACACACACGCACGCATACACACATGCAAACACATGCACACACACATATGCTAGGTCAAATCCCCAACAGATATAACCTCTCAATCATCACTTTATCTAGTATTAATTGAAAAGCCAAGACCTTAGTCAGAAATTCTGGCCCAACTCATAGCAGCTGTGTATCTTGGGCAAGTCACTTAACCTTTCTGGGCCTGATTCCTTATTTGTAAAATGGCCAGATGGGGCTTAATGATTCCAAAGGTCCCCTTTAGCAATAAAATTCTGTTTTATATGTATGCTAAGTCTGTAGGGTTAGGAATAAAAGAAAAATTCTAGGTATTATGTGAAACTACTAAGACCCACAGATTGTAGTTTTAAATTTGGGAATAAAGATATGCAGAGGTCTTCATTTTTTAATAAAGTTTGGTGAGAGAGGGAGGCATTTGATAAAGAGTGAGTCCTTCCCCTACCTAGCAAAGCATTAACCCCATTCTGTGAGGTAACAAAGTGACACAGGGAAGAAGGAGAGGAAAGAGAATTGGAGAAAGTACACGCAGATTATAGATGGTGCATGTCATAATGTTGACAATGATGCTACCCGCCATTTTTCAGCCCCTTGCTGGGAGCCAGCACCCCATGATCTGGGAGTTGAATGAAATAATTTACCTTTACCGTATTTCTTTGTCTTTCAGATTCAAGACCCTTCCAGATTCTTCCAGATTTTTCTGTTCTCGCTGGTGGTTCACTGTCTGTGGCCTCCAGTCCAGATTTTTAGTTCAAAGGGAAGGTACACAGGCCAGACTTGTCCATAAAATGCAGGTATATGATGAAGATTACGTGGCCTGGGAGAGGGAAGGCTGAATCTGACCAAACCAAATCCATTCTGAGGTTTGCCTGAGAGGTCATCGCCTTGGCAAAGCTTTCAGCAGGTTCTTAACCTGTAAAATGAGCAGAATTGCTGTGGTTTCTACAACCTCCTGGATGCGGAAGTACCAAGGATTGAGTGTGCAGCCATGAGAGCAAGATGCTACTGATGCTGAGCGTGCAAAATACACAAGTGCCAGAATAGTATAGTAGTGATGTGAGGCCAGGTACTGAAGACAGTTAGAACCTCGTTCGCCTTTTTAATATTAATAATCACCAACGAAGGGGCACCTGGCTGGCCCAGTGAGTGGAACATGTGACTCTTGATCTCAAGGTTGTGAGTCTGAGCCTCACATTGGGTATAGAGATTACATAAAAATAAAATCTTAACAACAACAACAACAACCAAAGACATTGAGTACCTACACTTTGCCAGTTGCAGTACAAAGTCCTTTGCTTCTAGAACCTCTCTGGATTCCTATGATTACCCTAAGTGGTGGGTCCCATTATCATTTCTATTTTCTGAATGAGGGCACTGAAGCTCAGAGAAGTAAAATTACTTTCTCCCAAGGTCATAAAGCTATTAGGTGGCTGAGCTGGGATTTGAACCGGGAACTGTGTCACCCCCTAGTTTGGGTGGTTAATACTGTGTGCTATAGCCTGACCTCCGTGCATTCAGCTGTGTATTTCTTGGAACAGTAACATTGGGTGCCTTCATAAATCTATAAACTGATGCTCTAGGAACATTGACATAGCTACACAATTTGGCTTGAATTTAAATCCATCTGTTTGGGCTATAACTTCATTCGATCTCTCTTTTATCTTTGCTTTTTGATTAGGTTTCACTCCCCGAGAATGATATAGTCTACCCTTCTCAAATTCCTCAATGACTGACTCCCTTCCTAGAAGAAAAGGGGTAGGGTTATTACCCAGGAGCCTCTTGACAGTGAAAAGAAGGAAGAGGAAAATACACTCTGAGCTCCAAGACCCTTAAGCTGATTGTTGAGATCATTTCTCAGCCTCAGCTTCAAATGGCCTAGGGAGCCCTGCCTGCCTGCCCACCCTCCCTGAGAAAGGACAATCCGATTGTAAATATTATCTGTGCTTCTAGGAACATTCGAATGGTAATACCCAAGCAATTACTTTCCTTTCAAGATCATTAAACACAAATCAGACTTGTATTTTAATAGGACTGCCAATGTCGTTAATGGTGGGGAGGGTGGCATGAAGGGTGAGGTTTTTCCTCTAAATGGCTGAATGTTTACATTATTACCCTTCCTGACAAGCTTTGCTGGGGGAGGTTGCTCAGTGCCGCAGAAGCATTTCTTTGCTTTCTTGCATACCGGAATTCTACCCTTCTTTTGCCACATGTAGCTTCGGAGCATTTTGGAGGAATGGCCTGTGACCTCCCTTCCACCCTCCCCTGTTACCCACAGTGTCCCCACAAACATGGCAGCGTCCCAGGGAAGGAAGAGGACTCTGGAAAGAGTGAACAGTGACTTTTACACAGGAGGCTCACTCTCTCAACTGGGATCCTAGCTCCCTACTCTCTTCCTCCCATTGAAAGGAACACAGGTACTAAAAATGGTGCCAGAGGAGCCAGTCAGAAGGCCTGAGTCCTCTGCTCCCATTCAAGGCAGAGGCACAGGGTGGATGGGAAGTCTGTGTGGCTTGTTCTCCTCTTTTTCCTGACTCCCTGGTTTCCTGGTGGCACCTCAGAGACCAGGAAGAGATGAGCTGGTGCTTCGGTAGAAGTTGCCACTGGAGTCTGTGAGGGGGCTCTTGGAAGACAGGAGGTGCTAATGCCAGGGGTGGGGTGGACCATTCCTCACCCAGCGCTGCTGTGCCACTGTGGGTCCTTTTGCTGTGGACCACACAGCAAGTCCTCTGGTCCCTCCCCCAGGACCCTGTGAAGGAGACCCGAGTGGCTCTCTGTGGAGTGAGGTTCAGGTTCACTCAGAAACCATCCTGTACCCAAACATTTCTCCTATTTGGCAGCTGGAGTCAGTGCTTTGCCAGGGTCTGATGCTTTTCACTGTTGATTGAGAAATTACACGGCAAATAGAAATTTTAAATGTTGGGTGGGCCAGAGGATGCTATTTGGGTTGTGTTTTCCTTTAAACTTGTGCTCTGGTTTTTTCATTTTTTAAAAAAACTTTATTGATTAGTAATTGACAAGTCTAATTGTATATATTGAAAGTGTGCAATGTGACCATTTGATATGCATATACATCATAGAAAGACTTATGAGTTCATTGGGAACTGTATTTCTAAAGCATAGAAAAACAGGGTATGTATGCTCAGACCACATCTCTAGAGAACAAAGTAGTCAGGGCACAGGCTTTGGAATCAGATTGCCCCCAGTTTTAATTGTCTCAGTTGTTACTAACTGTGTGACCTCAGGAGGTTTGTTTGAACTCTCTTGATTTCTTCATCTGTAAAATGGAAGGGAGGGGAGGTACATGCAGAGGTTAATAATACTTATATCATAGGATTTTTATGAGGATTAGATATGTGTAAGGTCCTTCACATAGGCTGCTTCATGGGAAGGGCTTATTTTTCTATTCTGTAATCAGTGGCCTTTGGCTGCTACAGACACAAACACTAAATATACAGATAAAACCAAGTGGTTTACTTATCTCTAAGGTTAATGTAACTGATGTCACAGTCATTCTGAATATCAGCTTTTGGTGGAAGGGGGGAGACCAAGAAATAAGCCCTACTGAGTTCACAGTTCTGTGGAGAATGTGCTGCTCTCCATTTGTCCCAGGTATGTGAGGAAGCAAATTCTCCCTGGTACGTGTTCTTCTTCGCGATGTATATTCATTTCCTTTTTTTTTTTCTTCTGTTTGCAGGTGCCGTCCTGGTGGTTTTATAAAAATTACCATATTTGTACCTACTCAGTACATTATCCTGGGAATGGGGCCCAGAATATGCCTTATGGTCATTGATCGAGAGACAAAATGGCAGCTGAAATGGCTTTCCACTGGGCACAGAGTGGCAGGAAGCTTGGTATATGGAGGGAGAGCTATGTTTGCCCAAGGCCCCGAATGAGGTTCATGGTTCCAGAGCCATCTTTTGTGCTCAGATCAATTAATAACAGACATAGCCATGCCCACTGATTTCATCAATGTGTCTCCTAGCTTCTTCTTCTGGCCTGGTCTGTTTACCTTTCTGAGGTTTTATTATTGGACAAGCACAAGTTCAAACTTGGGTCCTTTCAGTGCCTAGTCTACTGGCTTATTCAAGAAGAGCTCTCTGGGGATTGGAATCTCAATATTCTGCTCTAGAAGACCTCCATTTGTGCCCCCAGAGACCAGAAGTACCTGAAAAGCATCATTCTGAGGAATGTGCAGCTAAGGTTTTGCCTTGAACTTTTCTCACTAATAAGGTTAATGATGTAATGATAGTCCCGACTATAGCTTTTGGTACTAAGCCCCTGTAGAAATGTAAGTAGATCTGTGGTAAGAACTTTTAGTGCATTCTCATTTTGAGCTCATAGAATGGGTGACTGATACATGCCCAGAGTTCGATTACACGAGAAGCTTGTTGCTGTACCTCTGATCTTTTGCATGAATTCACTAGTTTTCATGGTCCAAAGTAGACGGGTTTGACATATCCAAGTCAAGGCTGGCTGACTTCCATTGGGGAGCTAGTGGAGAGAGTTATTTTCAAAGTTTAATATCATGTTTTCCTCTATAAAATAATATCTGTTAATTAAGGAAAAATTTAAGATTCTTATTTACAAATAAGTGGAAAGAATAAGTACAAATAAGAGAAGAAAATTATCCATAGTCCCACCACTTAAAGATAACCAGTTTTAGCATTTGGAGATACTTCTTTCCATTTTTTTTTTTCTACTTGTGGATCTTTTTTTTAACACAGTGTGTTTGTACAATACACAGGATTTTTTCCTATTAACATTATGCTGTAAACACATTATTGAAAACTCTCAATAAATGTAATTTTAATAACTATACAATATTTTGTGGTAAAACTTATCTGACCTTTTCTATATATTGGGTACTTAAGTTGTTTTTGATTGTCTGTAATTATAAATAATATCATGATAAATATCTATGAGTATAAAACTTTTTTATTACTTAAGATTATTTCCTTAAATCAGAGTCCTAGCATTAAAATTACTGGGTCAGAAGGGATAGACATTTTATAGCTCTTAATCCATAATGCAAAGTGGAAATTATTTTGCTGGGAAGAGGGTGGCTGAATGGTTATTCCATATTTCTAAGGCTTTCTTTTTTGTGTATTCATATACCAACCAAGGCACTATAAGATTGAGGCTTGCTAGATGTTAATTTTTCAACATTAAGCACTTGAGGTAGTGTATGAAATATTATTGCCCTTCAAAAGAGTGATATCTGTAAATAATATCAGGACCCTAAATCAAACATGCTTCAACAAAAAAGACCATTTTCTGGCTCATTAATTAAAACTCTAGAGGCAATATGCATTCAGGGATGGTTGCATCCAGGACCTTGATTTTTGTCTCCCTAACCTTTGGCTTTGTTTTATTCTCTACTGGACTAATTCTTAGGCAAGGTCTCCTCATTTGCTCATAAGATTATTCTAGAAGCTCCATCTTCACTCTATCTTCCTAGCAGCTCTAGTGGAAAAAGCTTACCTCTTTCCCGGTAGTCTCAGCAAAATTCCAGAATGGAGACTTCTTGGCTCTGATTGGCTTAAAATGACTCATGTGACTGTGGCCTGGGGGTTATTACACTCTCCTTGGCCCAGTCTGGCTTACAGGCTTTTCCCTGCAGCTGGACAAGGACTCATCTTCACCTAAATCAACACTGACTGAGAATGGGAGAGACATAGCCCTCCCAGAGAGAATGAGGAGGGTGTTACTTGAAGACAGGGGATGAGTGCCAGCCAAAGCAAGAATAGCAAGTGTCCATTAAAAAGCAGTCCTCTTTCAGGGTGCTCCCTAGAACGCTTCCTCTAGAATAAGAACCTCAAACAAGGTATTATGGCCTTGCTAAAGATAGGAGCTGAGCCCTCGTGACCCTCTACAGGAATCACATGATCATTATCATCAGGTAAACAGACCACCATGGAAGCTATCTCTAGGAAACCAAACTCATTTCTTCCCTATTCATTTGGCAAATATTTATTTTAGCACGTACCATGTATCATTTCAGCATTTATTTAGCTGCCAATGTCCTAGGTGCTGGGGACACAATGATTCCCATCCAATCGTACCTTCTGGTTTAACCTTTCGAATGTTCAAATGAATTGCCTGAGATGTCTCTGATGCACGCTGGCTGTCCATAGGCCACGTATATGTTTATTTACAATTGGAATGGCTCATTGCTGCTCCGGCTGGCTGGGCTATAATTTGCTCAGGCACTTAAGCTTACTATAAAAAAAAAAAAACACAAAAAAAAAACAAAAAAAAAAAAAAACACACTGCTTCTTCACTAGCCTTAATTTGGCTGTTTTGTTTGTACTGGAGATTGTCTAGATGGAGCGAGCATTCAACTTAAATGCAGCAGAAATGTAAAATAGGGCATGTGAAAGAAAAAGGTAAGAATTGCTAATAAATCCCCTCAAATGAAGAGTGACTTTCAATTTGGCCCTTGAAGGTATTTGCATAACCTAATTTCCTGCTCCGGGATCTTTGCTGTTATCCATTCACATATGGAAAAATAGAGAGTAGTCATTTGTGCTGTTACTTGAATAATAGTCATTTGTAATTTTACTTGAATGTGCCAACAAATTTTAGTCAGAAACGTCTGCCTAGAGCATTATATCCCCAAACTCTGTGACCAACAGAGGTATTGAAATTAGTGAATGCGTGCTCATTCATTCAGCAAACATTGATTGAGCCGTGTACCAGGCACTGTTCTGAGAGCATTCTTGAGCCAAACAAAGATACTGAGGTCAACAAATCAAGACGCAATACCTCTAAATTTGAGGAAGACTCAGGAAAGCAAAGAAGACAAAGCCTTGTGGATGTGGAAGCAGAAGACCCTTCACTGTCACACCTCCTCCATGACCCCGGCCAAGTGGCTTTGTCTTCCCACCTTCATCCGGCTGATCTTGTAATTTGAGAGGCAGCGGCAGGAAAGGTAAAGAGGAGGCCACACTCTGAGCCGGTTAGAAGCTTATGTAATAACCTCTCCGAGGCTTGTGTTCTTTTCTCAGTTCCCCACTTACCAGCTGCGTGAGCTGGGGTGAGTTTCTTATCTCTGATCTCAGTGTTCTCAACTGTAACATGGGGTTTCAAAGAGACCTGTCTCCGAATGGTGTGTGAGAAACACCTGAGACACTGCATTTAGAGAACCCAGCCTACTGCCTGCTGTGGAATGAGGTCTCATCGAATGTGACCTGCCACTTCTACCGTTACTGCTACTATTACAGTTGTTGTAATCGTTGCCTTGGCTGACATATCTATTTAGTGAGGCTTATAACGTACCAGGTACACTCCCGTGATGGGGATAGAGCCCTGAATAAACGGGAAGGTTCCTGCTGACAAGGAGCTTAAATTCTAATGTAGAATTATTATTTATTACTCATAATAAATTAGTTGGCAAACGAGCGCATTGATCATATAAGTTCAGATAGTGAAATGTGCTCTGAAGGAGACAAAATGGAAAGCCATAACACACAGTGGCTGGAGATAGGGTAGTCTTTAGGTAGGGAGACATTTGGTGGAATATGTGAATGCTGGGAAGGCAGCAGTTGTGTCAAAAACCTGAAGGAGGGCTGTGGCTGACACCTAATTGTCACTTATTCCAGCTTCATTTGCAACAAATAATAAATAAACATCCCTTTTGAGAATGCCGATCAGGGGTTTAAGACAGAGAGCTCAGGTTAAACTTCAATGACCTGTTAATACATTCAGAGAGGTATCTGATGCTAATACTTCTCTCTTCTCTCTGTGTCTTCTCTCCCTCCCTCCCTGCCTCTCTTTCCTTCCCCCCACCCCCCGTCTCTCTCCCTCTCTGCCTCTCTTTCCCTCCTCCCTCCTCCCTTCCTCCTCCTGCTCTCTTCCTCCCTCCTCCTCCTCCCTCCCTGAGCCCTCCCTCCTCTTCTCTCCTGCCCTTCTCCTGCCATTCCCTGCCCCCTCTTGACTTTGAGCCTTTAGGTTTTTGGTTCCCTCTGTCTGGAATTCCTTCTTTCTTACTGGAGGTCCCATCTTTACCTGCTGGCTAATTTTTTACTCTTCCTTCAAGATTCAGAGCAGTTTGCGATTACTGTGTGAAGCTGTCCTGTTTCTTCTTTCCCCATCCTGTATCCTTTTCATCTCCCACCATTGAGTTCAGAACCTCTTCTATCTGCCCACATGATTCTACGGGATGATAGCTATTAATTTACATGTCCTTCTCCCTCAGTAGAACAGGAGCTCCTAAAGAACAAGTTCTGTGTGCTATTTATATCTGTGTCCAGGCCACTTCGCCCAGCACTGTCCAACAGAACTTTCCGTGATGATGAAAACATTCCATGTCTTCACTGTCCAACACAGTAGCCACAGAGGATTTTGAGCACTTGAAATGTGGCCAGTGCTAGTGAGAAAGTGAATTTTTAATTTAACTTAATTTTAATGAAGTTGAGATAGCCACATGTGGCTGATGGCCACCATATTATTGGACCGTGTAGATTAGCACTTTATGTAGCACACATCTGATGTCAAACAAATGACTCTTGCAAGAGCATACAGTTGCCGAACTCTCGGTTTTTTATATGATAGTAAGTTCTTGAAAGATTTATTAGTGTATTTTGTTTTTAATGACTTTGATCCCTTAAATCCATTAATACTTTCCTCTCATTTGATTCACTAGGTCAAAATAGTCACTTATTAATTCATTATCCTATTGTGGCTAAGCATATAAGCTCTGGGCTCAAACAGACCCGAGTCTGATCTAGATTCAGCACTTACCAGTATTACTAGTCATGTACCCACAGCCAAGTTATTTAACCTCTCTGGAACTTAGTTTCCTTATTTGCTAAATGGTAATATTAATAACAGCCAGATCAAGGTTATTTGTGCTGATTAAATGAGATAATGCATGGAGATTATTGAGCACATTGCTTGGCACATAGTTAGCATTCAAAACATTGAGCAACTGTTATGTATTCTTTCATTCGTGCAAATCACAGTTATTGAGCACCTACTATGTTCCAGATGCTATGCTAAGGGATTGGAGGTAAAACCCTTTCAAGACAATGAGAACAAAAATAGGAATATAAGCAAAATTGTGGATTCAAAAGGACATGTTATAATATGAGCATCAACACCTTATGTTTTAACCAAAAAAAAAGTCTTACTGAAGTATTTTCTTTTCAAAGGGATAAATTTTATCCCAAATTATTTTTTTAAACCTATAGGCCCAGAATTTGCACCCACACCATTAAGCCCTTGATCTGTGTTTGTTAATTCATGCTTAGTCTGGGTCAACATTCTTTTTCATCATCAGGTAATGAATTTGTGTGTGGTATTAAGCTTTTATATCGTGAAATCCAGCTCAAAAAGGAAGATTTTTCTGCTCCTCAGAGGACTGTGTTTTCTGACTTTGATGTATCATTTATGCATCTCATCCATTATTGATGTGTTACAGCTTTTACACGAGGCACCAATCGTTTGAAATAAAAATAAAACTACATTGTCCTGATCTCTTTCTTGTCCATACTGTTTTTAGAGTACAAGAGATTCTTGTGTTCTGCAGAATTCACTTTGAAGCCCCTTTTCTTTGAACGCAAATGGCAGGAGGGGCCCCAAACAACCCAACCCGGTCTTTCCTATTTCATGGAAGAGCTGCGTGCACGTGTCTAATTTTAAATTCTGAAGTGCAAATGTCATGTAATGAAAGTATCAGCAGTTACTTAAATGTGGTTAAATATGGAAACTCAGCATAAAGTCGATGTTTATTTGCAGACGATGACAGTGATAAGGGCAGGAGCCTTCCTGATAAGTGGCTTTCAGCCACTGTTAATCGGCTGATGGATGGATTGGTGCGAGGCTGGTCACAAGGAAGCTCTCATCCTCTGTAATGGAACTCGCTCATCCGTCTTGTAGAGGGAGGCAGGGAGGAAGGGAGGGAGAGAGAGGGTGAGAGGGAGAGCCAGCGAGCAAGCAAGAGAGAGAGAGAG
Organism: Herpailurus yagouaroundi; assembly: GCF_014898765.1. Classification (NCBI taxonomy): domain Eukaryota; kingdom Metazoa; phylum Chordata; class Mammalia; order Carnivora; family Felidae; genus Herpailurus; species Herpailurus yagouaroundi. Next base: position 19,871,148 of record NW_024412418.1, on the reverse strand, counting down.
AGAGACAGAGACGGAGAGAGGCCATGTGCACAGTTGATTCCATTATTCTGCCCAAAGCAACCTCTATTGCTAGTGAGAGGAGGCAAATATCAGGAAACTTTGACCCAAATCAGAATAGAAACTTTAAGAGAGATCCTGGCAGTCATCTAATCCAACCCCTGGATTTTTAGATGAGGAAATTTCCATGCAAGAAATTGCACCAGCATTTATTAATCAATTCACATGTATTTACTTTCCGCTTAAAACCTACAGCTGGCTGCATAGTGCCCTTAAGGCAATTCTTTAGTAAGACATCAAGGCCCTTTATGGACTGGATTCTGCCTCTCTTTCTTTCATTCCTCCTCATTCATGCTACACTTCCACCAGAGAGTTCCAGTACTTTGAGCTTCTTGCTTGGGCAACTTCTGTTGAAGCTTTAGAGGGCTGCTTGGATGCCACCTCCACAAAGGTTTCCCCAACTCCCTAAGTCTGGGATAGGTATGCTGTCATCTCTGTTCTTTTTCCTCTCATAACAGCTGCCTGTCATGTTAATCTGTTTACTGTCTGTCTCTCTTACTTGAGCAGGAGCTCTTTGAGTGCCAGGACATCATCTCATCATAACTGTATCTCCAGGACTTTGCAAGGTGCCTGGCACATAGTAGGTGCTCATTAAATATCTGATGACGAAATGGAGTGTCTCATTATATTATATGGCAACCACTCGAGCAGACACTAGAAACATAAAACTGAGTAAAACACAGTTTCTGTTCTGGAATAAGTCCAGTTAATTCATTCCATTTATTCGTGTCTCTGCCTACATATGACATTTTGCCAATGTGTCACATTTGAACTAGTCACATTTCTTGGTTTTGAGAAAAGTTTAGCTAGACACTTGAAATTCCCAAATTTTCAAACAATGCTTAATGATATCACTACTGCTAGAAATCTGACAAAAGGAACCTCAGATAATTTGACCCCAATTAAGCGGCGCTCTGACAAGTGACAAGAAACAAGCTCATATTTGTCGTTCAAAAGAACCACTGCCAGGGTAATCCCACAGCTAGTAATTATTCTCTCTCATACCAGTTCAGGTGACAGGCAGGAATGAGAAATAAGAGACCAGTAGAATGTTAGGACTTGAAGAGAATTTGCAATAACTTAGCCCAGCCCCCTTCTCTTACAGAAGAGAAAATGGCAGACTGAAGAGAATAAGTGATTGGTTCAACGTCAAGTGGCTGGTTCATGGGTGCCTTGGGCTTCAGAGCTCCACGGGCCATACTCCTTCTCTGACGAGTTACCATTCAGAACCATGACTCCAAATCTCCCTGTGCCAGATCATTCGTCTTCAGACACACACCTGGCTGTGGTGGTGGGCATTGGCTTTTTGGGGCTGCTCAACAGTCTTTCTGCTTGGTAACAGTGCTCTAATTTTTATTTGGAAGCCTGTCTCTCCCACGCATGAGGAAGCTGACATCACTTCAGCTTCGGGTGTGCATCCCGACTGACTTAAGTCAATCAGCATATTCCACCTAACTCTCTGGTTTTCAGTCTGAGTAGAAAATCAAGAGAGCTCCCCATTGATTCAGACTTAACAAAGAGAAGCCCCCTTAAAAAGCCCCTAGGCACTGGGCTCATAAGGGTTTCCTGATACCGGGACAGGGTGAGATCCATGAGCAGGGGCTGCTCTTGGAATAGAGGAATGATTTATAAGTGCCAGCAGGGCCCCTCACTGGCTACTGGAAGGCCATTTCCATCAAAGACAGAAAGAACAAAGTCAGGTAGAGACACTCCTTGTTCTGGCCATCAGCTCTAGGACACTCACTCTGTTCCACTCACAGTCTAGGGAAGCCCATTTACTACCATGTTTCAGCCAACAATTTCTGTTTACAAGTAGTCTTCAGTTCCCAGCCCCCAAATCAAGTATTTAATTAAAAAAATAATGAGTTAATCAATCCCTGCAAATTATTAGTTCACGGTGCCAGATACCATGTAAAGAATGATGTAAAAAGCTGGCTGGCCCTTCCAATGGCTGTAGACACTGGCCATCAAGCATTTTTCTCAGGCAATTTATTTTAGTTCAGAAAACATTTATGGAGTACCTGCTGCATACCAAGCCTGCATGAGGAAATGCAGAAATGAATAAGATATACTCCTGGTCTTGAGGAGTTCATGTGGTCTAATTGGAGAGTCAGACAGATAAAAAGAGTTACTGACTTCTCATCATGACCTGAAGCCAGTGTTCTGGTCAGATGCAACCAAGAACCTTCCCTGTCTAGGGAGCCTCTGGCTTCAGCTAGGCTCTATTTATTCCATTTCCAAGAGTATCACGAATTTTATTTTTTTATTTTATTTTATTTTATTTTATTTTATTTATTTTATTTTAACATTTATTTTTGAGACAGAGAGGGACAGAGCATGAATGGGGGAGGGGCAGAGAGAGAGGGAGACACAGAATCCGAAGCAGGCTCCAGGCTCTGAGCTGTCAGCACAGAGCCCGACGCAGGGCTCGAACTCACGGACCGTGAGATCCTGACCTGAGCTGAAGTCGGATGCTTAACCCACTGAGCCACCAAGGCGCCCCCAAGTGTATCACGAATTTTAAAAAATTGTTTTGAAAAGGAACAGTGCCCCTTGGAGGTTAAGGGCTGAGGACCATTGCTGTTATTTCTTGCTAACGAGAGACAATTCCAGGGACCCAGTGTGTATTTTTAAAAACAAGACTAAATAATAGGTTGGGGCTATTTCCGTAGAGCTGCCGTGATGCTAATAAAGAGAAATCCTGGCGAGCCTGGGTAGTGGAAGATGTAGGACCTGGCAGGGGCCATGGCACCACAAACAAGAACTTTTAAACCCCAAACAAAAATACGATGAGCAACAAGGGCTCTCTGGGACAGCTGCCAGCCAGTTGGTACCAATAGAATCAGAAAAAAGCCTGTTGAAAGTGTATTTAAAAGTTCCTAGTGACTCCAGGTTACTAGAATGTACAAGCCTCCAGTTTAAGACAGATCAGTTCTGCGGATGTAATGTACAGCATGGTAACAATAGGGAATGATACTGTTTTTATATTCTAAAGTTGCTAAGAGAGTAGACCTTACACATTCTCATCATAAGAAAAAAAATTATAACCGTATGTGGTGATAGATATTAAGTAGACTGTGGTGGTCATTTCACACTAGACAGATTGTATCATTACATTGTACACTGAAACTAATACAGTGTTATGTGCCAATTATATCTCAGTTAAAAAAAAATTTTAAAGAAGTTTCTAGTGACCCTATGAGAGTTGCCACTTTTTAAAAAGGTACACTGAAAGCCCACTCTGTTAGCTATTTTAGATGTCAGTTACTTCATTGAATGTTCGTTAACCATCCTTGAAGTGGGTACGGCTGTCTATTCCACAGCCTGGAACAGTGAAGAAAGGTTTGTTGGGAGGCATGTGGGAAGGAAACGCGAGGCTGCTGTAACAGGATCCCAATGACCCTGTGCCTCAGGTAGAAATGAGGTAAACTCCCAAGGCTAGGGGTAAGTGTCAGAGGTATACACGTGCTTGTAGATCTCTTAAAATTTATTATTTCTATTGAGAGAGAAAGAGAAAGAATCCCAAGCAGGCTCTGCACTGTCAACACAGAGCCCGACGCGGACTCGAACTCACGAACCGTGGGATCGTGACTTGAGCCAAAATCAAGAGTCACAGACCTAACCGACTGAGTCACCCAAGTGGCCCTTGTAGACTTTTTTATTGGGAAACATATCACACATAAATATGTGCATTATGTATATGTTGTTTAAAAAGTAATGATAAAACAAACCCTCTTATAGTTATCATCAAGCTTCATGTTGTTACCATTTTGTTTGAGGTCTGGTCTCTTGTTCCTTTTCCTTTGTCATCTATATATGTATATATTATTTAGTTTTGCCTGTTGTTTTTTTTTTAACAGAATGATGCATTATATATTCTCCCGTGATTTAATACTTCAACATTATGTTTTAGTGATTCATCCAAATTGATTCATGTAACTGTGGTTTATTCAATTTTACTGCTACATGCTTTCCAATATATGAATATGTCACAATTTATTTATCCATTCTATTGCTGATGGGAATTTGGATTGTTTCTGGCTTTACTAACAGTGCTTTACTAACATTATGAACGTTGATGTGTATATCTGTGGGTGCACATGTGTAAGAGCTTTTCTGGGGCAAATACCTCCAGTGGAATTGCAAGCTTCCACTATATGCATGTGTTCAGCTTGATAAAGCCAAAGAGACTGTTTACCAAAGAGACTGTACCAATTTTCATTCCCAGAATCCGTGGATGAGAGTTTCCATTGTTCTCCAACCTCTCCCTCTTGATACTGAGCAATTTGTAAATTTTTGCCATTCTCATGAGTCTAAAATAGTATTTTGTTATGATGTTAATTTGCATTTACTGATTACTAAGTTTAGGCATCTTTTCATATGTTTATGGGACTTTTGTACTTTTTTTTTAATTTCATTTTTTATTTTTTAAAATTTACATCCAAATTAGTTACCATATAGTGCAACATGGACTTCCTTTTCTATGAAATGTGTGTTAAACCTATTGGCCTATTTTTCTTTTGAGTTTTCTTTTCCATATTAATTTGTAAGAGTGCTTTGTATTTTTTGGATACTAATTGTTTGTTAGTTATATGTGTTGTAAATATATTTTCAGATTAAAACTTTCTTTTCATTCTCTAGAGGGAATTTTTTTCCTTGGTGGTCAGAAGTTTTTATCTTAAAACTTTTTATTGTAAAATATTGTCAAACTTAGAGAAAGGCTATAAAATTAATATAAAGATTTTCCCACAGATCCAAATGTTAATAGTTCACCACGTTTCATGATCATTTGATCTATCTTCTATTTTTCCCCCTATATTGTAAATAGCATCTTTAAAAAGTATGTATTCCAATTTACTGTTGGTGTTCAGAGGTGCAATTGACTTTTTTACTATGGTGTTTGCATCTAGAAGCCTCGCTAAACTCTCAAACTCTAAAATTTTTGTAAAATTTTTCAATGCTTATTTATTTTTGAAGGAGGGAGGGAGGGAGGGAGAGAGAGAGAGAGAGTAAGCAGGGGAGGGACACAAAGAGAGGGAGACACAGAATCCAGAGCAGGCTCCAGGCTCTGAGTTGTAAGCACAGAGCCAGATGCAGGGCTCGAACTCATGGATCGCGACATCATGACCTGAATTGAAGTCGACGCTTAACTGACTGAGCCACCCAGGCGTCCCTCAAACTCTAAAATTTCTATAGATTGATACGCTTTTTAGGTAAATAATGAAATTATCTGCAATTAAGGACAGTTTTGCTTTGTTTCTAGTCTTTATCATGCTCTGTTTCACTGGTGATGCCTTTAGTCCCTCGTTGAATAGGTATGTTGATAATGGCCATTCTTGTCTTGTTCTTCATCTTAAAGGGAATATTTTCAGCATTTCATCATTATGAATGATACTTGTGGTAGTCTTCCTCCCTTCCTTCCTTTCTCTCTCTCTTCGTTCTTTTCACTTTTTGATAATGTCTATTATCAGGTCATGGAAATTTCTTTTCATTCCTTATTTGAGAAGATTTTGTTAAAAAAGTCCTGAATGGGGGTGTCTGGGTGCTCATGTGAGCGTCCAACTCTTGATACTGGATCAGGTTGCAATCTCACTGTGGTGGAGTTGAGGCCAGCGTTGGGCTCTGTGCTGAGTGGAATCTGCTTGGGATTCTCTCTCTCCCTTTCTCTCTGCCCCCCTCCCCCTCTCATGCTCTCTCTCTCTCTCTCAAAATAAATAAATAAACTTTTAAAAAGTCCTGAATAGATACTAATTTTTATTGAATGCTTTTCTATCTCCTTGTGATCTCTCCTTGTGGTCACCCAGCGTGGCAGCTTTCAGGCAGTTGAACTTCTACCAGAGGCTTCCAGAGCAAGTGTCCCAAGAGAAACTGGTCCAAGCTGCATCGCTTTTTCGAGCCTAGCCTTGGAAGTCATATGGCCCCACTTTTGCCACATCCTTTCTGGTGAGGAAGCCAAAGCAGACTCAGGGAGAGACTTCATCTTTTGATGGGAGAAGTGACAAAGCATTTGTGACATGATTTAAAAGCACCATACTTAGACTAGTCCTACAAAATTCTTCAGGAGTGCTTCCCTGTTTCTTATCCCCTGGAGTATTTATATAAGATTAGAATTCTTATTCCTGAAAATTTCAGTAGTGCTAACCTATAGCACCGTCTGCAATAATTCCTTTGTGAGGCTATTTTAAAACACTTATTAAATTTAAAAGAACAGTTACAAGACTCTTCTTCTTTTCATTGCTTTTTGAGTCAGTTTTAATAAGTAATATTTCTCTGGGGATTTGCCCATTCCATCTAATTTTCAAAATTTATTAAATTAGATTCTACGGTGGGCAGAATAATGGCCCTTCAGACATATCCATGTCCCAATCCCTGGAACCTTTGAAGGAAGATGTTACCTTACTTAGCAAAAGGGTCTTAGCAGGTGTGATTAAGTGTAGGGACATGGAGATGAGAAAATGATCTTGGGTATCCAGGTGAACCCAGTCAAATTACATGGACCCTTAAAAGCAGAGAATCATTCCCAGCTTTGGTTAGAGAGAGACACAATGATGAAAGTCAGAGAGCTGTGACAGGAGAAGGACCTGACCCACAATTGCTTGCTTTGAAGATGGAGGAGGGAGGTCAGGAGCCAAGGAATGTGGGTGGCCTCTAGAAGTAGGAAATGGCCCTCGGCTGACGTCCAGAAACTTCAGTGAGCAAGGAAACAGGTCCTCCCCTAAACTTTCAGAAAGGGATGCACTCCTATGGATACCTTGATGTAAGCCCAGTGAGACCTTTGTCAGACTTCGGACCTTCAGAGCTGTAAGATCATATATTTGTGTTGCTTAAGCCACTACAGCTGCAGAAATTTGTTATGGTGGCAATAGCAAACTAATACAAGTTGTTCACATCTTATTTTTGCTTAGTTTCTGTAAGATATACGGCTCCATCCCACTTGTATTGCTAATATTGCTTATTTGGGTTTTCTCTCATTAATCTTGCTAGAGATTTGTCTATATTATTCTTTTTTTTTCCAAAACCACAACTTTTGCTTTGATGATTCTCTATACCTATGTTTGTTTTGCATGTTAATTTGTGGCTTTATCTTTATTGTTTTATATCTTCTATTTTCTTTGGTTTATTTTTTTAACTGCTGAATTTTGATTTGTGGTTTCTTCATTTTGGAATGTTATTTTTATCTAATGTAAGCATTGTATAGCCATAAATTTCCCTATAAGTACAACTTTAGCCGAATCCAAGTTTTTATACATAGTATTTTTACTATGTTACATCTTAATTCTTTTTTCATTAAAAAAATTTTTTTTAATGTTTATATTTGTTTTTGAGGCAGAAGGAGACAGAGCATGAGTGGGGGAGGGGCAGAGAGAGAGAGGGAGACATAGAATCCAAAGCAGGCTCCAGGCTCTGAGCTGTCAGCACAGAGCCTGATGTGGGGCTCAAACTCTTCAACCCCAAGATCATGACCCGAGCCAAAGTCAGACGCTCAACCGACTGAGCCACCCAGGTGCCCCAATTTTCTTTTTTTAAAGTTTTCTTTATTTATTTTGAGAGTGAGGGAGAGCAGAGAGAGAGAGAGAGAATCTCAAGCAGGCTCCATGATGTCAGGGCAGAGCCCAACACAGGGCTCGATCTAGTGAACCATGAGATCATGACCTGAGCTGAAATCAAGAGTTGGATGCTTAACTGACTGAGCCACCCAGGTATCCCATATCTTAATTACTTTGTAGAGCTAATTATTGTTTCTTCTTAAAAATTTTTTTAAATATTTATTTATTTTTGACAGAGAGAGAGGGAAAGGGAGAAAAAGTGTGAGCAGTGTAGGGACAGAAAGAGGGAGACAGAGGATCCAAAGCAGGCTCCATGCCCTGAAGGCAAAGCCTGGTGTGGGGCTTGAACTCACGACCCATGATCTGAGCTGAAATCAAGAGTCGGCCACTTAACCAACTGAGCCACCCAGGTGCCCTGAGTATCTTCTTAGATATATGAGTTATCTTAGAAATGTAATTTTTAAATACATAAACAAATAAGATTACTATAGTCATCTTTTTGTTTTCTTCTAAAAAAAATGTCTAACTTCTAACTTACTGTCACTTCTCAACTCTGCCATTTTCACACACACACACACACACACACACACACAACTTAGCCATAGAACATACATAAATAAATAGGCAGGTCTGTGTTCCAATAAAACTTCATTTACAAATACACATGGAGAGCTGGATTTGGTCTATGGGCTATAGTTTGCTAACTCTTGCTTAAGGACCTCTCTCTACTCATGGCCTGTTTCACAGGGTCACCAGGACTTCTGTGCATGATGGCTAGAACTCACAGCATTATTCCTACCGTGGTCTATTGGGCAAAGCAAGTCACAAGGCCAGCCTAGGTTCAAAGGGTAAGGAAATAGACTCTACTTTTTGAGGGGAGAAGCTGCAAAAAATTGTAGCAATATTTGATCTCCACTGGTATCTAAACTGTCTTACTGATAGATATAGAGTATTATATACATATTATAATTAATAGACTATTTTTAGAGAGGTTTAGGTTTACAGAAAACTGAGTAGACAGCACAGAGAGTTTCCATGTACCCCTCTTTCCCCACCCCCTCACAGTTTTCTCTGTTACTAACATCTTGCTTAGTGTGGTAAATTTGTTGTAACTGATGAACCAATATTGAAACTTCATTATTAACTAAAGCCCACTGTTGTGTTGTATAGTTCTATGGGTTTTGACAAACGCACAATGTCATGTAGCCACAATTTCAGTATCATACAGAAGAGTTTCACAACCTGAAAAATCCCCTGTGTTCCACCTAGACATCCCTGCCTCTCTCTGAGTCCCTGGAAACCACTGATCATTTAATTGTCCCCATAATTTTGCTCTTCTCAGAATGTCATACAGTTAGAATTATATAGTATGTAGCCTTACAAATTGGCTTTTAAAAATTATTTTATTTATTTATTCTGAGAGAGAGAGAACATGAGCAGGGGAGGAGCAGAGAGAGAGGGAGAGAGAGAATCTCAGGCAAGCTCTGTTGCTGTCAGTGCAGAGCCCAGCGTGGGGCTCGATCTCACGAACCGCAAGATCACAACCTGAGTAGAAATCGAGTCAAGCGTTTAACTTACTGGCACCCCTCAGATTGGATTTTTTCACTTAGAAAATGCAGTTAAGGTTCCTCTGTGTATTTTTTTAGCTTAATAGTTCACTTCTTTCTACTGCTAAATAATATTTCATTGTATGACTGTACCACAATTTGTCTATCTATTCACCTATTGAAGGGCATCTTGGTTGCTTCAAGGTTTTGGCAATTATGGGTAAAATTACTGGAAACACTTGTGTGCAGGATTTTTTGTGTATGTATGTTTTCAACTTAGTTGGGTAAATACCTAGGAGACAATTGTTGGATCACGTGGTAAGGCTATGTTTAGCTGTAGCTTTGTAAGAAACTGCCAAACTATCGTTCAAAGTGGCTCTAACACTTTGTGCCATTTTTGTTTGGGTTCCACAAGCAACGAATGAGAGTTCTTGTGCTCCACATCCTGGTCCATATTTGGTATTGTCAGGTTTTGTTTGTTTCTTTTTAACCTTTCTAGTAAGTGTTTTGTGGTATCTCTACCATCTTGGTCAACTCCTGTCACTGTTGGTTTAATCTGAAATTCCATAACGACATATGATGTTCAGAATGTCTTCATATGTTGACTTGCCACCTGTATATCTTCTTTGGTGAGGTATTTGTTTAGGTCTATTGACCATTTTCTTCTTGTTGAGTATTAAGCGTTCTTTGTTTATCTTGGATTGAAGTCTCTTTATCAGATATGTGTTTTCCAATTATCTTCTCCCAGTCTGTGATTTGTCTTTTCATTCTCTTAAGGGATAATATGTTTAAAAAATATAATAAGATTTTCTCTTATATATTTCTGTGCTTGTGACATCCCCCTATTATACCAGGGGTGTCTATTAGCCTTGAAGATAATTGACCTTGTTTGAGAAGATTGCAAAACAAAGAGTCAGTTTCCATTTTTGACTTTCGAAATGAGATTTTTGAGTCTCTAACAAGGCCGTAATTTTTAAGCCAAGCTTTGTTGTAAAAAAAAAAAAATGATTCCTAGAATCTGTAAGCTCCTATGAATATACTGAGTCAAGCCTAGAGACTGTGAATAATAAGACCTAACATCAGCCACAAGTGGAAATCAGGACATGGTGCAAAGGGAGTTCCTGACACATAGGAAAAGGCAAGAAAACCTCACCACCTCTGACTCTACTACAGCTAGGGAAGGAGATGAATGGGAAGGAATGGTCCCTTTGCTCAGTTTCTCTCTATCTCCATGCTACTCCAACCTGCCCAATGCACCTCTTTTCTCCCTCTTACCATATACACACACCCCCACCCACCCAGTGATGGAATTGATACCATTATAGAGGAATAGATGAAATAGTTCTGTCTATCCATGGGCACACACTGAGGAAAGGCCACATGAGCCCACAATGCTGTCCATGGGCTAGGAATCGAACTCTCGCCAAGGAGCCAAATCTGCGGGCCTCTTACTCTTGGACTTCCCAGCTTCCAGAACTGTGAAAGATAAATGTCTGTTATTTAAACAACTCCATCCATGATGTTTTGTTATAGCAGCTCAAACTAACTAAGATAAGAGTCTAGCAGGGTGCTTGGTTCACAGTGGGTAGTCAGCAAATGTTTGTGGATAAATGAGTGAATGAATAAATAAATGAATACATCGATATCCTTTCCTTTCTTATGGTAGGGGTATTTCTGTCTATAGGACTGAGTCTATGGTTTGTGTTTTAAAATGTAGGTTTTATTATTATTCAGATATGGTGGGGCCGGCAGATCAGGAGATGACTGCCATTGAAAAGATAGTTTGTTATACTCACAGACCTCAAGAGGAGAGGGCACATCATACCACACTACAGGGGACCATAGGGGGAAGCACCAAAGAGGGCAGAGGGAGTGAGGGGAAACGTGGGCAAGAGCCTTTATTGTGGTTTCCACAGGAAGGAACAGGCAAAGCAGAGCATATAAGTTTAAGACTGGCTAGTTTGAATAATTTTGGCAGGCTCCAGGCATAGAACACCTGTCCTTAATTGGCTGGTACCTGGGCCTGGGGTGATTAGATCAGGGCAATGGTGGCCCTAAGTGTGAGAGCCCAATAAAGGAGGTGGTTGGCAATGTGGGCTCTGCAATGGTTGGTTTGCATATGAAATTGTGCTTGTAGGTGAGTTCTTTACTGTCTTCTTTATTGTCTAACCCTGGGAGGGACAGTCCCTGTAGGGTCCTCAAAGCCCCAAGATATCAAAACATCGAATACAGAAACTGGAAAATGTGTTATGACACCTTGACGATCAGGGAACCCTCTCTTCTGGCTCTCTTGGAGGTAGATCTGTGACCACTGGGAACTTTCGTGGCCTGTCTTGTCCAGATTTGTCAAGATCACATCTTATCATGACATCACCCTTTTTCGTGTCCATTTTTGACACATTTTATTTTTTTCATTCATTCATTCATTCATCCATTCACTCGCTCATTACTGAGCACTTGCTATGAACCAGGCCCTGTGTCAGATAGGTCTTGGCAGCTTGGTCAGAGAGATAGTCTAGGAATCAAATAAAATCCCTTCTTGCATGGTCAGTGCTCTAATGAAACTCTCAGTACAATTATCTTCAGAGGCTTCTTACCCTTACCCTTATCTTGTGGGTAGTACCTTGCTTAGTGATATCTGTAGAGGCAGTTTTATTTTGCATAATGGAAGATTTATTTTTAAGCAAAGAGGGGGCCTTTCCTCAGTCTGAGAGTTTTGTCTTTTTTGTGACTTTCAAGGGTAACTTTCAGATTGACAGTTTAACATCAGGGCTTTCAGAGTCAAGGCTGGGACTTTAAATAGTATGAAGACCCCAATGGTTAGACTCACAGGGGCAATCTGAATATTGATCACAAATTTTCAAATGGCTTTGGGAAGTGCAGCATGATATTAGGAGAGATTTCCAATTAGTCTGGGCTGTTCAAAGCAGCCATATGTCTGGGAAAGAGAATGCATTAGAATTTTCCAAAGGGCTTTCTCTCCTGAAACAGAGAACATAAATGGTAGTGGGGGAAAAAAAAATCAAAGTTACTGAATATGGAAATCACCACTTTGGGGTTTATGAGAACCACATCCTGCTAACTCCCTGCTATGCAAAGGAGCTTTCAGAGGTAATGAGGCAAGTTCCAGAGTGTCAAATGTCTGCATTGCTTTATACTTACATGAACTCTCGTCCTCGTCCTCCTGCTGGTAGGCTACATGTTTGGCCCTGGCAGAGATGGTGTCTGACATCTCCTTCTAGTCCCCTGGGGAAAAAGCCTTGCACACAGCAGGCACTTAATGTACTCCGGTGGGACTGAACTGAAGAGAAGAGACTCCCCAGGGAGGCATAGGGACCCAAAAGGCTTTCCCTGTAATCTCTTACTCTGCTCTGAGTTAGAGACAGAACAGCCTGTCTGAGGCTATGGCTCAGCCTCCTTCCCTTTGGATGTGGAAAGAAACTAGCTCACCATGTGCCTGGTTCTGCAATAAGCACCTTACAGCACCATGTCCTCAAACGTCTCAATAACCCTTTGTAATTGGTATTATTACCCCATTTTACAGATGGGAAACTGGAGGTTTGGAGAATAAGCTCTCCTGGGTGGTTTTCATTTGAAAGGTTTCTGAGGTCCCACCTGGCTACTCTACCAGCCTGGAAAAGCCATCTTTATTGAAGTATTAGATGGTTATGTGGACACACGGCACTCAGAAAAGCTTTCATTTCATCAAGCAGACTAAGAAGAGAGAGCTTTCCAGCCCATCAACCCAGAGACACATTTATCAGAATGGCTGATTCCTTGGAGATGTAAAACAAATCCTAAGGGTTGTATAAGGGGGGAAGACCCAACAGTCATCCCTCCCTTCCCTGCTTCTCCAACTGGCAGAGCCACCATCAACCATAGCCGGAGCAGAAAATTCCAACAACTCACTTCCTAGCCTCTCTTGCATCTAGGAGTCACCATGTGAGCTGCTCTGGTTAATGAGATGTAAGGTGAGGTCTCCCAAGGGGCTTGTGAATAAGATTTCCTCCGTGGTAAAGACAGTGACCATCAAGGAAAAGTCTCCCTTCAGCTCCTTCATGCTTTGGACAGTGTCATGTGATGATGGGATATCTTGATTGTTTTTGTGGTTAGGAGTAACCAAATAAGTATGTTCTAAGGATGCCTGAGTGGGCAGATGGATGGAACATGGGTTCTTAGTGACATCATTAGTGATTAGGGTCACTTACCTCAGACTTCCTTTTTTGGTGTGATGATGAAATGACTTTATTGTTTAAGGTATTGTTTGTCGAACAATTATTATGAATTATTCTGAATTGAGTCTTCTGTTAAGCATTGTCAGAAAGCACTCTGACTTTTGAAATTGTGGAGAAGAAAATATATGCAGTGACAAGTCCTGAATAATAACACTGTTGTGGAGAGGGGCAGAGATTGAAAGTGGGGAGAGAGCCGCAAGGCCAAGGTCAAGATCAGAGTGCCCAGGGCACTGAAGCAGAGGGCGATGAGGATGTCAAAGGAAAACAAATCTGGACTCGGGTAGGGAGAGACATTAATTGAAGAGACTATTGCAATAAGGGGAGGCTGATTACTGCCATACACAGGTTGCTCTGACCATGGGATTAATAAATGTCCCCATAGTCAGGTAGAAAGGAATTTGCTTTTATAGGAAGAAATAAAGCCAGAAAGAACACAGTGCAGGGGAATGGGGTGAGAGGGTTGTGTCATGGGACAGTTGTTCAGGGAATGTTTTTCCCTGAGGTCAGCCGGTTCTCTGGCAGATCCTTAAATTAAGGAAGGGTTGTTCCATGTTCGAATTCTCGAGTGTGGGCCAAAGTTCAGGGACCTGGAGGAAGAAGAGAAGCCTGATTAAATTTGCGAGGTCAAGTTGGCAGGCATTTTATCCAGACTGGTCGGTGGGGACATTTCAACTAATCATGTATGAGACAAAGCATGGATGTGAAGGGTGGGAGTCTGACCTTGTCGCAGGTTAACAAGGGGGTCATCTGTGAATCCTATCTAAGTTACGTGCAGTGAGCCATTTACTGGAACACAAAAGCAGGGTGCAGGGGAGTGGATTTCTTAACTGTCATTGTTTTCCAGGGGCACAGAAGCAACATAGTCAAGAAACTTAAAAGGTAAGATCAGACCTCAGGGCAGAGTTAAAGCGGCCACTGATCTATCCCAAAGTATCAGCCCCCTCCCAGGTGCCAGGCACTGTGCTAAGGGATCCAGGGAATGCAGAGATGATTCAGACACAGTTCTCTCCAGGATCAGAGCAAGGGAGAGAAGATACGGACACAAATACCTGCAGGAGGTCTCATAAGGCCTGTGGTCTGCCGCACGTAGTTTTCCATACATTCAGATTCTATTTTCTTTGGGGACCACCTCAGCCTTGCAGATTGCCTTGCAGCAGACCCATGAGCTCTGGGTCCATAGGTAAAACCCAAGAGCATCAAAAGCAGAAAAAGGAGAAGTTTTCCAGAATTTGAGCCTTCAGTCTCAAAGCATTTAAAAGGATTAAGCAGTTCAGCATCAACCCCCCAAAAACCTCTCTCAGAGATGCTGAGTCCCGTTTTTTCTTTCTTCCATTGAAGAACATCTGGAAAATCTCACCTGAGTCCTTATGCGTTAGCCTAGGTGGAGGCAGGTATGGAGATTCTCATTATTCAAGCAGGAAGTCGGCTGCCTTGAGGGGTGCAGTCACGTTAGTTGGGTAACAAAGAAGACCATTGCTGAGACTCAAGAAATGCATGTGTCCTCTTACTCTGGTTTATGTTTCTCCGGGCCTTTTACCAATGCCTAAGCAATGGCCTTTCCGAAGGTGGCTAGAGGCAGCCGGGGTTAGGGTGAAGTTGGGCAGAAAATGCAAAGCCAAATGCTGCTCCCCAGAAGAGAGGGGGGCAATAACATAAACATTAAATTTCAACTTAGTCCACAAAACTGAAGTTAAAGGCCTGAGCCCTTTGTCTGGGGCACTATCGTTTACAGTCCTGAGTGACACAGCTGAAAGATGGTGTCACATGTCAGAAAGGATGGGCCTACATATAGCCATAAGAAAACCCTCTGAATATCCCATTCAAAATAAATTTTTTTCAAATAACCCAGTGAAGAAATGGGCAGAAAACATGAATAGACACTTCTCTAAAGAAGACATCCGGATGGCCAACAGGCACATGAAAAGATGTTCAGCGTCGCTCCTTATCAGGGAAATACAAATCAAAACCACACTCAGGTATCACCTCACGCCAGTCAGAGTGGCCAAAATGAACAAACCAGGAGACTATAGATGCTGGAGAGGATGTGGAGAAACGGGAACCCTCTTGCACTGTTGGTGGGAATGCAAATTGGTGCAGCCGCTCTGGAAAGCAGTGTGGAGGTTCCTCAGAAAATTAAAAATAGACCTACCCTATGACCCAGCAATAGCACTGCTAGGAATTTATCCAAGGGATACAGGAGTACTGATGCATAGGGGCACTTGTACCCCAATGTTCATAGCAGCACTCTCAACAATAGCCAAATTATGGAAAGAGCCTAAATGTCCATCAACTGATGAATGGATAAAGAAATTGTGGTTTATATACACAATGGAATACTACGTGGCAATGAGAAAAAATGAAATATGGCCTTTTGTAGCAACGTGGATGGAACTGGAGAGTGTGATGCTAAGTGAAATAAGCCATACAGAGAAAGACAGATACCATATGGTTTCACTCTTATGTGGATCCTGAGAAACTTAACAGGAACCCATGGGGGAGGGGAAGGAAAAAAAAAAAAAAGAGGTTAGAGTGGGAGAGAGCCAAAGCATAAGAGACTGTTGAGAACTGAGAGCAAACTGAGGGTTGATGGGGGGTGGGAGGGAGGAGAGGGTGGGTGATGGGTATTGAGGAGGGCACCTTTTGGGATGAGCACTGGGTGTTGTATGGAAACCAATTTGACAATAAATTTCATATATAAATAAATAAAAATAAAAATAAAAATAAAAAATAAAAATAAATTCAAAACTGTAAAAAAAAATAAAATAAAAAAAAAATTAAAAAAAATAAATTTTTTTCAGTTATCACCAGAAACTTCCTAGACTATGCAGGCTCCTTAGAGTGCTACAGGTATTTGGCTTTGAAGGGAACACAGGCTGATTGCAATTTTTCTCCTTACACTTGACTTTCCCCCAGGTTGCTTGGCTGACTTTATACTGCATACCTTTGTTTTTCCTTCCTTCCCATTCTCACTCCTTCCTCTAGCTCCAGCTCCTCAGACACGATGGCTGAGACTGCTAATTATTTCTCAATATGCCTTCTCCTCTTTTTTCTTCAGGAGAACTCGCAAATTTTTGCTGAGGATGTCGCTACTCGGCTGAAAACTACCCTTTCATCAGTTTCCTCTTCTCTGAAATGGATACAATAATTCTTGCTTGGCTATTTTGAGAATCAAACAAGATCATATATTTACAGAGAAGCATAGTATGAATGAAAGAGCCAGAAGATCTGGATGAATCTCATCTGCCATTAACCTACTGAGTTCCTTGGGTAAGTCACTGCACTTCTCTGGGCCCGTTGCCTCATCTGTCAAATGAAGACATTTAGACTAGATTAGGTCATCTAGATGTTTTCCTGCTCAGACATTCTATGGTTTGGAAAAATCAGGCTATGATATAATGAAGAGTCAGACTTTACAGCAGCATTTTGCCTGTGCTGCCTTGGCTGGCACTGGTTCCTGAGAGATGATTACGTGTATTACTTCCCAACTCCGTGGTCAGTGAGGTTGAACTAGACAGGGCAGCTTGAACTAGGCTACGATGGGAATATTTACACCACAGAAATCGGCAGACACTATAAAACAGGGGCTTTCTCACCTTCAACAGAGAGCTGGCTGTAAAACATTTACCAGCATATTATTTACTACAAGAAAAGAAAAATAAAGTTTCTGTATGTGTTGCCACTCAAAGTAGTCAATATCCCTAGTAAAACTTATGATAATATGCACATCGGTGTTTATAACATACAGGGGACTGAGAGGCAAGAATTAGAAGTTACCTGACTTGGATCCCAGGTGCCCTGGTCCAGCTCCAGGTTGCAGTAAATGGGCCCCTTGTGGCATGAAGGAGTTAATACCTCTCCCTTGGTGACCAACTTACCTGGCCTTGTTGTGCTGTTGCTACCTCAGATGTGCCATTTTGTAATTTAATTAAAACCGGAGACTTGAGATAATGGGCTCGTGGTGCCTTCTGCCCCACCCTGGGTGGGAGTTGGGCCCTGGGGGATCAGGAGGAAAGATCTTCCAAGATATCAAGTGATCAGGAGTAGTCATTAAATTATTCCAGTTAATCCAAATGGAGTAGTTACCTGAGGCCCTGACTCACCCAGCCAAATGGGACCTGTGGCTAGAAAATGTTTGGAGATTCTGGACCAAAGGAGTATTTACTTGCTCATCCTCACCATCTAGAGTGTCTTCTTCAAAGTGTGTTTTGAGGAACAGCAGATCCTTGGTACACTAGCAATGCCCCCTTTCCCACCCCAAAAGGAGTTGATAGCTAAATACGTTTGAGAAACATTGGATTGAGCAAAGGTAGACATGTTATGTATGGGAGTACTTCTCAGAGAATTTAACAGGTAAAAGTAATGCTTCTTGAACTGTCTGTGGTGATGCATCAGATTTTTAAATTTCCAACCAATACACAATCCTATTGTCACCGCCCCCCAATTTTGCCAACACCAAACCTAGATGAACCCTGTTCAGTGGGATGAATTCATGGCTCATGCATATTCCCCATATGACTTGGATGAGTTCATGGTCATGTAACATCCCATTGTTGTAAAAATCTCTCAGTGTGTACCCCCAGTTTTTGTACTCATCATGTCCATGGGCCTTGCCCTGAGTAGCACTGTGGTAAGTACTTGGCTGTCCTTTGAATGGAACATGCCTCTGCCCCAGTAAATCTTCCTCCCCATCACTGGGATTCCCAGTTTCAAGCTGGCTTTTGAGGAGTTCTGTTCAGCCATTGTGGAAAGTGCAGCTCTGTCAGAGCTGGACATTTGTCCCCGTGCAGTAGGGTATTTCCTGAACTACCCCTGTAGAACAACACTTGAATCTTTGGAGTCTAAACAGGACTTTGAAATAAAAGGCCAACTCTCCCGGAAAATTGTGCCAGCTCTGGAGAGGGTCAAATGAAAACCAGACAAGTCCCCAAACACAAAAGAAAACAAAATGCATCCAGGGCTTCCTCTTACTCTTCTGCAGACCTGTAAATGCAAAAAAGGCACAGTAGACTCTGGGTTGGACTTCCATGAAGGGCACTAAAATAGGAAGTCCCTCCAAGGCAGCTGAGACCGTCTAGTTGTCTCTGGAGACAACACACCCACCCCAATGCAATGCAACCAATCTACAGATTAAGGCTCACATGTGTCTGTTGGACATGGACAGCCCTCAGCCAGGGTAGAAGCAGCAGTGCTCAGATCCATCTCTAGGCTCCAGCATCATTTCTCCACAGCTTGACAGGTGGGTGCCAGTGCAAGGCAACTACCCCTTCCTTTCCCTTCTTTCTCTTGTGCTGATTCTCGTCATACACCCACACTGGAAGTCAAGTGTAAATAGAAGGCTCTGACTCCTGGGTCAGGCTGCTGTCAGGGTTTCCCCCCATTCTTCTCTGAAATGTTCACTGCCCTTGCCAAATCTTTATTCTGTACCTGTCAGAGCTGGCTCCTTCCAATCTCTGTATGGACAGATTCCCTCCTCGGTAAATACTCTCAGTGACCCGAGAAGTCCCTGGAATCAGGCTGTCTTTTTCCAAGCAGAGACAGTTTCAGCTGGGTGTTTTTCCTCACCTTTCCACCAGTCTGTTCTTCAGCGTGAGGAACTATTTATTCATGAAGTGGGCCTGGGGCCAGTTATGGAGGTGCTGTGAAGGATTCTGTCAGGTAAAGAATGCCAGGATCGCATGCAGCACCATGTTTCTTGGTACATTCCTGCATGGCCTCAATACTGGTCCAGGTGGTGCAAGAGCCTGGGAAGGTTGGGCATTAGGTAGAGTTGGGTTTTGGGGTTGCCATAATGTCAAATGGAGGTGTCCAGCCAGCACTGTGAGGTATGGAGAAGGTCATTTGTGTGACCTTGACACATTTGTGTGACCTTGACATTTGTGTGACCATGACAGCAGATGCCATGGGAGTTGGAGCAGAGATCTCTGAGGGAGGCCATGTAGAGACAAAGAGAGGCTGAGAGAATGCTCACAGTCAGTGAGAGGGACAGCAAGAAAAATTAGAAAAGGAGGCCGGGAGGGAGAATTTGAAGTAGGAAGGAAACTGGGAGCAGCTAGCACCTCATTAAGCCAGGGAGGAAAGAATCAGCAGTGTTGTGTTACCAAGAGATCAAGGAAATGGAAGGCTCAGAGAAGGAAATGGTTGGTGATTAAGGTGGCTTCTGAGCGAGGCAGCCAGGCGGGCAGTGCAAGCTGCACCTCTAGGGGGAGCCATTCACACCCTTGTCTGTGGGAATGGTGACCCTGGAATTCCATTGTGCATCACCTGAGTGGCTATCGGGGACAGCCCTGCTCGTGCGAATCTTGTCAGCTGAGGGGTGAAGGCAGAAGCCCCATGGTAGACTGCTCAGGTGGAAATGGGAAGTGAGGTAGGAGTTGAAGCCAGTGAAGGGGACGGTTGGAAGGATTCTGGAAACAGAAGAAAGAAAAAGAAATGGCAGCTGGAAAGAATGTCAGGTTTGAGGGGAAACAACATATTTTCCACTTGAATTATAGCCAGAGCTTGGGAATTTGAGCAAACTTTAGGCAAAGGGAAAAAGCAGCAAAGTGGGAGAGACAATAGTTTGCTGGAAGGTAGCTGGCTCTCATGGAGCTTACATTTCGTGAGAAGTGGTACAATAGAGAAGAATGAGGTTAGATGTGGGAGTCAGGATAGGCTTCTGTGAGAAGGTGACCTTTGAGGTGAGACTGAATGGTGAGCAGGGACCCACCCTGTGAAGACCAGGGAGAAGAGTGTACCTGGAAGAGAGAACCGCCATTGCAAAGTTCCAAAGTGGGAGTGAGCTAAAGATGTTCGGGGCCGGGGGTCGTGCCCGCGGGGGTGGCGGGGCCGGGCCAGGAAGAGGCCAGTGTAGCTGGAGCATAGAGGTGGAAAGACGTGAGGTAAGGCCAGAGGAGCAGGTGGGGCCAGGTCATATAGAGCCTCTCAGATTATGGGGAGAAGTTTCCATGTGAAGAGTACCACTAATGTGTATATATGATTTATGTTCTACTCCAGCCTGAGATCTTCAGGAGGATCTTATTCATCTTTTCAGCCTGGCAGAGAGTAACAAACTGTGGCTTCCATAAAGTCTCCTTCCAAATCAGCCACCAGGAACATGCCTTACTTGAGTCAAGATGAGTTTAAATTCATGGCTTCTTAGGAAAGTCTCAGAGTTGGGTCCAAGTGCTGGGCATTTCCACAGGCCCTTACAAATGCTGTTCTCCATCCCTATGGTTCTCATGCTATCTTTTGCTGCTCAAGTTTCTTTTTGAGCCATCTCTAAAATTACACCCCTTATTTTCCAGCCTTTCCCCAATCCCCATAAAAATGTCTAGTTCCTTAATACTATTAGCAAGAAGGCAATCTGATCGAAAACATTCATACTAATGTGTTAGTGACTGATGTCACCATCACACTCATAGGAGTATTTGATTTTATACAAAAGAAGGATATGCACCCAAATTAGAGCATTTGCTAAGAGGATTTAGGACATGTGGCTGCCAAAGGGTGAGTTTTAGAAAGATAAGAAAAAGATTTAGGAATAGAGAGGCTTCCTAGATGCCCTAGCATATTATGTGGATACCTGCTTATGCCTAAGGTTGGCTTGGTTTCCAGATCTACAAGGACATAAAAGACAATTGTCTTTTTCAATAAATGAAGATTAAAGTAGCTTTGCGGTTTGAGGGCAGACTATGGAACACAGTTTGATACCTGTGTGTTCACTCAATCCAAAACCAGCCTCTCTGGTTGAGGTTGAAAAAAAAAAACAAAAAAGGAGGGGCTCCTGGGTGGCTTAGTCAGTTAAGTGATTTTGGCTCAGGTCATGATCTCACAATTTTGTGAGGTGGAGCCCCGTAAGCGGCTCTCTGCACTTTGGGTAGAGCCTGCTTGGGATTCTCCCTCTCTCCTTCTCTCTCTCTGACCTTCCCCTGCTCATGCTCTCTCTCTGTTTCTTTCAAAATAAATAAATAAATAAATAAACTTGGGGCACCTGCGTGGTTCAGTCGGCTGAGCATCTGACTTTGGCTCAGGTCACAATCTCACAGTTAGTTCAAGCCTGGCATCGGGCTCTATGCTGACAGCTCAGAGCCTGGAGCCTGCTTCAGATTCTGTGTCTCCCTCTCTCTCTGCCCCTCCCCTGCTCTCACTCTTTGTCTCTCTCTCTCTCTCTCTCAAAAATAAAAAACATTAAAAAATTAAAGAAACAAAAACCAAAAAGGAATGAAGACACCTATATCTTTCTATGTGTATGTTATCTCATTTACTCTTCACTGCAACCCCATGATGTAGATGCTATTATTGCCCCCATTTTTCAAATCAAATGGAGGCTCGGGAATGTTTAGTGGCACAGATAGTACCTCACAGTACCTCAAAGAGCTGGGATCCAAACTCAGGTCTGAGTCCTAAATTCTAATCCCCCTACTATGCCTCAGGATTAACACCCTATTTTAGGCAGTGGTGATCATGCTGGCTGGGGCATTCTGAGAACTAGCTGCAGTTCTCCACGTTTCAAGTTTGTGGTTCACTTCCTCTTTCTGGGCTTCAGTTTCCTCATCCGGAACACAGGGAGATAAACAACTCAGTTATTAGAGGGCCCCTCCCTGTCCTGAGCATCGCCATGCTGGGTGGTTGTTCCTTTGAGGCGTGGCTCATTTGATCTGCACACATCAGCAGGGCCCCAGGCTCTCTACTACTCAGCTCCCTGCAAAGAGAATGGCAGGAGATGGGCCACACTGGACCAGTGTCAGGCGCATCCACAGAGGCCTGGGGAGATGTGACTCCCTGGGGTTCATTCAGCCGGACCTGAGATTGCTCTGCGGACGGACAGTCTGTGTACGTCTTTGTGAACAGGGCCTGAGCCCATGGCCCAGGGAGCACCAGAGCCTTCTTCACAACCCTCTCAAAGCTACTTCCAAGGCGGTTGAGTGTTGGTGTTTTTCCTCTCTCCTTTTCAGTGCCAAGAGGTCAGTTTGAGTGTAACTCTGACAGATGAAATCTGCTCCTTTGGAAACACCCTTTTCAAACCCAACCTGAGATGGGATTAAGAGAACAGCTTTGGCTCGTTTTCAAGACTGTCATCTGATGAACATCTCCAAGCTCATTTGAAGGAAGTGACAGAAGAGAGTGAGATTCAAATCAGGGAAATTGGCGACAGGCTCTGCTCAAAGCAGCCTCCCCACCTCCAGCTTGCAGCCCACAGGAAACAAAAGCTTCGGAGTAGGAAAGTGACACAGCGCCACCTCCCGGCAGCTGCCTGGCCGGTTGAGGCCTCTGGCTGAGGCGACGTCTCCCCAGCTTCAGGGCCTGCCCAAAAGTTGGGGAGGTGAGTCCTATCACTCGGTTCCCAGGAGATAGGAACAGGGGGCTTTTCAGAGCTATATGAGTCTCAGCTCATGATGTACAGGTATGTGTGTATTTATATGGCATGTATATATATGCAGCCAATTTGAACCCTGAGTAGGATTTTGTCTTATGAGGGGCAACTCTCTCCCTCACTTACTCTTAGGTAGTTTTTAAAGGCAAGATCATATATGATCAAGATATGAACTCTGGAGCCAGACCGCCTGGGTTCGAACCTCAGTTTTGTCACCGAATAGCTGTGCCGTCTTGGGCAAGTTAGTTAACCTCTCTGTACCTCTGTTTCCTTTGAAAGAATTGAAGAGTCAATACATGTGAAATGCTTAGCACCATTCCAGTCCCATGATAAGCATTTAATATGTATCAGCTGATATTACTCAATTAACCAAAGTTCATACATATCTCTTCCTTCTCATACCCACCCATTAGACGCATTTCTAACTTCTTGTTCATGGATATATTCCACGTAGATGTTTCCAGTTCAAGAAGGAGGATGGTTAAATCCATAATTTTATTGAAATAATTGGCCCCACCCAAACCCACACCCTAAACTCTGTGTATAGACTCCCTGGCAGATTTTGAGAAAGTCATCCTTGGGGAACTCCCACGTCTTTGGTTTTGTGAAGCAACCTGGCCAGGCAGCTGTGCAGTTGATGCTTTAGAATAAACCCAGAGAAGCCAGATGGGCTTGGGGGAGATGCTGTCTTCAGATGCTGCACTGAGGTTCAACTCACGGGCGAATTTTAGTCCTGGGTTTCCCCCCACGTTTGTCTGCAGAGTAGTCTTAGGATGCCAATGAATCAGGAAAAGCCTCTGTTTTCAGCTTTCCTGCTTCGTTTGAACCAGAAGCGTCTCTCAGAAGCTCCATTTTGGGGTCAGAAGTGGGACGCTCATTGATCCTGACAGAAGGTCCTCCTAACCTAGAGAAAAGATGGTGAGGCGACAGGCTGCCAAGGTCAGAGGCTGGCCTTTCCGAAAGTCAACCATAAATCAAAGCCTCCAAGGTGACCACGTGTCACAGACACCAGCTCTGGAGTCCCCGGGGGGCGCGGGGCTTGATGACAGGAGACCACCTCTTTCCCAGCCCGTCTGCTGCCAGGGAAGACCAGCATGTGGGCCGGCCATTGCCACTGAGGAAGTCGTCCTGCTGTTTAATGAGGTTTAATTTTCCCTCTAAAGGAGGGCCCGGCTCAAACATCTGTCTCATCAAAGGCGTCGGAGTCTTGGAGACACAAAAGCTTCTCTTAGTGCCTCCATCCTCTGGCCTTTATCGTTCCCAGAATCCATTCCATTAGTGTGTTGGAATAGCCGTGACTTTGCCACTACGCGTGCATTTGGGGAGCGCAGCCAGTTTTCAGGCTGAGGAAGGCAGAAAAGACAGGGAAATGCCTTCGAATCTCCTTAGACTTTGCACTTGGCTTCCTCCTGTGGGCAAGACTTAGCCGTGACTCACCTGCTTTAGAATGTTTTGTTAACCAATCCCTGATTCATTTTAAACCTCTGAAGCGTCAAGATAATAGCCGCCAGGGGCCTGGGAAGAGAGTGGCGACCTCAGGCTGTTAAGCAGTCTGCTTGTGGGGGACAGCAGGTGACCAAGAGAGCAAATCCCAAATCTTCCAACTGGTGCCCAAGCACCTGAGCTCGAGTCATGAGGATTTTTGCAGAAAACCATGAACCATCAATGTTTTAAATTTAGAGGATTAAATATACAATCTGGGACTACATCTGGCTGCGGAGTCATAGATAGCCCCGACTATATTCTGCCATTTGTTAGCTGTTGGGCTTTGAAATAATTACTTCACGTCTCTGTGCCTCAGTTTCCTCGTGTGTAGAAGAGACTCGTAATACTGGTGTCAGGACTGAACGATAAAAAATGATATGTTTTATTTCAGCTAGTGCTTGGAGTATTGCAGACGCTCCATCAATAGTAGCCATGTAACAAAGTTTAAGAAAAATGTATCAGAGGAACAGTTAAATTGAGAAGTGTCTTTCCATTCAAATGATCAATACGTTTATCTTGGATTTGTAAATTGGGAGAAGACTGGCAGGGTACGGTGGCCCAGTGAGTACAGTAGTGCTACCCAAAGTCCTGCACCTTCTCCTGGTATGACGACGCACCTGACCAATGGCATGAGGATGCCCGACACACAGCCATGAGTACAACCAGTGTCACATAAATGACACGTCCAGAGCCTGGTTCCATCTCTCACCAGCTGCATGACCTTGAGCAAGTGATTTAACTTCCTGAGTTTGCAAACCAGCAATATTAATAATATTTACCTTGAAGGTTTGTAGGGGTGGGTGGGTAAATGTGACTGTGTACGTAAAACACTGAAGATAGTGCTCAGCACAAAGTAAGTACTCAATTAAAAAGCAAAGCAAAGCAGCTGTGACTAATGCATGATTTCAGCCTTAACTGTAACCCCACCCTCTCTCCCTCCCACTCAGGGAAGCAATTTAGAAAATAACATTTCGGGGCAACTGGGTGGCTCAGTCCATTGAGTGTCTGACTCCTGGTTTCGGCTCAGGTCATGATCTCATGGTTCATGGAATCGAACCCCACACTGGGCTCTTTGCTGACAGTGTGGAGCCTGCTTAGGATTCTCTCTCTCCCTCTCTCTCTGCCCCTCCCCCACTGTCTCTCTCAAAATAAATAAATAAACATTAAAAAAAACAAAGAAAGTAACATTTCTACTCTCTAGGTCAAATCACCATACACCTGAAACAAATATAACACTGTATTTTAACTATAATGGAATTAAAATAAAAAACTTAATAAACAAAATAAAGATTATTGGGTCAGTTAAAAAAAAAAGAATGTTTTCGTAGGGGTAACCTTGGAATGGCTCAAAATTGCTTAAAACCCATTCACGCCTATTGTTTTAGCCATTCTGAGTATCAAATTGAGAACAAACTTATAACAGATATGGATCAGAAGTCCCCTAATGCAGGTGGGTGCCACACTTTTCTCCAGACTGCATGAAATCTGTTTTCATTTTCTATGGCTGCTGTAACAAACTATCACCGACTAAGTGGCTTAAAACAACACAAATTTAGGGGCGCCTGGGTGGCGCAGTCGGTTAAGCGTCCGACTTCAGCCAGGTCACGATCTCGCGGTCCGTGAATTCGAGCCCCGCGTCAGGCTCTGGGCTGATGGCTCAGAGCCTGGAGCCTGTTTCCGATTCTGTGTCTCCCTCTCTCTCTGCCCCTCCCCCGTTCATGCTCTGTCTCTCTCTGTCCCAAAAATAAATAAAACATTGAAACAAAAAATTAAAAAAAAAAAAACAAACACAAATTTATTATCTTACAGTTCTCGTGGGCAGAAGTCCAAAATGGGTGTCAGTGCATAAAAAACAGGATCTTGGCAGGTCCGTGTTCTTTCTAGATGCTCTATGGGAGAAACATT
>NW_024412418.1:19819580-19845010 GCF_014898765.1 Herpailurus yagouaroundi | reverse complement strand
GATGCCGGACTCACTCCAATAATGCAGGGGAGCTTCTCTGTTTTAAGATCAGGTGATTAGCAACCTTAATTCCATTTGCAACCTTAGTTCCCCCTTGGCATGGAATGGAACGTGTTCCTAGGTTCTGGGAATCCCAATGTGGACATCTTGGTGGTGGTGGGGGTGGTGGTGGTGGGGGTGGTATTATTTTGCCCAGCACATGTGATAACCTTGAATCTGCTCAAAATTGTTTACCATTCATTCACACATGTTGTTGCTCTAATCTTTATCAATAACAAATACTGTGAATAACGTCACAAGTAGCATTGATCAGAAGTTCTCAAATGCTGGCAGATAGATGCTACTCTTTTCTCCAGGCTGCATGAAATGTGAAAAGATTGGAAAATACAGTAATTCTTTTTAAGAAAACTAAATTTATTCCATTTAAATGACTATTCTTTTGGTATTAAAATGGTTTTTTTCATTTCTAACATTATTTGGCAAATATAAACTTTGTTTTTTTAATTAAATATAATTAAATTGTATTAATTTAATACAATTAATTAATTATTAAATAAAATAATTGTCAAATTGGTTTCCATACGACCCCCTGTGCTCATCCCAACAGGTGCCCTCCTCAATGCCCATCATCCACTTTCCCCTCTCACCCTTCCCCCATCAACCTAAACTCTGATACCTCAGTAAGCCAAGGTCCAAGAATTTCTTGAGAAGGAGGGCATTTCTCAGGTCTGTGCCATTCAAGGGATGGGAACGATTACTGCCATCTAGGAGCCCTGCTTCCATCCAGCAGTGTCTGGGGCCACACGCCCTTCAGGGCCTCCAGTCCTTCCCTGCTCAGTTGTCTATGCTTCCCAGGGTTTATGGAGGCCAGCCCTTGTGAATTCAGAGCCAGAGACATGGGACATGGAACAAGTCTCTCCTCCGTTTCCCCATCCACAGAACTGGAAGGACAGAAAGCCCACCTTGCCCTCCTCACAGGACAGCAAATGAGGAAAGTGCCATAAACTAGAAAGTGCTCTACAAAGAGAAATGGTTGCTTCTATAACTGAAACTCAGACTCTCGGTTTCTGACTCTTCTGTAGTGTTTTCTGAAGAGTGGGTGAGAGAAAGCGAGAGGGCCCCAGCGGGTGCAATTAAGCACTTAGGAAATAGCAGTTTTGTTTCTCTTCCAAACAAAAACAAATCCCTATTTTTTTTAAGTTTATTTATTTATTTCAAAAGAGAAAGAAAGTACAAATGGGAGAGGGGCAGAGAGAGAGAAGGAGAGAAAGAATCTCAAGCAGGCTCTGCATCGTCAGCACGGAGCCTGACATGGGGCTCCATCCCAGAAACTGTGAGAATATGACCTGAGCCTAAACCAAGAGTCGGACACTTAACTGGACGCTCAGTCGGACTGAGCAACCCAGGCGCCATGCCCGCCCCCGCCCCCGGCCTGGTTTTTTAATTGTGGCAAAATACACATACCATAAAATTCACCATTTTACCCACTTCTAAGCGTATAGTTCAGGAGTGTCAACTGTATTCACATTGTTGTGCACCCCATCTCCAGAACTCCTTTATCTTGCAAAGCTGAAACTTTATGTTCATTAAACAACTCCCCATTTCTCTCTCCTCTCCCAGCCCTTGGCAACCACCATTCTACTTTCTGTCTCGAGGAATTATACTGCTCTGGGTACCGAATATAAGTGGAATCATATCGTATTTGTCTCTTTTATGACTGTCTTATTTTGCTTCGATAATGTCCTCAAGGTTCATCCATGTTGAAGCACGTGTAAAGAATCCCTCATTTTTAAAGATCAAATCATATTCCATTGTGTGTATATATCACCTTGATTGCATCCATTCATCTGTCTATGGATGCTTGGATTGCTTCCACCTTTTGATTATGTGACTGATGGTGCTATGAATGTAGGCGTACAAGCATTTCTTTGACATCTTGCCTTTAGTTCTTTTGGGCATGTATGGAATTGCCAGATCATCTGGTAATTCTATTTTTAATTTTTTGAGGAACTGCCATGCTGTTTTCAATAGTGGCTGCACCATTTTATATTCCCACTATCAGCACACCAGCATTCTAATTTCTCCATATCCTCTCCAACACTTGTTATTATTTGTTATAGCAGCCATTCTTGTGCGTGTGAAGTGGTCTTCATTTTATTTTTATCACAAAAGTAACATCTCTTCAGAGTAAAAATATTCAAATGGTGCAGAAAGGCAAACATTGAAGCATAAGACTCCCCTAGTTGCCTCTTCCTTCCTCCTACTTCTCACAGGTAACTGCAGTCACACCTCTTTCCGGGTACAGCCAGAAAATTCTGTGCAAATATATTCATGTCATCTTGTTTATTAGACAAATAAGATTATATATACATACACTGCACACTTTATTTCACTTAGTTGTGTATCTTGGAACTCTTTTCATGTCACCACCTATAAATTGACTGCATTCCTTTTTCATAGTCACATAATATTCCATTGTATGAATGAACTGTAATTTATTTATTTTTTTTTAATTTTTTTTTATTTATTTAAAAAAAATTTTTTTAACGTTTATTTATTTTTGAGACAGAGAGAGACAGAGCATGAACGGGGGAGGGGCAGAGAGAGAGGGAGACACAGAATCGGAAGCAGGCTCCAGGCTCTGAGCCATCAGCCCAGAGCCCGATGCGGGGCTCGAACTCACGGACCGGACCGCAAGATCGTGACCTGAGCCGAAGTCGGATGCTTAACCAACTGAGCCACCCAGGTGCCCCAAATGAACTGTAATTTAAACAATTCACTATTGGTGGATACTTAGTTGATTTCCAGAGCTTTTTTTTTTTTAATTAAAAAAAGTGCCAACAGTGAGAGGCTGTACAGCACTGTGATCATGAGTGCAGACCCTGAAGCCTGGCTCCTTAGGCTCAAATTCCAGCTGTAGCCCTTAATAGCTCTGTGATGTTGGACAAGTAACTTAACTTCTCTGTGCCTCAGTTTCCTCATCTCAAAAATGGGAATAATAATAATAGCGCCTACTTCCTAGGATTATTGCAAGGATTAAATGAATCAATATATGTAAAGTTCCTAGTATGTAAGACGTGACGTGTGTGTAACCTGTTATTCTGTTTCAGTCAACATCCTGGAATGTACACGTGTTTGTACACTTTTCCGAGTATTTATGTAGGACAAGCTGTTAGAAACCATAATGCTGGGTCAAAGGTTATGATTTTTTTTTCTTTCCATAAACCTTTTTTCTTTTTTTAATACATTGTCATAAGCTGGAGACAAAAATAGTTCATACAACCTGGGGTATGATGGATTTGCATACAGTGAAAAAGTGCCAAACTGTCCTCCAGGAGGGTTGCTCGTCAACCTCCAGGCTCCAGCACTTCTTGCGTCCCATCACTTAACTCCTGTTCTTGGACTGTCTCCATCGTCTCTTCCCTGAATGCCAGCCATGCCCCTTCCCTCTTTCTGCCCAGAGAGAAGGAGTTGGAAGAGAAGATGTGCCAAGCCAGGCCTGGGGACCTTCTGTGGACATGAGCATTCGCTGGGCACTTCTCACTCTGTCAGGGAGGGGCTCCTCTGTGTGGTGCCCAGCTCTGCCGCCTCCCCATTCACATCTACTCCTGAAGCAGGAAGCCTGCCCACCCCCATCCGTCCCCAGTACCTCTCCTTTCTCTCCAGCCTTCGCCTGACGTCCCTGGAACTCAACCAGAGCTTACCAAGCCTCTATGAGAGGCAACCTTATTTTTTCAGGCCTCCTTGGGCAGTTAGGGTGTGGACATCTAGCATCCTCTCCAGAAATACATCTTCATCATTTCTGTTGATTATAAAGCGATTCATGTTCCCTGTCAAAAAAATAAAAAAAATTTTAAAAGGCAAGCAATACAGAAGTATGAACCAAAGTCAAAGCAAAACTTTTCCCACTATCTCATGTTCCCAGAAATAATCATCATTAGTCATTTGTTAAATATTCTCTTAGACTCTTTAAACACATGTATGTTTTCGCATAATTTTAGTGTGTGTGTGTGTGTGTGTGTGTGTGCCTTTTAAGTAGGCTTCACACCCAGAACGAGGCCCAACTCGAGGCTTGAACTCACGACCCTGAGATCAAGATCTGAGCTGAGATCAAGAGTCGGATGCGTAACTGACTGAGCCACCCAGATGCCCTGGAACACACATATGTTTTAAATGCAATTATATTACACATATTCTGTAACCTGCTTTTTTCACTGAACAATGGGCATCTCTCTATGGCAATACATACAGATCTATTCTAATGGTGGCATGACATTCTGGAAGTCTTTTTATTAAAAAAAATACTTCTTGGCCTTGGTTCCCCAAATTTCAAAGGGGGTATCCCCTTTGGAAGAGGTGTAGGGTGTGCTAGAAAGTGCACTAGACCTGGAGCTGCAAGATTGGTTCTTGACAGCTCATTGTACATCCTCGAACGACTAACTTCCTTTGTGTTGAGAAATAAAGTATGGCAACGCATGTGAAAGTGCAAAACTCTATTGAAATATACAGAAGCATTATTTTCATGAGACTGAAATCGTCTTGGGTAAGATGCGGACAATACAAGGTAGTCAAGGTCACATGGCTGTCTGGGCGTGGCTTGTGGCATCCTCTGGAACAGCTCCTTCTGCTCATCCCCAACAATAGATCTGTCTGGACACTATAGGGAAGCCAGACCCATGAGCTTACTGTGTGCTGTGCTAGAAGGAAAGCAAGGCTTATCTGTCCTGCAGTCTTGTTCTTGGGAGGCAGGTTCAGAAACCAGACCCGGTTTAGTGTTCTCCCAGTCCCTACATACAGCCTGGCTTCCTGTAAAACAGAGAGGACAGGGGCGCCTGGGTGGCTCAGTCGGTTAAGCGTCCAACTTCAGCTCAGGTCACGATCTCGCGGTCCGCGGGTTCAAGCCCCGCGCCCGGCTCTGGGCTGATGGCTCAGAGCCTGGAGCCTGCTTCCGATTCTGTGTCTCCCTCTCTCTCTGCCCCTCCCCCATTCATGCTCTGTCTCTCTCTGTCTCAAAAATAAATAAACGTTAAAAAAAAATTAAAAAAAAAAAAAAACAGGACAGATTCTGGCCAGAGCAGGGGCGGTGGGCACAGGGGACTGGAGGCTTTCTTGGCAAAGTCATCCAAGGTCAAGAATGAGACACTCTCCAACGTGAGTGTGGGGAGGGCAATGGCCTAGGAGTCCAGAGATTTGGAATCTGGTCATTCTCTTGTCACTAACCTTACTCAAGTCACTTTGGGCCTTATGGTTTTTATCTATCAAATGAAGGGGTTGGGAAGTATGATGCCTAGGGACTTTCATTCATTTGTTCAACAAATATTTATTAAAAGCTTGATACTAACTAGGCACTGTGACCCCTGAAGACACAAAAATTAAAAAAACAAAACAAAACAAAACACCGACGAACACTTATGTAGCACTTATCGTGCTAGGCACTGTTCTAAGACTTTTATACATATTAACCTAGTTAATCTTTAGGACAGTTCTATGAGGTAGTACTACTGGTTTTCCCATTTTACAGAAGAGGAAACTGAGATACAGAAGATAAGTCCTTT
The DNA here is from genome assembly GCF_014898765.1 of Herpailurus yagouaroundi. Classification (NCBI taxonomy): domain Eukaryota; kingdom Metazoa; phylum Chordata; class Mammalia; order Carnivora; family Felidae; genus Herpailurus; species Herpailurus yagouaroundi. The sequence goes on along the minus strand of NW_024412418.1, from coordinate 19,839,455 downwards.
GCCCAAGTTTACTGAGAAAACAAGACATAGAACCCAACTCTCTGGCTTACATCTGTGCTCTCACCACCACAAAAGTCACAATGTAGTGATAATAACGACATCTTGACTGGACACCTACCTCATACTTAACGATGCCAGGCACTTTACACTCTTTCTTGCATTTAATTCTCACAATGAGCCCGTGAGGGAGGCAGCAATATTCCATTCTACAAGATGAGAAAATTAAGGCTCAAGGGGCACATAACAGCTTACAAGTGGTAAAGATGGAACGTGAACCCAGGTCTGCTGAACTCCAAGTCAGAGCTATGAAGTACTGCGCTCTTCTATTCTTGTAATACAGCCAAAGTTGTAAACAAAGTTGAGACAAGACATGGAGGTCTGGGTCTGGGCAGCCACGGGCTGTCTGGTCATCCCATCAGGGCCCTCAGTGGATTGTATTTCACAGCCTGAGTTCTCCATCACTGGCTCTGGGGTGGCCACTGAGTACCCGGCTGGCACCTTGGCCTTCCTGGAGTAGTAGGTAGAGAATAGACAAGACCCGGCTCCTTCCTCAGCATCCCCCACCATTCCTGGGATGGGCTCCTGGCTGCAGTAGCCTCAAGTGGATACGGAGCAGAGGCTACTCCCGGGCTGGGGTTTCAGAGACCCCGCAAAGTCTCCCCCACGGGCCGATGCCTCAAATGTGTTACCAAGCAACTGCCCCTCCCAGAGGGGTTGCACTTGACCCCTTGCATGAATGGGCTTCTCGGACCCGAGAGCAGGTTCTGATGGACAGATTGGGGCTAGGGTCCTAGGAGTCCCGCACACAGAACCGGGAGCCCCATGGGTGGGTTCAAGTTTGCATTCTGCTGAGGTTTCAATAAATGTTAGAATGCACAAGATAGGGGCGCCTGGGTGGCGCAGTCGGTTAAGCGTCCGACTTCGGCCAGGTCACGATCTCGCGCTCCGTGAGTTCAAGCCCCGCGTCGGGCTCTGGGCTGATGGCTCAGAGCCTGGAGCCTGTTTCCGATTCTGTGTCTCCCTCTCTCTCTGCCCCTCCCCCGTTCATGCTCTGTCTCTCTCTGTCCCAGAAATAAATAAATGTTGGAAAAAAAAAAAAAAGAATGCACAAGATAATGGATAAATGATCTAACAAATGAATGCACAAATGAATGGATCAAAATGAACTAAGAAATGAAAGACTGAACAAAAGAATGAATATGTCAGCCAGCAAAGGAAGGAATGAGTCCCAGACCAGCCCTTTTGCCTCAGTGTCAGTTTGGGACCTGGGGCCAGCACATGGGTGAAGGGCAGGAGTTAAAGAGCAGGACAAAATTGCAGCATCCAGAACTATCCCATCTGAGATGCCAAAAGGGGGAGCCCAGCTGGCATCTCAGGCGTTTCCCCTCTGGAATCTTTCTGGCCAAGGTGCCACTCACTTGCACCCTTTGCCTCCAGGACTATAGGAGAGGGAAGCTCAGAGCTCCCTCTCGTTGGTCCCCAGTGGGCGGAGAGCTCCCCCTTCCCCAAGTAAAGGAAGGACCCTAACCCACTCCCTTCCCCCTCTGGGAAGCCACACAGAACTCCAAGTTAATTAAAGCCTCCACTCTGAGAAGAAGGGAATGTTCCATTTGGTAAATTTAGAAACAGCTGGTTAGTTTTACCCATTACTTTTGTGCTAACATCAGTGGAGCTCATTCAACTCTGTCTTTTTATGAAGCTGTCCTTCCAATGCTACCTGATAGCTACTAATTGCTGCAACTACATTTCTGAATTGCAAATTTTCTGCACTGATAAAAACTTTGATTGCCTGTCAGCTACACATAAGGAAAAGATCAGCAGTGCTAAATGAGGGGTTCCACGCTTGGATAATAATGCCTAATGAATTATTCAGGAAAGAATGCTTGAATGAAGCAAACAATTTGAAGGGTTACTAGCAGCCGTAACAGTTCAACAGGCAAAAGAACAAAAGTATCATCCTGAACATTACACTAATGATTAAAAAATGCGTATTAATTCTAGATTTGGAGAAAAAAGAAATGCCAATCTGATTTTAAAGGTTAATCATTATTTTCTCAGTAATGCTCTGATCTCTAGTTGGGGGGGAGGTGATGAAGGGGGAGAACCCTTTACCAATATTTTGGGATGTATAATATTATGACATAATAGAGTCATATAATTTCACACACATCATTTAAAAATTGTAAATTTCAAATTTCATTGGAAAAGATAACACAAAAAACTAACAGTGCGGCAGTGGAATGCTCGCTAGAGAGAACTTTGCTGAGCCCACGTAGTACCAGCACCAAGGACCCCCTCCCTGAAGCGAGGGGCCCTGCAGAAATAGCAAAATGAAATAAGATGTATGTGATTAAACATATGCAAATACATATCATAATTAGTGGCTCTTTCTGGTGGAATTTGAATGCATTTTACGTATTTTGCAAGTGCACCCGTGATGCGAATGGAAAATTCTTTCAAAAGCTTCTGCCTGTTGGGTCTGAAACCCAAGAAAACAAACCAATAAATCAGGTTTAAGCTTCTGTCCAACACTGACACATTCGCTGCTTTCATAAAAAATATATTTCTACCACCCAAAGTGCTAATTTGTTTTGACAGATGCTGTGGAGTTGCCAAATATGAGGGGGGTGCGGGGATCCTGGAAACTGTAATGCAACATAGTATAATTAAAGATGTTAAAAAATAGGAATGCAACTACTGTGATATTATGATGTATCTGAATATTTAAAAATAGCTCTTCAGGCTATTCAGCTCTCTCAGGATCACCTGGAGAATCTAAAAAGACCATGGTGTGGGACAGGTGGACTTTTCAGAGTGGTTTTTAATTATGGAATATGCAGTCAGCCACTTCACAGCTTCTATGAGATCTGTTTCTTCAGCTCAAAGCCTGTGGTATTAGTCACCAATTAGTAATTTTATTATAAAGATGTTTAATGTCAAGATAACACTCTTCGTTTCTGGCGGTGACGCTGTGCGGTGGCTTGGGAAGTCTGACTTCAGGAAAAGAGCTGACCATCTGCCAAGGCCTGTGCACTCACAGATGACTAATGTTTTCCCCGGAGAACTGTGGCTCCCTGTGTTTCTGTCGCTGTCTTTTCGATGTCACAAAGCAAGGTTGATAAACACATTCAAGTCACAATTAAAAAACATTTTCACTGACCAGTTGCCACCGATGATATCATCAGACAGTTTCCGTCGTTGTTGTAACAACGCGTTGAATGGTGTTGATGTACAGGCAAGGAGATGCTTCCCTTTATCTGGTCCTTACCTAGCTCTGTGCTTCTTTAATGACATTTCCGGGTACCAGGAGTCTTGTAAGGAAATGCCATTCAGCATTAATTGGACAGAACTCTGGGATTTTCAGGCTAAGTCCACAAACCGGAGGATCCATCTAAATTGGAACTCACTGAGCAAGGGATGAAGTAAGGGATTCAAACCAAAGCCAATCAATGAGCTATCCAACTTTTTCCACCTTCAACAAATCCAACCTAGAATGAAAAGTAGAGTGTTGTGCTTTTTTCCAGTGGTGAGAAAATCACATCACTCTATTGCCACTCCTACAAGATTTATAGGAAGGCTGTGGACACTTAGCTTACAACAAGAGTGATCTAACTGGGCTTCAGGCCTTTGTTCTGGATGATGAAGGAGGGGCTGGTAAATGGAGCAGCTGTTGACATTTATTAATCTCCATGCTGAATACTGTTCAGGTATTATGCCACTGAATCTCCATGATAACTTCAAAGTTACATGAATACATCATCTGCATCATAGATGCAAAAAATGGATGTTTAGGCCACACAGTGGTGGCGGTAGGATTTGAACCCAAGTCTGATGTCAAGATCTAGGTCCTTAGTCATTCAGAAATATACCTTTAGGTTCATAACGGAGCCCCTTACAGCTGGAAGAGGACTCAGAAGTCATCCAGTCTTTCACTTTGCAGAGGGGAAACTCAGACTCAGAGACATGGAGAGGGGAACCCAGGTTATATTGTTAACTGGTGACAGAGCTGGGACTTCTTCTCCCCTTCCACTATGCCACACCATCCTTTTTTTTTTTTAATTTTTTTATACTGTTTATTTATTTTTGACAAGAGAGAGAGAGAGAGGCAGAGCATGAGTGGGGGAGAGGCAGAGAGAGAGGGAGACACAGAATCTGAAGCAGGCTCCAGGCTCTGAGCAAGCTGTCAGCATAGAGCCCAATGTGGGGCTCAAACTCACAGACCCTGAGATCATGACCTGAGCTGAAGTCAGACTCTCAACCGACTAAGCCACCCAGGCACCCCAACCACACCATCCTTCTTAAAGTGGATCCTAAAATGGGTCCATAAAGGCTATGGATCTTTTTTGGTCTTGCCCATGTACAGTCTCAGGATTTCCTGGGCTTTGTTCAGCCCTACATGGGAGTTTACACTTCCCTCCATGGTTCCAGCATTCTTGGGATCTCTGAGTCCTGGGACACAGCATGGGTCTTGTATCATACTCCCATACCTTCCAGCCATAGTGCTTTTAGAGCAATATCCATCACAGGTGAACTGAAGTGTCCTGTGGAGAGCAATGACCATGACTAATGGGTGAGTACGCCTCACTGATGACTCTGAGAGTGGAAACTCCATGGTCTTTCCTTTCAGAACAAAATGAGAGTAAATGTGCTAACTAGTCAGAGGACTGGTTTTGATAAGACCCTCTGGAGGAAGCTTGGTCTACAGTGAAGTTGTCAGCAGAGATCGAGAGTTGCAGAGTGCAAGCAGAGGGCTGGATTTCAGTCTGGGGTCCTGGGCCTGCCTAAGTGGACTGAATGACTTCAGACAAGTTCCCCAGCTTCTCTGAGCTCTAGTTTTCCCCGCTATAAAACAAAGAGATGATTGGCTGACCACTCCCTGTTTGTTTAAGATAATTCAGGTCTGAAAACATGGGAAGAATGAGATCTTTCAGGACTTTTCCAGCAGAAGATTCTGTTTTAGGTTTCCATTCATGATATTCAGGGGTGGTGGTGGGATGGGGTGGGGCAGTCTTCCTGCCAACTGGAAATTCCAGAGGGAACAGCAAAATGTGATCTTCTCCAAGCCTAAGAAATACTTTCATCATTCTTTAAGAGCTTTCAAATCATTCTTGAGTTATTTCTTGTATCCACTGGATGACTTATTCCAGGACTGTTTGCATTAGAGCTCTGAGCTATATAAAAATGGGAATCTCAGAACCAATCTTGAACAGTGCTCAAAGCTTCCTGAGGAAAATTAAGCCAAACTGAACACCAAATCTTTTAAAAATTCAATTAGAAATATGCTTTCTTCAAGGCAGATTTTGTTCTTGACATACAGTTGGTGGTAGTGGTGGAGGTGTGTGGGGGAGTGGGGTGGGGTGGGATGACAGGAACAAAAAGGGGCCAAAAGAGTCAAGAAATGAGACTGAAGGAAAGTAAGCCCAAGGCACACATGAGTCCTTACTTTCTCCTAATTTCTGTCTTCCTTATACATATACACACATATGATTGTACCAAACTGCCATCAATAGTAGCTAACATTTTGTGTCCCCATTACATGTCCGCCATATGCTAAACACTTTACCCGTATTAACTAATTTAATCCCACAATAACCCATTGATTAGGAAAGGCTATTAACCTTTCTTCTATAACCGAGGGGCCCAAAGGACAGAAATGCTTATAGATGTGCTCAAATTCACTCAGTAAGTGGCAGAGGCAGGAATTACACCAGGCAGTCTGGTTCTAACACTCAGTTTGTAACCACTAGGCTCTTCTGCCTTCAGTACGGTGATACCCACATGGCCTGATTATTTTTTTCTGGTATAGAATCTTTTTCATTACACACACACACACACACACACACCCCTCAACTGTATTCAAAGCCCGACACAACCAGGTTCAGAGAAGTAGAGGGCATCTCCCTTTTAATGCTATAACAGAATTTGTATCATAAAGAGCTGGGTCTTGAGCCAGGTCAGTTTGCACTTGGATGGACTGGGCCGTCCAATGTGATTGAGTTGCTGGATTTCTGAAGTTCCTTTGCTTTGTGGAATGATATGTTTCCTTTCTCTTCAGGAGCAAAGAGCTCCTTGAAAGAATGATTTTTCAAAAGTCCATTAATCCAGGAGCACAGTTCAGCTATGGGGTATTTCCATTGCTTTAACCTTCCAGTACCACCTTGCTCTCTTCAGCTCCAGACATGCACCCTGTGAAGCCATGAGGCTTTGGTGGGGTAGGCAGCTGTCTGTTAAAATGCTAAATCGACTGCCACCCATCCAGTCCATTTCTGTGTGTAGAGGGATTTGAACCTAAGCTGGGCAAGTGAATTAACCCTGTGCCCTCTTGGCCCCTCAGCCCTCCAGGAAAACTATGAATCAAATGGAATCTCCCTCATGCTAAGAGGCTATAGAGCTGTCATTCCATTATGCTTTGCTCAGGGTAAGAGGTCCCTGGAGACAGTATAATGAGCCGTGACTCCCGGGGTAGGGGGAGTCACGTTACTGAGTGTCCTCAGCAGCATGGCTACCATGGAAGCAACACATGCACTGGCATGTTTCTGGGCAAATAACACAAGTTTTTATTTGTTTGTGTAATGAAAGATTATGTCTAAGCTCACTGGTGAATAGCAGAAGATTGTCAACACCCAGGTGGCCACTTTCCTAAGAAGTGGAGTGAGCCCTTCTGCTGTCGAGGGCACAAGGGGGAATTTTCTGAGTGGAAATGTTACCTCATTACTGCCCTGCCACAGAAGATAAACACTGGAGGAGTTCAGGGACAAATAAGGCCATTACTAGAGATTCATGGAGATACCGTCTGACCCCTTCTGACTGTAACCCCACAGATAGAAGGGAAAAGAGAAAAAGACAAAGCATACCTTTTTGTCAAGGAAAGACTTTGTGGGCAAAGGGTTAACCTCCAAGCTTCACTGCTGGTCTAGAAAGAACGCCCATTTCCCTTACCCTTCAAGGTGCCAGTCCCTGAACAGAGACAGCTAGTTAGATATCAATAAGTTTCACTCTCCAGAGGAGAGTAGAGGCCAGACTGGGCCTCTCAGGATTTTTCTCTTCCTCCCAGTCTGCCAGCCCTCTCAGTGATTATATTAATTTATCCAGCAAATATTGAGTGTTTACTTTGTGTTGCCTCTTTGTTAGACATTAAGGATAAAATGGTAAAAACACTCAATGACATACGTCTAGAAAGTGGTAGAGCTGTAAGCCCTCAGGAAATTTACATATCCTGGAACCTTCAGTTTCCTTTCTGTATAGTGAAGATAATATTTATTTCAATGAAAATGAAAGAACTGGTTTATAAGACTATCCCTTACTTGTCAAATGTTTCTGAAAATACCCAACATTAAAATGTGAGTCACCTTTCAGATGTCAGTTAATTCCTATAGAATGGAATGGTCCAGAAATCAGAACAGTGGCAGTTATGAGGGGAGAGATTTAGGATGGAAAGTTTGCAAAATCAGATTCCCAACATGCCATTCTCGAATCGTACAAATTTCCACCAGTATCTTCTGGTGTCGGCAACATTTGTTTTCAAGATGAAATGCCTAGGCCTCAAATTAAATGCTGTTATCATGAATTGCAAATATGCCACTCTTTTCAAGCCATTTATACTGCAGAGGTATGGCTGGTTATTGATTACCTTAGGCTGAACCAAGATCACCCATTAAATTAAGCCCTTGCAAAAGAGGCGATCAGAGGCCTTCATGCACAAAAAAAGTCCATTTTTAAACCTGATGGGATTAGAACTAGAGGACCAGGAATGTCCAAGTCTTGCCTTGTCAGTTACCACTCCTCTTAGCAGCTAAGGGACCTCTGTGTAAGAAGAAAAACAAAAAACAAAAATAATTAAATGGAAATAAAAATAGAGTAAAATCCCAATGTAATGCTTAAAATAGGGTTACGCAGTCTAGTCACATAAACCGTGGGGATGTGTTATTGTAAAAGTTAAGGAAATGACTGGGATCAATTTGCTACAGAGGATGGGACTGAGCCATCTCCAATTTTGCCATAGTCCTTCTCCGATATGAGGCAGTTTGGAACAGGTGTCATTGGCCTTAAGACCTCAGTAGAGTCTTCTCCCCAACATCTAGATTTTTCATTTAAGAGCTTAACATTGTGCCTACAGAACGCACATGGAAAATCAGCCATTAATATTATTGTTGTGGTTGATGCCTTAAGTCAACCATAAAAGTTGGATAAGAGCCACATGTCCTCAGTAAGACTTGCAAAGTCTAAACCAAAATTCATTTTGTGGATTAGAATCCGGTGCAGAGCTCTGAGAGGCCAAGTTAAAGTTATCTCTCTCAAATGCCTGCACAGCTTCAGGAGGACTTGTCTCTGCCCTGAGGTTGACAGTACTTCAACCTCTTTTCTAAAAAGAGCCTGTGCAATGACGGCCTGGGCTGGCACAACAGGCAGAACTGAAGGCTCTTCTTCCTGATTCAGCTACTTCAGGGAACCAGGAACACACCCCCTCTTTCATCTTGAAATTTTACCACCACAGCCCTGGGGTGGGGAGGTCAATGGGCAAAAGAAGGCAGGCCCATGACATCTGCCCCGGGGTACCTCTCTCATGTTGCAAGGCTTTTTGACAATACACTGTTTGATACAAATTCATTTCCAGACTCTTACCTGTTCCCGAAATCTTCACAAACATGATTTGTCGTCCTTATGTTGATAATTAACAAAAAATGATAGTTTCAGGTTGAACCGGGTGAAATTTCCATTTTTGTAGTTCTAAATTGATTGAATATCAGTAATTTCATATGGTTTAACCTAATGGGGCTAATTTACACACGGGTAGCACTTTACAGTTTGCGAAGTACATTTACATCCATTATCTCATAACCTAGTAGTAAGCGTATGAGGTAGGGGTGACCGATTCTATTTTACAGATGATAAAATTGAGGCTCACAAAACTCACCATGAATTTATATTTGTTCTTTAGGGGGAATCGTTTGTAAAGCCAGAGGCAGAAAGAGTCCAACACCCTTAAGGATTGTGGCAGCAGGTTACAAGCTGTGGGGTTGCACACAGCAGAAGGGGTCTGCTGCTGTGCCATTGGTATATTATACTGTTTTACTGATGTCACTTGAGTATCACAGACAATAAGCAATTTGCCCATCATTAGGACAGGAACATGCACTCAGGTGTTTGAATGCTGACCTAGCATAATCTGTCACACGTTGTCTCTTCTCCCCATTTCCTGACTTCTGGTCATTGTCAGCCACTCACTGACTCATCTAAATCACCAGAGCACTTTGCCTGGGTGTACGCTTTCCTACCAGATGGTTGCTCCATGGCCAAGGTGTCAATACATTCAAAATGGTGCGACCCATCCTAGTTGTATTCAATCAGGCATACAAAACAAGAATAACAAAACAATATTTCTCTGTTCCTCTTCCACCTACAAAATTAGAGGACTTCTAGCCCCTCTCAAACTCCTCCAAGCCAGCCCAGAGTCCAGAGGGCTGCTTACACTTACTCCCATATGCCATCAGGTGTTGTCCACCATCTCCTCCTCCAGAGCTCAATATCGACAAAGACCTCCCAGGGGCAGCTGACAGGCTCCATCAGGATCATTGTCCTATTGGGTTTCTTCTTTTCTGGCTGGGTGCGGGGAGTGGGTGGAAATAGAAACATGAGTGGCACCACTTTCCCCATTGTTCTCAGCCAAGCTTGCTTCTCTCTTTCCATATGTAACCCAGATATCCTCAGAGATAAAGGAATTGGATCCCAGCCATCTCTACGGCCTGTGAGGGTCTAAAGTTCTTGGCACAATGTCTGCTAATTCCAAGAGCTTCTGTTCAGTGGTCCAGCTCCTGAATGCACACGTGCTGTTTCTCCTCTGCCTGTGTAGCCCACCGCCCTCCCCACTCCCACTGCTGTGCAGACCTAAACCTCAGTCTGTTCATCAATTGAGATGAGAAGTCCTGCGTCAAATACAGTGGTTACGGGAGCAGGGGGAATGGTCATGGAACATACAGCCTTACTGTATTCTCTCTTCCTTCCTCTGCCTCTACTCCTCACCTCCCCCTTCTTGGAATGACTTCTGGAGGATTCAAATTCCCCTCCTCTATCACACTGCTTCCCCCTCCCTAAAGTCTTGAATCCAGCCAACACATACTCCCGGGGTCTTACCGTCTACCCCAAGAGGGCTCATCAAGTCATTCCTTCTAATAAATTCTGTGGTTTCCCTTAGAGGAATTCTGGAGGACAAAATTTCCCCATCCAAAGCTCAGAATGAGGTCTTTCCCATGAGATGTCTTGGTTGCTTCTACAAGTAGCCCCCAGGAGGGCCCCTTCTGGGTCTGCAGTGTGCCTGGTCATGTCTGGGTCTGCAGCTGCTCCACACACAGCTTAAGCTAACCCCTGGGGGCTTCACTCTGGAAACAGGTGGATTTGTGGGGATATTTTGGAAAGGTTAGGAAGCTTTTAAAAAAGCTTTAATTAAAAAAACTTCAACAACTAGATGATTATTCACTTTGAAAAAGAAACAGGCTGAGCCTGGGTGGCTCAATTGGTTAACTATCCAACTTTGGCTCAGGTCATGATCTCGCAGTTCGTGAGTTCGAGCCCCGTGATGGGCTCTGTGCTAACAGCTTGGAGCCTGGTGCCTGCTTCGGATTCTGTGTCTCCCTCTCTCTCTCTGACCCTCCCCAGTTCACACACTGTCTCTCTCTCTCTCTCTCTCTCAAAAATAAATAACCATTAAATTTTTTTTTTTTGCAAATAAAAAGAAATAGGCTCTTAGTCTCTGTATAGGGTCTCAAGGTCTGTCCCACTCCGCCCCGCACCCCACATCTTTTTGAAAGTGGAGTGAGGGACTTCATCAACAATTGAATCAACTAGAGGGCTCAGACAAGGAACCATGAGAGCTACATTCTAGCCCTTTGTATACCACTGGCCAGCTAATGTGGCTTGTGTGAAATCAGTTTCCCCAGTCTCTGAAGATATTGACAGGGTCATGTTTCTCGCAAGGGTTCAAATTGTCCCTGCCTGCTCAGGCAAGACCTCAGTCCTCTGTATGCTACCTGCCTCCCCAGCTCCCACTACCAAATATGCCTGAAAATGCCTGAAAGGTGTCCTACATATGTACAACATAAGTTACTTAGTGGTCTTTAGGGTATCTGGGGACACTGCACCTGCTTCTGATGTCTGTTACAAGGTATCATGGTGTCCTGTGAAGGCTACCACCCTCCTACCTGATACACAAATGTCTGAAGTCTTACGTCAACATTCCCAAGTGGTCAGTCTTGAAGGGCTACCTTTCCCTGTGGGTCACAGTCTGTAACTACTGTTACTGCCCCCAGAGTCTTGTAGACTTTTGTAGACAGCTCTGAGGTGGGATGTTAAAACTGAGGTCCCAACCCTCTGGGGACTGAGGAGTGGCTCCGGGCCAGCTTGTGATGCATGGATCCTCAGCACGTCATGGAAATAATTATGGAAGACTCTCTGCCAGGCCTGCTCATATAGCTCTGTACCCAGGGATGGGAACACTGAGTGAGAGCCCTGCTAAATCGAATAGATGTGGAAAATGGTGTGGAAAAGGGATACATCACTGACCTCTCTGGATCTCAGTCTCCTCACCCACAAAATGATCGGACTAAATTGATAGGTTTTCAAATACAAGGACTTTCTTTACTTTTAAGTCCAGTTTATTAAGGCCTAATTTACATAAGTGCATTCACTCTAGGTATCAAATTTGATAAGTTTTGACAAATGCATGCAGTCATTTAGCCACTACCACACATGAGATACAGAACATTTCCATCCCCCCAAAAAGTTTGCTCATGTCTTTTTGCAGTGAATCCCTCCCCATGCCCCCACCCTGAATTGGCATCCACTGACCTGCTTCCTGTCTTTTAAAGTCTTTGCTTTCCCAGAATGCCATGCAAATGGAATCCTTTCTCATTATTAAGGTGAGAGAGCTCTTTATATATGATGAATTCAAGCCCTTTATCAGTTATGCATTTTGTGAGTTCTTTTTATAAAAATAACAAAAGGACTCTCATGATCATCATGTATAGTGCTAATAATCCTTTGAGAAAAATACACAATAACAAAAAACTGCTCTTTTTTTTTAACTCAATGCTTTCAATGAATTTGTAGTGTATTAATAACAAAATCTAATATATTTTTAAAAGATTTATACATGGTATTCACTTGGGTAGAAAGTTTACTTGAGTAGGATGGTAATAAAATGCAACAGTCCTTTTTCCTAGAAATACTGTCAAATGCACATACATATAAAAATATTTGCAGTCAATTTCAGAAGGTTCATAAAGGCCTCAAGTCCACCACGAATGCCTACGGATAGATCCATGGCGCCAAGATTAAGCCTCACTGGTTGATTCAGCCCACAGTCAGGCATAATGTAAATGTGGGTTTGAGCATCTCTTGCAAGGGCTCCAGGGTTCCCCAGAGGTTCATAATCCACTGTTGGGAACCTCAGCACCTGTGACCTCTGAGGACCTTTCTAGCTCAATAAAATCTGCAATCCAAATGGCACATTTGCCCAATAATGGGGAAAAAATCCTTAAGAAAACTTACACTTGCACCGACATTAGAAAGGATGGGGGCGGGGGCGGGGGTGGGGGTGGGGGAGGCATCCCCGCCTGGGACTGGTGGGCCCAAGCTTCTCTCTTCAACTCTGTTCCTTCGTGTGTCAGGAGTTGAGGTTCCCTCTCTAGGCGAGGCAATGAGATTTGGTTCTGAAGCAGCGTGTCCATGCCTGCTTTCTTTCTGTGGGCCTCACTGCAGACTTCTCTGGTGCCTCCCATGAACACACTTAATTGGCCATGTGTCAGCTCAATTGCTGAGCTGATCTAAGTCATGATGAATCTTCCCTGCTCTTTGCCCTCCGCCCCAGCTTGCCACATAATTCTGTATCATCAGCACTCACCATGAATTTACATTTGTTCTTTTTTTTTCTGGGTCATTTATAAAGCTGGAGGCAGAAAGAGCCCCAGATATTGATTTGGAGGAACTGTGTTTCAGCCCCTCCATTTTGCTGTTGAATATTAATCACAACAGACATGCGTTTGTGGGATTTGTGGGTGGGAAAGGGGGCCACAGTCAAGGGATACTTTGGAGAGGGATTAGGTGATTGGATGGGGAAGATGTTGGGAGGTAGAGTTGGGAATCTGATGGTTGTTGGCTCAAAAACAATTGCAGGGTAATTCCAACAACCAGGAAGGCGGGAATCAGGGGGAAGAAGAGAGGGGTAAGTCATGAGTTGAGGTTTGGAAACGCTGATTTTTGAGAAGTCAGTGGAGATATCCAGGAGAAGCTGGATAAAATGTCTGCAGCTCAGAAGCGAGGTCTGGGCTGGAGACAGAAATCTGGGGTCATCAGGAGGTAGCTGTGAGAGTGAAAGAGCTGGTCCAGAATTGTACAGATAGTACTAGGGATATGGATGACCTGTGGTCGTCACCCTCTCAGGCATGCTATAGAAGTGACTGGGGTGTGTAACTTCCATGACGCCCACGAGCAAGCAGCCTGTTATACTCTGTGATGTATGTCAGGGGCATGTACCTCTGCATTTCTTTTCATTCCTTCCAAAGAAAATCCATTGTGCAAAACATTATCAAGCAATTCAGATTAATAAAGTGTTGCTGGAGAGCTGCAAGACGAGGCTTACATGCACCCCTTACAGCAAAACAGCCCCAAATCTCCACTGCATGGATGTGTCCTTCTTCAGTGGCCTTCTCTCTCACCATCACCTGTGGCCTTTTTCCACTGCCACCCTTCTAGCACAAAATGCTCCTTTGCTCCTCTATTGTCCTAAACAATTCAGCTCTGGCTCCTAATTTGCATAGCCCTCTCAGTAAAACAAACCCTCTGCACTTAACCAGGCCCACCTTCTTTTAAGGAAGTAGCCAATAGTATTGGTGCATCATGCCTCTTGTAGGGGGGGAGGATCGAAACACACACACACACACACACACACACACACACACCTCTTAACTGATCTGAGGCATAGTGTGGGGTTTACAAGCAGTTGACATTTGGGTCTGGATAACTCTCTGTTGTGGGGGATGTCATGTGCATAGAAGAATGTTTATCAGTGTTTGTGGCATCTACCCACTGGATGCCAGTAGCATACACTGCCCTCTACCTGCAGGGGATTTTTCAACACTCGGGGATAAAACCCCAACTCCAACACACACTAATTCTGTGACTTTGGGCAAATGGTTCAACCTCCATGTGCCTCAGTTTTCTCATCTATAAAGTAGGGGTAATAATGGCATCTACCTCATAGAGGTTCTAGTGAAAATGAAATGATATAATACTTGCAAACAACTCAGAACAGGACCTCCCATATTGTAAGTACTCAGCTAAGGTTAATTCTTATTATTCCAAAGGGCAGACCAGCTTATTCCTTCTGACTCTATATGGAACTCTCCCGAAGAGGAGCTCTGCTGAAAATGATTTTCTTTTTCCAATGTGAATTACTTTCATTCTTAACAAACTCTGAAAACTTCAAAAGAAACCCATTTAGCCCTGTTTCCAAAAAAAAGGATTTAAGTCTTAATCTAACTAAATGAACAAAGATCAAGGAGTCTTTGGTGTCAGGTTGTCCCCTTGACTCCAATCTACCTGAAGATGAGAAGTTGTACTTGAGTGAAAATAACTTGAATACTCATCCTGGGTGCAAGGGGAAACCCGGCATCCTACCTCTGACGTCTGGGGATGTGTGTGTATGGATACATCTCTGTTGGATGCCTTTGCTCTGATTCCTCCACCAAATTCTTGCTCGTCTCACTTGGCATGTTTCACCTGTTCCCTTACCCCTGCATTCCACACGAGAGATGGTCGATCCTTTCCTCTGATAACCCCGGCAAGGAGTTATGTGTGGGAAAGTTTTATGAGTGATTCAGCAGTCACGAATGGCAAACCCCTTAAAGTTGAACACTAGACATTCCTTTGTTTCAGTCTCTTAGCAGCGCCCATTGCCAGGGACGTCTCCCAGGCTCTCTCCTCCTCCAGGTCCTACCCTTTCTCATCTTGGCAGAATCCGTCTTTCTGCCTCCTCCTTGCACTTCTTTCCAAGCTGTTGTCATTGTCGTTGTTGTTTTGTTGTTCCTGGGCTCTTCACCTGCTTTCTTCAAATCCTTTACTCTGCAGGGCAGTTTGGTTGTGTTTGTTTCACTCCTGCACCAAAGGGAAGGAACACTAAGAGAGATCTTTTCACAAAACGGCTCTTCAAGGAACTTGAGAGTTTTTTTTAAGTATATTTATTTATTTTGAGAGAGAGAAAGCACTAGCCCAGGAGGGACCAAGGGAGAGGGAGAGGGAGAGGGAAAGGGAGAGGGAGAGGGAGAGGGAGAGGGAGAGGGAGAGGGACAGGGAGAGGGAGAGACAGAATCCCAAGCACCACACTGTTAGTGTGGAGCCCAATGTGGGGCTGCAAGCCACAAACCTTGAGCTCATGACCTGAGCCGAACCAAGAGTCAGCCGCTTAACTGACTGAGCCACCCAGGCACCCTGGAACTTGAGTTTTAAAAGCAAGTTACTTTCCTGGAGAATTCCTCAACTCGCCTTTGACAAAATTTTTTTCTCCTGTATACTCTCATACCTTCATATGACATTATAGAGCACACACCCCATATTCCATCACTATTCTAATAAAGATTGCCATTTTTGTACACTCCTTTCTAGCTTGCTGCTTTCTTTTTAAACCAAGTTATTGAGATAAAATTTATGTACAACGAATGCTTCCAATTTAAGTGTGAAGTTTGATGAGTTTTGACAAGTGTATCTACCCATGTAAGCATCACAATCAAGATAACGAAAATCAGCATTATCCTCCCCAAATCCCTAATGCCCTTTTGCAGTCAACCCTAACACCCCAGCCCCAGGTGACCCCTGATTTGCTTTTTGTTGCTATAGAGTAATTTGGCCTATTCTAGAACGTTACATAAATTGAATCATCCAAGAGGAGTTGTTTCATGTATCCCTTCTTTCAATTACCTGATGTTTTTGAGACACATCCATGTCATGTATATCAGTAGGTCCTTCCTCATTATTGCTGAGTTGTTTCCATTGTGGGCATATATCAAAATGCATTTGCCATCTTCTTGTCAATGGGTATTTTCTAGTCTTCCCCCCCCCCACATACACATTTGTATTTAATCATTTTGTGAGTTTATGTGATTATTTTGTAGAGAATTTGTAAAGGAAAGAAAAGCAGTAAAACCAGACGGAAAAATGCAAATTTATCAATTGGTCACAAACATTGTTAATATTTTGGTATCTTTATTTCTAGATTTTTTTCAACTTTGCACATACTTAAGGTTATAGTTCCTTAAGTGTTTCTGTCCCTTAAGTACTATATCATAAACATATTCCTTTGCTAATAAAGGCTGTTAAAAAGGATGGTGTTGGGGCGCCTGGGTGGCGCAGTCGGTTAAGCGTCCGACTTCAGCCAGGTCACGATCTCGCGGTCCGTGAGTTCGAGCCCCGCGTCGGGCTCTGCGCTGATGGCTCGGAGCCTGGAGCCTGTTTCTGATTCTGTGTCTCCCTCTCTCTCTGCCCCTCCCCCGTTCATGCTCTGTCTCTCTCTGTCCCAAAAATAAATAAACGTTGAAAAAAAAATTTAAAAAAAATAAATAAAAAAAAATAAAAAGGATGGTGTTAACGGTGCCAATGTGAAAAGGTTGTCAAGGTATGGTGTTAAGTTCAAGCAAACTGCTGAACAGTATATTTAGTGTGATCACATAGAAAGGGATAGCAGAGGACATTTGTGAGTGGGAAAGTGGTGGCTGAGTCAGAGGTACCTTGCTGCTGACTATGCAATGCCTTGGTTCCTAGGCTTTATCTGGGGAGAACTGAAGAGCCATTGGAGGATTTTGAGCAGAAAAGTGGCATAGTATGGCATGAGATCACTTGTTTTATAAGCTTTCTCTGGATAACGCTTTAAAGAGACCACTGGGCAAGATGAAACGAGGAAGGCCAAACTGGCAGCTGTTGGAATAATCCAAGTGCAAGTTAATGGAAGCTTGGAGCAAGACGGTGGTGGTAGAGATGGCAAGAGATGGTGAGATTCTTGATATATATTCATATATACGTATGTGTGTGTATATACATTTTTTTAAATTTATTTTTAAGTTTATTTATTCATTCAAGAGAGACAGAGAGCAAGTGGAGGAGAGGCAGAGAGAGAGAGAGAGAGGGAGAGAGAGAGAATCCCAAGCATGCTCTCCACCATCAGCACAGAGCCCAACGTGGGGCTTGAACCCACCAAACACGAGACCATCACCTGAGCTGAAACCAAGAGTTGGACGCTTAACCAACTGAACCACCCAGGTGCCCCTATACACATCTTTTAAAAGTTAGGCTTCATGCCCAGCATAGAGCTCAACACAGGACCTGAACCTACGACCCAGAGATGAAGACCTGAGCTGGGATCAAGAGTCAGACGCTTAACCAACCAAGCCTCCCAGGAGCCCCGATCCTGGACATATTTTAAAGATGCATCTAATAAACTGGATGTGAGGTGTGAGAGAATGATAGAAGTCAAAGATACTTCAAGGATTGTGAACTGGGCAGCTGAATGTGTGGAATTGCCATTTGCTGACCTAGAAAAGACTATGGGAAGTACACATCTGGCGAGAAAGAGGTAGGGGAGCTTTTGGAAGTAAGTTTAAGAAATCTTTTACACATCCAAGAAGAGATGTTGATTGAGCATGTGGATATATAAATCTGGAGCTCTGGGTAGTGATGCAGTCTGAAAATAAAAATTTGAAATTCATCAGCATGTACATAGTATTTAAAGACACACTACTGTGGGGCGCCTGAGTGACTCAGTTGCTTAAGCGTCTGACTTCGGCTCAGGTCATGATCTCGTGGTTTCCAAGTTCGAGCTCCATGTCAGGCTCTGTGCTGACAGCTCAGAGCCTGCTTCAGATTCTGTGTCTCCCTCTCTCCCTGCCCCTCCCCTGCTCACACTTGTCTCTCTCTCTCTCAAAAATAAACATTAAAAAATTAAAAAAAAAAAAAAGGCACACAACTGGATGAAATCACCAAAATGAGTTTAGATAAAAAGTTCCAAGAACTAAGACCTGGGGCACTCCAGTGACATAAGGGCAGGGACATACAAATAAAATATCAAAGGGCCTGAGAAGGAGCAGCCAATGAGGTAGGAAGAGATTCAGGAGAGCATGGTGTCCTAAAGACCAAGTGAAAATGGTATTTTAAGGAGTAAAGAGGGATCAACTATGCCTAAGAGGAGTTGTCAACGACTTAAGTTGAAGACTGATAACTGACAGCTGAACTTCGCAACATGGCAGGTGGTCTTAGTGACCCTTCACAGGAGCTGCTAAGTAGGTGGTAGGGTGAAAGCCTGGTTGAAGAAGAATCGAGAGAGAATGGGAGATAAGAGTTTAGACAAAAGCAAAACCTTGGTTAAAGTGGTGGCTCAGTTGAGCGTCTAACCTCAGCTCAGGTCATGGTCTCGCTGTTCCCAAGTTCAAGCCTCACGTTGGACTCTATGGTGACAGCTCAGAGCCTGGAGCCTGTTTCAGATTCTGTGGCTCCCTCTCGTTCTCTGCCCCCACCCCTGCTTGTGCTCTCTCTCTCTGTCTCTCAATAAACATTAAAAACAAAATTTAAAGTCTCATGCAATGAAATTTATGAGGAAAGACTACTGTGACCCAGCTTTCCCAGTCTTAAAAGGGATGGTGATATGACAACTACACATCCCATTCCTCAAAGGGGAGTTTAGAGGTTCTAGAAACAAATGGTAATGAATAAGCCCCAGAATGAATGGGAAGCAGAAGCCCCACATTCAAATCTCAGATGTGCCCTAATTCATTGTATGATTTTATCAAGATTTGCTCCCTCTGGACCTCAGTTCTCACATGTGTAAAACTGGAGTGTTGAGCTAACAACCCCCTGAAATCATTACATAATCTAATATACTATGTAGTCTCTAAGTATTTAAAGATCTCTTAACACAAAGCAGTTGAATGGCTTTTTTCTCCTCCGGCTGTTCACAGCTGTCTCCACAGGACATTGACTCTGATGCACTGGAACCTGCAGATGACTTGGTCTTCTTCACTGAGAAGGGACATGATGTCAGCTGGACATTCTTCAGATGCCTCTCCTTTGATTCACAAATCCTCCGTGCCTCAGAAGAAAAAGAGTTCCTCTTCCTTTCCATCCCATCGCCTCATTTCATCAACTCTCATCCCCTTTATAAAAGTTAGAATCGAAAGCTCTGGTTTCAAAGGGGTGAGTGAATGAACGGTGTTCTGCTGGGGGGACATTATTATCTGTTTTTCAGATGGCAAAACTGAGCCTCCACGAGTATAAACTACCTGCTCAAATTTACAGTGAAAAAGGAGGGTGTAAGGCTGTGAAATGGGTCTGCCTGACTCCACAGTCTCCCTCGGATGGAATGCACTCACAAATGGAGGTCTCGGTCTACATTCTCTCTGCTGTTTTGCCCAACAGCATTATCATCTGTGTGTGGCTTTGATTGTTTATGTTGATCTGGCCGGACCTGCTCCTTGGCAGAATGCCCATTTGAAAGTCTGTTTACCTGCTTACGACTGTGATTTTATAAACTCTTGGCTGATTTAGGGCTCTTTGCAATCACTGACTTGTACCTTTAAAATCCTCATGCCAGCTATGCAAAAGAATTCAACAGTGTTGTACCTTTTATACAAGGTTTGAAAACACATGTTTTCATTGTTTGAAACAATATGTTCAAGGGCATATCTGTAATAAAACTATAAAGAAAAGAGAATATGTGTGGAAGTTAGCGATCACCACAAAAAGCGTTATAGAGGGACTCACCTTAAAATTCAGTGTCTTGGGAGGGAGGGGAGGATGGGTGATGGGTATTGAGGAGGGCACCTTTTGGGATGAGCACTGGGT
>NW_024412418.1:19745342-19819570 GCF_014898765.1 Herpailurus yagouaroundi | reverse complement strand
GAGGAGGGCACCTTTTGGGATGAGCACTGGGTGTTGTATGGAAACCAGTTTGACAATAAATTTCATATACTGAAAAAAAAATAAATAAAATAAATAAAATTCAGTGTCTTGCAGCCACAACCATTTACTCTCCTGGAACTGGGGGTTGGCTGATGCAGGCTGGGTCCTGCTGGGATAACTCCGCTCTGCTCCACGGGTCTTCCGTCCTTCTCCTTGACTGACAGTCCAGGCATGTTTGTTTGTTTG
Source organism: Herpailurus yagouaroundi (assembly GCF_014898765.1). NCBI lineage: Eukaryota > Metazoa > Chordata > Mammalia > Carnivora > Felidae > Herpailurus > Herpailurus yagouaroundi. The sequence continues at coordinate 19,819,324 of NW_024412418.1, read as the reverse complement.
TTTGTTTGTTTATGGTCATGGAAAAGGTGCAAAAAGCCAAGTGGGAACACAGAAAGACTATTGAGGCCTGGGCTTAGAACTGACATCATTTCTGCTTCTTTCTCTCGGCCAAAGAAGGTTATGTGACCAAATAGAGAAGAAAAGAGGGAATTGTGCACTATCCGCAGTGAGAGGGCTCTGCAAAGTTACATGGAAAAAGGTGTGGCTACAGTGAGGGGTGAAGAGTTGGGGCTGGCCATATCATCTACCTCCATAGCAAAACACTAAAGTCAGGGTAGCCTTTGCCTCTGGGGTGGGGGTGGAGGAGGAAGGTTTGCCATCAAGATGCAATGCACTGCATTTGTTGACGAAGCAGAGTTGTAAATGTATGGCTCTTTACGATCTTGCTCTTTATAGATTGTCTATTCTATGGGTGAAATATTATCTAGTAATTTTTTAAAGTTATTGGAATCAGATGAATAAATAATAAAAGTTACAGCATTTGGGAGATTCAGATTCTTTCAGCTTCACTTAAACAAGTTTTTTTTAAATGTTTATCTATTTTTGAGAGAGAGAGAGACAGAGACAGAGTGCAAGCCAGGAGAGAGAGAGAGAGAGAGAGAGAGAGCGAGCCAGGGAGGGGCAGAGAGAGAGAAAGAGAAAGGGAGACACAGAATCCGAAGCAGGCTTCAGGCTCTGAGCTGTCAGCACAGAACCAGACGCGGGGCTCGAAATCATGAACCGTGAGATCATGACCTGAGCTGAAATTGGACGCTTACCAAACTGAGCCACCCAGAAACCCCTCAGCTTCACTGCTTAAATTTGTGCTTCTCTTGGGAAGCCTGGCTGGCTCAGTCAACAGAGCATGTGACCCTTGATCTCAGGTTTCTGAGTTTGAGCCCCACATTGGGTATAAAGATTTTTCTTTTTAAGAAAAGAAATTCTTTCTTGTCACCCATTTCTTTTTCATTTCACCCATTTCTTTTTAAGAAAAATCTTAAAAAGAAAAATCTTTTAAAAAATGTGTGCTCCTCTTTCCTAGTTTCTGATTTTCTAATGTTGTTTACTCTCACTTGTCAATACAAATAATTGTTTGGTTATCTGACATCTGGACATTAATACCATCTACATGCATATTTATAATCTTAGTAGGCTGCTCACACTTTTTTTTTTTTAAAAAAGACAGCCTTTACATTCTAACAGAGTTCATTTTCTTTAGTTCCTTTCAACGTAAACTCATCTAAAAGCACAAATTGTTGTCCTGGCAGTTATTAGTCTGGATTGATTAAGTTTGATCTCTGGGTTAATTTCACATGTAATCATATTATAGTTAGTCACACCTAGTGGCTCTATTAATTCAGATGTATTTGCACTTCCTTACCTATTAATTACAACCACCTCTGAAGACTGATTGGGTCTCAGCTACCGAAGAAAAGCAATCCCCATATATCAGGGAACAAATTACCGCCTCCCACGCTAGGAGAACTTGGTTGAGGCTCTGTAGGAATATTACTGATGACATCTTTATTCTCTTCCTTCTTTGCAGATGAATGGTGCACTGGCTAAATGAGCCAGAAATACCAAGGCCAGGTCTAAACAGACTGGCAGACCTTGCTTGGACCAGGAGCTGGAAAAGCAGCAGCAGGAGAGGCACCTATAAGATCTGTGCAAGTTGTATTTGTAAGAACTTACAACTACGTATTTGGGTGAGGTCCACTTCGTATCACTTATTCATCTTTCTCTCTGGATTTGAAGAATGTTCACTGAGTGAGCACTGAGTGAGCAGCAAACTTGGTCATGGGCTGGATAGAAAGTTTGAGGCTGGACCTGCACTTAATGAATAAATGCAGTACACATACTCAAAGTTTCCACTACCTCCTGCCTAAGTCCTAGCCCAAGCCCTACTGAGGGAAGCACTATTTAGGGAGTGTTATTTGAAGGACATGTGGTTCTGTCTATTTCTCCACAAAATCAGTCTTTAATTTCTGCATTCAGGGAATTTCAAAACCCTATCTCCATGGCCCTTCAAAGCACTGTTTTCACAGAGGTGCAATTTTGTGTGTTGTCAGCTCATCTTGTGAAATGGAAACTACATTGAATTTACCATAAGATTTTTGTAGAGGACATTACAGTCTACATTTCTTAGTAGATGAAGCCACACCCAAGAAAATTCTCTTTATTCTAGGTTACAAGAAAAGCTCAGCATCTCCTCAGAGAATACTGGAATCATATAATGGATTGTGTTTCCCTTTGCACTCTGGCCACTAGGAAGCTCAGAGTTAGTTTGGAAGCTCAACAACAGCAACTGTTTAGAATGTTACCATCTGCACACCTGCATTCTAACTCTCTTCTCCATCTTGACCATTTATTTTTAATGCATACCTTTATCTGATTTTAGTTTTAGCTAATGGTTTTTAGTTAATGTTTTTGTTTTTGCTAATATCCAATTTTGCCACATGTCTAACATTGGAGAACATAATGGGATTTGAATACATAATAAACATCAAGAGTAACCTTGAAGATATTAACCACAAAAATTTGTGGGTTTGGATGGAGAAAAGTAGGGATAGGGAAATAGGTTGGGCAGCCAGGAGGCTGATTGTATGTATATGTGTACCTCAATCTTCAGTATAACCCAAAGGCAAAATCGTTATCTTCTCTACAGGTAGCACAGCCCTCTTGCCTGCCTCCAAGGCTTCCTATTTTCTCTATCCTAATGTTGTTGACCTTTCCTACACACCCTCCCCCCCAATAGCTCCAGGAAATTCCTGGGAACAAACTGAAGCCACAGAATCAAGGTGCTCTCTGCCGTGGTTCTGAGGCCATTTCCACCAAGTCTCATCTCTGACCTGCACAAAGTCCTCTCCATGACCACCAGCTGGAGGTGGATCTGGAAAAGTCTTTTCTGCATGGCTGCATATGCTCCTGGAAGTTCTGAATGCAGCAAAGAATAAAGTGCAGTGGAATTGCTATTCCTAAATGCTCTGATACATTTCATTCAATGCACCTTTCATTTACAGAGACACAGAGCTGGGCACTGTGGGGTGATCCATAGGGGAGACAAGATTGGATCTCTAGAAGTTGTGGGACCAATAGTATTGTCTATTACATCCCAACTTTTAAATATTTTTGGCCCTGGAAATTCTTTGCCCAACAAAATCATGCAGATTTGCCTTAGGGGAAAAGAACAGAGCTGGCTGGAGTGGACTAGGCTTTCAGGACTGCTCAGCCACATGTCCCTTTGCCTCAAACTCCTTCACCTCTGGGCGGAAGCCTGGGGTTCCTTGGAGAACAGCCTGAAAACTACTAACATGGTAGTACCAAGTGGTGAATTGTCTGGGTTGGAATCCTGACTGTAACTCACAAGAGCTTGGTCCTGGGGAAGATACTTAACTTCTTGGACCCTCAGTTCCTTCATGCGTAAAATGGGGACTGAAATGGTGCCCACTTCACTGGAAGTTGTTGTGAAGTTTAAGTGAGCTAATGTATATAAAGTATTCGACATGTTAATTTAATAGCGCCACTCAGTCAATAAGTGATGAGTACTAAGAAGCTATCGCTATTAGTCCTGTTAAGGACTTCTTGCTATTAGTCTTTTCAATGAACTGCAAGTTACTGAATTCAGTAAATGAGCTACATCAGCCTCTGTCAATCTGAGACCTCTCAAGGAGGAAATCATTTTTCCAGTCAGGGAAATGGTTATAAACGCAGCCAAAATTATCAACCTGCATGTCGAGCATCAGCGAATGTTAAGAGGTTTTTTTAAAAAAATCACCGATAAAATCATGCTTGGATCTTTCAAAAAGCAATGAAAACCATTTGACTCCACGAGCCTCTGTTCCCTTTTCTGAAGAGTGGAAGGCAGTGAACCTCAGTCCCCCAGTTTGGGGGAGGTTCAAATGACGTCTTGAATGTGCCAAGCGTCTTTCGAGCTATTTGTCAAAAAGCCCCAAGGAGCCTTTGGCACCTAGTAGACATCAGTAAATATTTGTTGCTTCTGAATTCTTCCCATCTGGGAAGCTCTCCAACGTCCTGGAATCCCTAGCTCTCCCACCAAGCAGGTCAGAAAAGCAACTTAAAGGATTCATTTCAATGTCCATTTTTCCACTTTCCCCCTGAAAAACCACTTACAATGCTGCCAACTTTCTCATTTGGCCTTTTCTGGCCTGGTTGCATCTTATTAAGGGTCACTTCATTCATCAGCATAAGGAAGACTCCATTCTGTCAACAGGAGAGGAAGGGCTGGGTCTCCAGTCACAGGGCAACAGGGAGGCGGGTGAAGAGAAGGATGGGAACAGCCACAGGACACATTTAATTAATAAAAAGCTGCAGTTGAAAAGGCCCAGAATTTCCAAACAGCCCTTCATTCTTATATTACCTGCCCTCCCCCTACCCCCAACCAGCTGATCTTTGGATGGTGAGGAAGCAGGTGCTAGTTCGCAAAGCCTGTTCATTTATTCACTCATCCATTCAATTACTCATTCATTCACAATTATTTCTTAAGTGCCTATTATGTACTGGGGGTCTTATGCAGAGCGAAAAGTGGACACCCACTTCCTGTCCTCAGGCAACTTACAGCTTAGGGGTAAGGCGGGAGCATACACATCAATCAATTGGTCAAAACTGTGATCGGGGCTATGATGCTATTCCGGGAAGGCTCCCGGTAAGTGACACCTGACCTGAGATCTGAAGGAGACACTGGAGGAAATGGGGGGTGATAGCAGGAAGTGGGGAGAAGGTTCAAAAGAACATCATATGCAAAGGTCCTACAGAATGAAGAACATCTTTTGGGACATAGGCAAAATTAAGAAAGTGCCTTACTTTTTGACGGGACCCTTAGGTTGGGGACACAGTGGTCCCCATGTGGAGCCAAGCACTCAGGCAGGAGTCAGCCAACGCCAGTTCTAGTCCTGGTCCCGTTGTTGGTCAGTTCCTTCTTGGACCTCAGTTTGCCAGCTGTAAAATGGGACTAAGACCATTCTTGTAGCTTTATGATGAGAAGGACAAGTGGAACGTGTGGTTGTCACCGAGAGGCTGGGCAGATGCGTCACGACCAACCCCCTCCCCCACGGACGCGGGTCAGAGTTGGGGTTCAGAGCTAAGATCCAGGGCTAGTAACCGGCCGCCTCAGCGGGCTCGAGGTCGTCCTCTCCTCCCGCCCGTCCGCAACATATGCGCGAAGGAAAGTGCTACGAACGCCAAACGACCGCCCCCCCGCCGGCGCCATCTGCTCCGCCGCGCTCGCCCGCGCCCGCCCGGGTCCCGCAGAACCGCGGCAGCTGCGCGCCCAGCCTCCGCCCGCTCCGCGCAGCCGGCGCCGCGCGTCCTGTCCGCTCCCGCCGCGCCCAGGCGGCACCCTGGCACCCTCCGCCAGGACAGCGCCATCCCCTGGGTGGAGGGGCGCTCGACCTCCGGAAAAGCACGTCCTGCCTCGGCATCCCAGGAAAGCATAATGCCTGGCTCCGGAGGCAGATAAGCCTGGGGTCTAACATCGACTGTAAAACTGACTGCATGTGTGCTATCCGGCAAGTCACTCCTGGCCTCTGTTTTATCTTCTGCGAAATGGGTATAATACGACCTGTCGTCTAGGATTGCTAGATGGATTAAATAGGAAGTCTTATGAAAAGCGTTTAGCACAATGTCTGGCATATAAGTGAAACTTCATTGCTATTGATTTTATTCAAAGCCTGCCTTCCTGGGGCTTTATGGTCACTGGCTGGATTTCTGTAGCTCCTTTAAATTTCAGCTTGCTCCCACATTTCCTCCTCTCTCACCCTTTTTGTCAAGCATGGATACAGAGGCGGAAAGATGCTGCTGCTTTTTGGAACACTGCCTGCCAGTGAGTGGCCGGGGAACTGGGGGATCCCTGGATTCCTCACCCTCTCCTGACCATGAATGAGCTGCAGTTTGCAAAGATCTTTTGATGATTGCCCAGAAACACCCTTTTGCTCTAAAGCCCACTGCAGGACCAGCCCAAACAGTGACTGATAAGAAGGCAGAGTAATAACAAAAGGTGAAAGGAGAACAGGAAAACAAGAAATGAAGACACTCCAAGTCAAGAGGGACTGCATTTGTTACATGATACGTGGATCATTCCCAGACTTTACATAATGCAAAGGTAATCAGAAGGCATGGGTTTTAATCAAAAGTCTGTCACTTACTAGCTATGTTACTTTAGGCAGTTGAGTTAACAGATGTACATTGAGCACCTACTATATGTGCCAGGTGCCATTCTAGGATGTGAGATTACAAAAGCAAACAAGACCCAGACCCGAACCTCAGGAGTTTGCAGTTTAATGGGAGTCAGACAAGCATGGGTGCCTTGGCAGAAAGTGCTTTAGGGCTCCAAAGGGAAGCTTGTCAACATTCTAGGGGTGTAGGGGCAAGTCACTGAGCCGCACTGTCCTAATTTTCCCCGTCTGAGGCTGGGGTCTAACCGTGATAAGTAGAAGCTCATTCTTTCTTCACCCCTGTAACCTCACCTCCTACCCCATCCCTAAAGTCCAGCACATTTGCCCTGCCTCAGCATCCAAGCAGCTGCTGCAATTCTTTAAAACTAATAGGAGGAAAACACTAGAAAACACAATATACAGAAAACCATCGTACAACATAGGAGATGTGAATCGTTGATACAAACACTGATGTCAGAGATTACCTGCTACACTTTAAGGTACTCTGGGTGCTGCACAGTAGCAGGTGATGGTGGGTGTGGGAGAAGGTGAAGGGGAGGGCGATGTGTGGTAGCGGAAGGGGAGGATTTGCCTCTCATGGGAGAACTGAGTTTTATACAAGGGCCCTCAGTCATCTGGTTGCTTTTAACAAATATGTACTAGGTATATGCTCTGGGCTACACAGTGAACAACAGACCGAAGCCCCTACTCTCAGGAACTTATCTGCTCCTAGTGGGAGTTCAGAGTGGAATCAAATAATTTAAAAAACTACGCAGTGGTTGATGGTAAGTGCTCTAAGGAAGATAGAAATAGAGGGTTAGGGAATAATGGTCAGTGCCCCTTTATGTGGCATCTGAGCATGTTAATCCCAGTACTCAGAGAATTTTTGGTCTGAACCTAACTGTCCTTTTGAAGGGAAGCAAATCATGAATATCTAACTCTAGGTAATATGTTTAATCCACCCCAGCTTTTCTGAAATGGTCTTAGATTATATAGGCAAAATGAACATTTAAAAACTACCCTTAATCTCATTCAGACTCAACCAATGCAACATATTAATATATATCCTTCCAGAGTCTTAGCTATACATATACTATATATTTCTCCCCAGTTCCCTTACTTGCAAAATGAGCAAGATTATTCTTGACTTGAGTTATGTTCACTTGAGGAAAGTGGCGATACACAGCAGCTAGAACCCTAAATGTTTCATAGCTTAGTAATATAGCTCCCTTTTTTTCTGACTCAAGCCTTGCCTCCCCCACTGTACCCTAAGTAACCACCATCTGTGCAAGTCAGGCCGGAACCACATTTCCACCACCATTTGATAGATGCCAATGAGACTCCATTGCAGTTTGCCCCAGCCGATGATGGTTTCGAGAGATGAGCTGGAGATGATACGGCTAACGTTAAAATGGCAATCCCAAGGCAGGGGGTCTCAAGCATTATGGAGTTTAGAGAGACCCTTTTAGAGTATCCTTTTCATGGCTCCTTCTCTCTGGGAGCAGACCTTCTGCCAAGGTGGGTAAGTCAGGATGAATTTTGAGGCCAGCAGCTACCCTGGAAACATCAGTCCCTCTGATCTCTAAGCCATTTGCTAAGTGTGACTTCCATCATGCAACATTGTTATGACTCCATCATGTCAACAACCATTTATTGAATTCATGCCACGCATCAGGTGGGTGTCCACTATTCTATGAACTAGAGATACAGTAGCAAAGAATATAAATATAGTTTCTCAGTCTAAGAGCCTGGAAACACCGGCTTTCCTTATGAAAGATTTTCCCTCAGGACCCCCAATGTCTTTTCTGGCGATTTGGCTTCCATAAGAGTACTAGGAAATCCATCAGATATAACTTTGTGTGTCATAATCCCAACTGTGGACCAAATTCTAGTCTTTATTTTCAAAAGCACCTTGGCTCTCACTATATTTGACTTAAAGCCTTGGACTCCAGAGCCATACTGCCTGGGTTCAAGTCCTGACCCTGCTCACTCTAGTTACTGAGCTTGGCCAAGCTACTGAATCGTTCATGCCTGGGTTGGGTCATTTGCAAAATGGAATAATAGTAATAGTCAACATGATCTGGTGCTTACCATATGCCTGGCAGTGCTCCAAGTACTTTAGATATATTAACCCGAGATCCTCACAATTCTACAAGGTAGGCGCTATTGTACCCCATTTTACAGATAGGAAACTGAGCCACAGAGAGGTCAAGTAATTGCCAGTTGTGGAACTCTAATTTTATGAGATTGTTTAAGGATTTAAATAAGGGGCATGGAAACTGGTCAATTAATTCCTTCTCCTATTATTGTTATGGTCATTTTAAGTGGAAAAAAAAAAGTAGGCAAATCTCAACCATGAGGAAAATAGCATAGAAAAATCTAGAAGGAGGGGCGCCTGGGTGGCTCAGTCAGTTAAGTCTCTGACTTCAGCTTAGGTCATGATCTCACGGTTTGTGAGTTCAAGCCCTGCGTCGGGCTCTGTGCTGACAGCTCAGAGCCTGGAGCCCGCTTCGGATTCTGTGTCTCCCTCTCACTCTGCCCCTCCCCCTTTCATGCTCTGTCTCTGTCTCTCAAAAATAAACAAACGTTAACATTTTTTTTTTAAAAGGAGAGAAAAATCTAGAAGGAAATTTATTAAAACACTAATAGTGTTTGCCTCAGGATAGTGAGATGATTATAGGTGAAATCATATATAGGTGATATAGGAAATCATCATTATATGTGACATTTTTCATACTTCTTTAGACTTTCATAAAAGCTTTCTGAATTATTTTACTGTGAGTAGGTATTTCTTTAATATTCAGAAGGAAATAATGCTAAAATTCTTGGGAGAAAATAAATTTGGGAAGCTTCTCCTCTGGGTCCTGATGACAGCTGTGCATTCCCCTCCTTGAGGGTGCAGGGCCCTCATCTGAGCTGGTGACCCCCACTTTCAGGGGCGGGAGGGGGCCTCAGGCAACATCCGCTTCCTCGGTGAATCACAGATCCCATTACTCACTTAGCTTCATTACATCTTTAATTATGACCTTTTAGTCTGAGTGAAAAAGAAGTATAATTTTACTTTAAGAGATATGCCAGGCCTACGCTCCCAACATTTCCAGGTTTCATGGAAATTGCAGGGATCATAGAAATTTAACCTGATAATTACTTCAATATTTCAAGGCACACAGTTTTACTCTCTCAGAATAATTATTGGTTGTTTTTTTTTTCTCCCAAATTCTTTTATTTCTCCGTTATTACAGGTTATGCTCATTTCTGTTGTGTATGCTTGGAGACACAGAAGAATGAAGGACATCCTTATGCACTCTGGTCTGTAGCACCTTATTGTTAATTTTTATTCTTTTATTTTCTCCCATTATTATTTCTCTTAGACTAGAAGTTTTATGTGGGCAAGGAAAACACATACTTGGTTCACTCTGTCCCCAGTGCCTAAAACGGAACTTAGCACATAGTAGACATGAAAAAAGTATTTGTTGAATGAACACCTGAAGGAATATATTTTTAAGTGATTATGTTAGTTGCATTTGTTGTATTATAAGGAAATCTTGGTATCATCAAACTCTTGTTGGGTGCCTACAATGCAAAGGCAGTGTAAGATCCACCATATGCCAGGTAGTAAACCCTTGGAGCCAGAAGTGCTTCAGAATTCAAGTTTCCAAATTGTATGAAGGCCATTTTATCTAACTCTTAGCAACCACTGAGCCAGCCTCCTGTGACTAAACAGCAAATGCATGTATTTTGCTGTGAGAATGTATGAATATACCCAGTAAGCGGGACAAATAAAGACTATAACCGTAAATCAGCTCAGGTGAGTTTTTGGTGCTAAACAATTCAAGTCAGGTCCAGTCCTGCTGTCAAATGAGTTGGAGGAACTTCTGGTTGTTGGCAGTTTGGCATTGCCAGTGAAGAAGGAAGGAGATGATCACGGTGGAAGTCAAGAAGGAAATCATCAAGAAGTACGAACAAGGTACGCGAGTGGCCGAAATTGCAAGATTTCACAAGTCGTGTCTGCCTCTCGTTTGCAGAGGAGGCAGAGAGAAAGGCAGAGGAATCCTTCACTTCAAATGAGATTAGGGAGATAGTGTAAAATGTGGGAAGCGGTGCAAAATTTTGTAGAAAAGCACCACATGAATAAGGCTGTAGCATTGCTAGTGATGAATCTTTTTAATGACAATGCAATGTCACATTTCCACCAAATCCTTAAAAGGAGGCAAAAGCAAGTGTCATTGGATAGGTCCTTTGTTATATTTGCATGAATAGAAAAAGATTCAGTTGGGCCAATAGACAGCAGTGATTCCATTAGGGAAAGTCGTCCTGCACAATAACCCTCCTGTTTTTTGTCTCCCGCACACCAACCATGAAGGTTTTCAAAGGTAAGTGCAGGTTATTTGTTTATTTTTCTTTATATTTTGTATTCTCTTTATTATTTTGTATTATATTACAGTTTTGTCATCATTTTTATATGAATATTTTTGGGTTGTGGAATGAATCATCTGAGTTTCCATTAGTTCTTATGGGGAAGTTTGCTTTGATATACAAGTGCTTTGGATTACAAACATGTTTCCAGAATGAATTATGCTCACAGACCAAGGTTTTATTGTGTTTACTGGGCACTCATTGTGGGTCAGGTTTTTACATATTAACTCTTAAATTCTCATAACAACCCTGTGTGTTAGGCCCTGTTACCATTCTCCCTTACAAATGGGAGAACTGGAGACAAAGAATGTAAATAATTTGTCCAAGATTACAGCCATTCCAGTGGTGGACCTGGATGAAGCGACACTGGCTGTGGGTTTCAAGCACTGGGTTGGTCACGTCCCCTTTTTTCTGAACAGGGGCCATTGTACACACTCCCACAGATGTTGACTGCAGGATAGTATTAATAAACTCTTGTCATATACTGTATTTAATGTAACTGGCAAAAAGGCAGCAGAGGAACGGGTCTATATCTGTAGGCAGCCAGACCTAGAATGGGGCAAAGCATTCCTAAGCTTACTCTTGTATGGAAAAGCAAAGGACTATCCACAGGTGTTTTGAAGTGACAAAAAATACACCAGTGCCAGTTGTGGGCACCTTCCAATGTTCTGAAAAATCACTGATTTCTGCCAAACACTGTGGCCTGAGACTGAGCATCCGAGCAAGGGAGATGATCACCCACAATCCTGCAGTGAGCGAGAGAGAGAGAGAGAGAGAGAGAGAGAGAAGAACCATTGACTCAGTTGTGATCATGTGATGTTCCGCATCACGTACTACTCGTATTGTAAGACATCGCTTGTTTATCAAGTGAAAATTTATTAGAAATGTTTGCTCATCTTGTGGAACACTCGCAGAACAAGTTACTCACAATCCAAAATTTTACTGTATTAGCTACTAACATATTACCTCATTTTGCGAGGCAAACAGCTGGGGAGACATACACGATTTTGGTCATTTGACAGGTGGGGAAACAGGAAGCTGGGCCGCTTGAGAACCTGGCTCATGGTCACACAATGGGAAACTGACAGGGCGAGGATTTGAAACTCCAACTACAGTATCTTGCCCATTACACCAGCTCACGTAAATTCTTGTATCCATTCAAGATTCCTTTTGTCAGCTGTTACTCTGCTTTTCCCTCTCCAGTATGGAATTTTTGAGGGAAAAAAATTAAAAGCCTAGGAAAATTAGAAAGTGTTTAGACATGCATTTTATTAGCAGATTCCCTCTCTTCTCTCTCCTTCTTTCTTTCTCTTTTTGTTGAAAAGCAAAAGGCAGAAGAACTTGGCACCATTTCCATCATGTCGATTCTTCTGGGTTTCTCAAATGTTGCGATCCCTGGAAAGCCGGGATTCATGCTTACCTCCACTCTTCATTAAGGCGGCCGTGGCCACGAGCTCGGGAAGGCAGGCTGCTGGTGCAGTGGGTGGGCGTGCTGAATAACACCCGGACCACAGCTGGGGCTGCCCTTGTCAGAGTGCCAGCCTGCCTTACCCAGTCTGTTCTCGCCCGCTACCTGGCCCTCGCCCATCTGCTGCAGAATTCATAAAGTGCTGAAGATCACAAACATCTGAACCTATTATAGGTAACATACTTCAATTACATTCTGATTGTGGGCTTGGCTTCCTCCAACCTTGGTCTCTAATGGCACAAGGATCAAAGCCTTCCCCACAAAAAAGGCACTAATCTCTAGGTAGTTCCATCATTTGGGGGGTGCTTAGAAAGAAGCCATTCTCCTATATGCTATGTGCTTTGTATTATTCGGTTGCCTGGCAGGGGTACCCACAGATGTAAAGAAAAGATCTGAGAGAGAGAGAGAGAGAGAGAGAGAGCGCTGATTTAAAGTCCTCTCATAGGAACTTACCATGTTAGTTGAAATGACCTTCATTCTCCTGAGGGTTATCTGTTCTGGTTGTTGACTTAGATCATGCAATCTGTGACCACTCTTCCAAGGACATCAAAGAATAAACTGCCCACATGTCCTCAGTCTACTGCTTCCACATGTCCCTGCCTTGCCCCTGCCAGGGAGCCCTGGGCAACATTACTGGGGGGTGGTACCCTGAGTCAAGGCAGACCACAGGTGGCTCCAATTAGAAGCCTGGTGAGGACGACATCTCAGCCTGTTTGAGGCTACTCTCGCTTCTCTTGTTTACTGGGCTTGCAAACGAGCGGTTAAAAGACGCACAGCAGTGTCCAGCTGGGCCATAGTAAAGCCTGAGACAAAAGGAAAAAGTAGTCTTACCAGCACAGCTCTTATTTAACCTTTTGAGATTTTGTACACATGGAATTTTGGTGTTAACTTTTGTTTTTCAAAAATGTTGCCTCGAAACCTGATTTCTCTTGAGTACTGGGTTTTTCCGGCGGTCCCTTTTGGCACCCAGACCGGATACACACCAGCTGAGGAGTGAGGAAGCTGGACTATATGCACCAACTCCTGCACCTCACTGGTTGCAGGTTGCCTGGGGCATATTAATGAACTCTGACACTTCCAGCCTGCCCTGTGTGCAGGTTAGACAGGTGCCGTCAGCATCAGGCAGTATCCATTTTGGACCAGTCACTGTGGCCAGAGAAGTATGATTAGCCACAGAAGTCCTTTCCAAAAACTCTATGGTCTGAAGGAGCATATCCCACAGGTGAACTTGGAGTGGCCTTGGGACACATGGGCACCTTACATAGTCAATGCCTTTCTCTTTCTTCCTCAAGGCAGTTTAAATTTCGTCACCTGAAACCTGAGTCCTGATTCTTGCTGGCAATGGCTGAGGATACTGTGGCTCTTCCAGCTTATTAAGGTAGGGACAAAATAGGGGTAAGCGGCCAGCAGAGTGTTCCTATGCTTGGACTGTCTTCAGGGCACTACCTCTCCAACTTGTAGGGGAAGAAATTGGGGGAATCCAAGGTCACACTAGTAACTAGGATAGCAACAACATTAGACTTTCATGGCACTTTACAGTTCCAAATCCCTTTCACTCTGTTTTTTTTTTTTTTTTCCTCACGAAGGCTTAGAGGTACAGGGAAGGCAAGCTGTGGAGCCCCCATTTCAGAGAAGAATGAACTGAGCTCCAAGAGGCCCAGCAATCCATGTATAGCTAAGGGATGGCAGAACACCTTGCCTTCTACTTCACCATCCTCAAGCCAACAGAGACACAGAACAACGGCGCCTATCTTAAAGCAGACTCTTTTCCTTTCCTTCTGTAAATGTAAACTTCAGTTTACTGGTTCCGTTCCATGCATTCTATAAGGAGTGACAAGGGAACGAGTTGGTGCTTCTCAGGAAAAGGGACCTTCTCTTTGTCACCTTCAAATCTGTAGCTCCAGCACGTCCTGGCAGGAACAAGTGCCCTGTTGGCATCTGTTGAATTGGATTAACACTGAGGAGGGAGCAGCTCAGACCAGAATGTTGGACCTTTTAGAGGCAACACTGTAGTGGTAAGAAGAGTTACACCCTCCATTTACCGAACATGTACTGTGCCCAATGCTCAGCTGTTTCATACCCATGGGAAGTAAATGTTCTTGTTGTTTTACAGATCAGGAGAGTAAAGATCAGGGAAGAGGAAGGATCTCACTCAGGGCCAGGGGAGGGATGAAAACCCAAACCTTCCTGACTCCCAAACCTGCTTTCCTAAACCACACGTGCTCTGTCAACTCAGAAGCTACTCAGTGCCACATTGCAGTTCAACGTAAGAGGCTCGATAAAATAGTCCAGTCTTACTGAAGGAGTTCCTTTTCCTCTCCTGCCCTCCAGGCGGGCTCCAGGGTTATTTCATACTTTTGCATACAAAATCTAGAGCAAAATGGGGGCGGAGAAGTAGCAGGAGTTCTGGAGTTAAGGCAGGATGGAGGCAGTTGAGGCAAGTTTGAAGGAAGCATGTCTATGAGAGTATGGGATGTGAGGTGACCACGAGAAGAAAAAGGGGTACAAGAGTGTTGCTGGGGGTTAGGAATCAGATTCCTGTGGAATCTGTAGATATGTACAATTATTTTTGGCTCCTTTGGAAGATGTACTTTTATTTATTTATCTTTAAAGGCTTATTTATTTTTGAGAGAGAGAGGAAGGGGAGGGGCAGAAAGAGAGGGAGACAGAAGATCTGAAGTGGGCCCTGTCTGTGCTCACAGCAGCGAGCCCAGTGTGGGTCTCGAACTCACGAACCATGAGATCATGACCTAAGCTGAAGTTGTACACTCAACTGACCCTGGAAGATGTACTTTTAAATGCCAAACTGTTCAGGACTAAAGCGTGTGGGTCAATGGGATGTCATAGGAAGGTGACAGAGCCACTGGAGGTATCCAGGCTGAGGCTGGGCAACCCCTTAGTGGGAACGTTGTTGAGGGGCTCCCAGCATTGACTGGAGGAGGGCTGGACAGCTACAACTTTCTGATTTTTGTTTATCTCCGCAACTCCCATCCTGGCTAAGCATGGAGGCAACCCAGCCAATTTGCTCATCCCTGCCACATGCTGTCCCTCTCCTGACTTATCAAACGTTAATCAGTCCCCACCTCCCACCCCATCTTAATTATTTGCAATGATCCGTGATAGACAAACAACTCTGCAGCTTGAAATCCCCCCATCAGGCAAATATTAAATTATTCACATCTTTCTTGCAGATTTTTCACGAAGTGAGTTGGTAATCAAATGACTCTCAAGCGCCTTTACCATTTTATGGTGGCGACCCTGCCCTTCCCCTTAATGTGTGTATCTTCATGCCTCAGCTACACTGGGTGTTCTCCTTTCCTGTTTATGTTTATTTTGGAAGCAAAATGTGTTTACAAAATCAGTTAAAAAGTGTTAATGATCAGTTTCCAGAATGCTAATGTGAATCCAAATTACTTTCACATGAATCAAGACAAATTTTAAAATGCCATTTGATCATAAGCTGTTTTAAATTTGTGTTACAAGTAGCGCAACAAATCTGAACACATGCCTTTTTAAAAAAGAGCAGTTTAAAATAACCATTCTGATGGCATGAGGAAGTTCAGATAAAAAATTTCCTCTGACAGGGAAAGAAGTTAACTTTTGGGCATTCACATGGGAGGAGGTGGGAGGGGACATACACCCAGAGGAAGAATATCATTTATAATTGTTAAAAATAGGATAGAGCTGTGAAACTTACATGGTTTTCATTCATCTTGTTTATTATTATTTTCCCAGTGTCCAAAAGAGGAAATGTGCCTGGCACGTTGCAGGCACATGACAGTATTTGCAGAATTCATGGACAAGTAAAATCAGTTTCATAAATTATAGAATTTAATATGAGATTTTATTTTCTCTGATATAAAAATTATGAAGTTCATGGCAAGTTAGAATAGAAAATTGAGAGCCACATCTTGCAAAACTACTGATTCCATATTCAGATAATATGCCTCGTGCTTGTGCATGCTGCCCCATGTGGGTTACCCAGTAAGGTTGCTCACAGCACTGGGGGGCCTGATCGTCTGGGACACAGGCACAGTGTTGGTTTCGGCGTGTCCTGTGCAGAGTCACAGCTGCTGCCCACCTGAATTTACTGGAATGCATTTTTTTCAGTGGGTCCATCACTAGTGATAATGGAAATGGAGACCGTGAGGTGGTCCAGTGCCACTGCTGGGCTGTTAGAAGTCATCTTCTCCCGAATCAGACAATCTAGGACCGGCTTTCCAGAGGTCCGAGGGGTCTAGGGGAAGACAGATCTGGGGTAGAGGGAGAAAGCAAGGGCTTTTGGAGAGACTTCCACCTCTTGCCCAAGCATCCCTGTCTTGCTTTGACTTGCATACTAGGTTGCAAGGTAAGATTTTCTTTGATAAAAATCTTCAGGTGCTATTTTTTTTTAAAGCATTTAGAATATTTATCTACACAGCCAAAAGTGTTAGCAAAAGATAAGTCCAGGGATATGGATCCAGCTCCCCAAGGAACTGCCGACCTTGAGTTAATGTACGTGTGTGTGCAAAGCTGTGCCTTCATCAGAAACAATATAGCTTCAGAATCTCTAGGCCATTTCACAAAAACTCCCCATGTCCCTGTTTTGGAATATGCCCAGGTCATGGGTTTGGTTCCTACTCAGAGGAACACATAAAAGTGGGGAAAATTTTACTTCCACGTTTCCCAGTGTTCTAAATGTTCCCATTTCTGGGCTGGCAAGGGTTCTTCTGCTCTTGGCGCCCAGAGCAGAATCTGATAAGTCCATTCATGAGCAGGTTTGAGAGTCCAAGTCTATGCCTTAAAGGGACAAGTAATGGTTTCAGACCAAGGGGTTTGTTGGTCAGGAGAAAATGGTGGCTAAGAAGCCTGGGGGATGGGGAGCCCTTCCTGGAAAGCCCTGGGAACCAGAACCTGCTCCATGTCCTTGGGTCATCCCCTAGACACCAGACAGGAAAGACCTAGCTGGATGCCACAGTGACCCAGTTGTCTCTCTCAACCCACTGAAGCAAGAACAATATGAAGGGAAATAGCTTTGGAGTCAAGCTGATTTGGGTCACAACCCAATCTATAAGAGCTCTGTGACCCTGAGTTGCTAACGTCACTATTCCAAACTGTGGGTTTCTTCAACTGTAAAAACATGGTAAAAAAAAATGCATTCTTCCCACTAGGTTATTCCAAAACTTAAAGTAATGTCTGGAAGGTTTTTGACAAATAGTAGGTACTCAATAAATCATAGCTATAACATATTCTACTGTCTCCACACTGTTTTGAAAGGACCTACCTCGGGGCACCTGGGTGGCACAGTCGGTTGAGCGTCCGACTTCAGCCAGGTCACGATCTCGCGGTCCGGGAGTTCGAGCCCCGCGTCGGGCTCTGGGCTGATGGCTCGGAGCCTGGAGCCTGTTTCCCATTCTGTGTCTCCCTCTCTCTCTGCCCCTCCCCCGTTCATGCTCTGTCTCTCTTTGTCCCAAAAATAAATAAAAACGTTGAAAGAAAAAAAAAATTAAAAAAAAAAAGAAAGGACCTACCTCTAGTGGAGTCTACTTCTAATGGGGAGACATTTTTGGCTTTTAAGTAAAATCTACAGAATATCTACATTATGCTGGGGGTGCCTGGCTGCCTCAGTTGGTTAAGTGTCGGACTCTTGATTTCTGCTCACATCATGATCTCATGGTTTGTGAGATTGAGCCCCACGTGGACCTCCGTGCTGACAGTGCATAGCCTTCTTGGGATTATCCTTCTCTCTTTCTCTTTCTGACCCTCCTTTGCCCGTACTCTCTTTCTCAAAATAAATAAATAAACATGAAAAAACTGTTTTTCAATTTACACTATGTTGGATGGAATATGTGATTTAGAGAAAAATAGAGTGGGAAAGAAAGATTCAGAACACTGGGGCTAGGGGGTCTGAGGGGAAGCCCCATATCTGGTTATAAGAATGAGAAAGAATTTCTTTCTCAAATTATCTTTCTCTTCTTCATGAAAGATATTTTTACTGCCAAATAAGAATAAATAGTAAAGGAAAGCAGAGTCTGGAAGACACACAAATGTTGTCCTATGGAGGCAGCTGGTGTGCTGTTATGATGTGGGACTTCAGGTCTTGAGTTTTAGTTTGTCATTTTCAAAAAGAAGTCCTGATTTTCACTGCACCTATCTTTGACTTTATTTCCTTACCTCTAAATTGGACATAATAACCACTGCTTTTTACATGAGATGAAGAAAACTTCTCACCTCAGCATAACAAGCAAGGGTCAGGGTGTGGCCACTGCAGGCTGCTATCCCAGGAGACAAAACTACAGAGGATACAAAGGAAATAGCCCACTCCTCCTTTCTACACACACACAGACCCACACGCATTTTCTCTCTCTGTCTCTCTCTCGCTCTCTTGCAAATTGTCAGGAGACTATAGGTATTGTCCTCTGAAATGAAAGTTATCCTAAGGCCAAGGGAACAGACTTGCATTGAGATGGTCCAGAAGGAGCTCTTCCATCAGGAATGGCTAACTTACCATGTCCCCTAATGGTGCCATCTTGATTTGTGGATTTCAGCACTGTCCAGGCTCCAAGGGACCATTGACTGGTTGCAAGTTGCTGACAAGCGAATGCTTGGTCCTGAGCTGTGTATATTTACTGTACCATATAAATAATAAACACTAATAACTCACTTTATCCCTTACGATTTCCCCATCCGTTTCCTGGCCATTTCTGGACCTTTCATCACATACCAGATTGTGTGGCTGACTTTTATTGCTGGCTGCTCATGCAGGGTGAGAAATCATTGTTGCCTCATAAATAGCTAGCATCATTTTTTTTTCTCTCATTGAAAAGTTATTCCAATTCAACCTAAATTTCCAGCAACCAGGAAGTGTTTAAATAAATCATCCTCCATCCATTTGATGAAATTATGTAACCATTAAGAATCATGATTTTGAAAGCTATTCAACAGTATAGGGACAAAAAAGCACACATCATAATGTTAGGTGAAAAAAGCAATACGGAAAACCATATATCCAGCATGATCCAATTTTGCACGTGCATTTCTATGTAGATTTACGTATGTACATTAAAGAGATGGCAAGAAAATGCTTGAAGTGTCATTTCTGAATAGGATGATTGTAGTGATTTTTTTTCCTGCACTTTTCAAATTTTCCATGGTATACTCTTAGAATCTGAAAATAGGGTTATCTCTTTATTAAAAATTATTTTAAAATAACATTTCAATTAGTTTACTCAAACATTTTATTTCTTTGTTTAAAACATTTCAAGTTGTTTGACAGATGAACATGGGGAAGGGAAGGAAAAAAGATAAAAACAGGGAGGGGAACAAAACATAAGAGACTCTTAAATACAGAGAGCAAACTGAGGGTTGCTGGAGGGGTTGTGGGTGGGGAATGGGCTAAATGGGTGATGGGCATTAAGGAGGGCACTTGTTGGGAGCACTGGGTGTTATGCGTAGGGGATGAATCACTGGAATCTACTCCTGAAATCATTATTGGACTATACACTAACTAACTTGGATGTAAATTTAAAAATAATTTTTTTTTAAAAAAGGGGAAAAAAATTGACACAAATTAAAACAAAAAAATCTCAAGCTGTTTGAAATCACACAACAATAAAAACACGAGCTCTGTTGTCGGCCTAACAGACGGTTGCCAAACGGGGTGAGATCAGGGGCAGCATCTGTGAAATAGGCACGATGTGGCTCACTCTTATTTGGAGGCTCCTAGTCAGGCTTTTTGTTCTAATTTTTTCCCCTCTAAATATGAAAAATTCTATCTACACACTTGCACGGCCCTACATATATAGACATATGAAGTGTATTTTCTGGTCTCAGATTGACATCCACCTAAGAAATTAGCCTATGAAAGCCCCATCACTCACATACACTATTGCTGGGGAGGAGGGGACAATTTTATTTAGCTAATTTTTAACAAATCTCAAATGGTACCCACATCTGAAGCCCGGAGGAAGGATAATCAAGTCAAGCCCCATTGACTAGGAGAACAGTGAACTGTGGAAAATGACTTCTCAGCACTGCACAGGGCCCCAGCTCCATTTAAATAACATGCTCATTATTCAGATGCTCGGCCTTCTTACAGGGGCTGTTGACCTGCCTGGGGTTTGCCCCAGCTTCTGGGGTTTCTGCAGCATCCCGGGACAGTCTGTCATTTGTCCCTGTCATCGTGAGTCCCCAGACAGCACCACAATGGATCCTCAACCAGCACCAAGAGAGACATGAGCAGTTAACTACTGTTTTCATTTTACAGATGGGGAAACCAAGGCTCTGACAGATGGTGTGACTTGCCAGGGTCACACAGCCAATCAGGGATGGCTGTACCTAGGTGTTCTCACTCCGAGACTATCTTATGCACCAACATGTCTCTCCACTGGCCCATTTTTAGAAGATATGATTCTGATCAGCTAGCTTAGGTAACATGCGTGTGTAAAAGCAGACTGTGAGCACAGAACAAACAAAACTATAACAAGAAAAGAAACAAATTGCTGAAAAAAATTTTTAAATAAAATGTAAGAAAACAGACTGCAGATTCTGAAGTTTGGGCAGCTTACCAAGAGTGACACCCGACTTTTGGTGCAGTGTTGGGCAAAGTTCAGTGGGAGAGTACAGGAAGGAAAATAACAAAAATGAAAAAAATGCTAATTTTTTTTAATTGAGCAGCTACCATGTATTATTCTGACCATTTCTGAGCATTTTCCAGGTTTTAGCTAGTTTCATCCTTACAACAGCCCTAGGAAGTAGACACTACTATTATTCCCATTTTGCAGATGAAGAGACTGAATGACAAGGTCTCATCGCTGGACCTGGGAAGGTAGAAAACCAGTTTTGAGTCATCTGTGAGAAGCACAAAGGCAGACAGAGTCAAGTTTGGACTCCAGCTCAGCCACTTCCTAGTTGTATGAACTTCGGTGATAACTCAACCTCGCTGAGCTTCAAATCTCTCATTTATAACACAGGGATCATAAAATCAGGCTCTTGCCTTTGCTGTAAGGGTTTAATGAGATAATATAGGGGGAAAATCTGCTACCGCACCAGGCATGCAGTAAATGCTCAATGAATTGTAACTAGTTTTGGTCTCCTCCCCTTCTACCTTTCCCTCCTCACTTCTTTTTCTTTGCTGTTTCTTCCAATGGTTGTGAAAAGGGAAGCAGGCTAATTCCTTTGTTCAACAAACATCTTGGTGTTGGGCAGTAGTCTGGATGCTGGGAAGTGAGCACAAGACCAGCACTGCCCCCTCTGGAGATTCCTAACCCTGCATGGTGACCCTCGTGGGAGAACCATAGGGGCCGGGGCATGTTCAGTGCACTCCTCGATTCCCCTGTCTACTTCCTGCCAGCATTTAAGTTTAATGACTCTGGTCTAAGGTGACATCAATCAAGAATTTTTGAAGACTCTGAACACTGTTAGGTTCCTCTTAGTTGGGCCTGGTTTCTGGTGGGTTTTTAGTTACAAAGCTCAAACCCACCAAAGCTTGTGTTCAACCTTTGCTGGGGATGCCTGGGAAAGGCTGGTGCCCCAAAGAGCAAGCCAAAAGACTGATAAATGAAATGGTTGTCATTAGCTATTTCATTAATTCACCCCCAAGTCACCCATCTAACATCTATGTAACCACAGTAGATCCTAATCACATACAGGGTGCTGGGGTGTATATGAAGGAATAAAACTTTGTTCCTGGCCTCAAGCAGCTCCTGGTTGAGCAGAGATGCAAGCTAGTGAAGAAGTCATAGCTGGTTGGTGCCACAGCCAGGACTAGACTTCAGGTCTCCTGGTCACAGCAGAGAACCTATCCTCTGCCTCACAAATACACATTCACTCTCCTCTTTTGTGCCAGCAGAGCTGGGAGCCTGGTTCTCATGACAGCTGTGCCTCTATGCCTCACCCGGAAAGTGCCAAAGTAATAGCTTCTGTTATCTAATGCTGTGTAACGAGCCACCTCCAAACTTAACAGCTTAACATAGTTTTTATTATCGCTCATGATTCCGCGAGCTGACTAGATTCGGCTGGGACGTTCTTCTGCTGGTCTGGCTTGGGAATCACTCATGCGGTTGTAATCAGATGGTGAGTGGGCTGGTGTTATGTGAGGACAGCCAGGTTGAAGATGGTTCCCTCACTCACATGTGGGGTCTTTCTCTGTGAAGAGTTACCCTGCAGAACCCTTCTGCGTGGACTCCCTCCAGCAGGGTAGCTGGGCTTCTTACGTGGTGGATGGCTTACAAGAGCACACAAGGGAAAGGCCTTCTTAAGTCTTGGCACAATATCATTTCTGCCACACCCTATTGGCTAAATGCAGATTCCTGGGGTGAGGAGGGAGGGGGCCCCAGAGGGGTATGAATACCAGCACCCTTGGTTATGGGAGCCATCTTGGGAGACAAACTACCACTTGAATGCAAGCAAGAGGAACCAGCTTGGGTCTCAGTTGCTGCACCAGGAAGCAGGCCACCTAGGCCGGGGCCCTCAGGATACCAGACAGTATGCAGACAGTGATCCAGGGAGGACAAAGCAATGACTGTTTCCTTCCTCTGCTTTTCTCCTACTCTCTTCCCAGACTCCTCTGGGCAGTTCTTCCTCAGCTTTATCTCCCTTGTGGTAAAGTTTGAAGGATGGAAACTCTAACTGGCAGTCAGACAGTGATTGGCATCGGACCCAGCTCTTTATTATGCTGAAAATCATTGTGCCAATCTAAGGGAAACTGTGTAGGATTGTTTGCAATTGATGACAAATTCTTTTCGCCAAGAGTGGCAGGTCCTTCAGTCAGCACAACAAAGTGTGCTCACTCCTGGCTCCCCTTCTTAGCTCTGGAACTCATCAGACTTCTAACCTTTTTTTTTTCTCCTCATAAGAAATATCTAAATTGACAACAGATAAAACTTGAGAATGAATAGTCCTGGGACAAGATTAAACTATTTATAATCAAAGATTCTTCAAAATCAACTCTCCTGACCTTCCAGGATGGTGAGATTTAAAAAACCAAAACTAAAGCAAAAAACCAAAGCAGTAAAAAAAGAAAACAACTTCAGGACATTAGGAAAATACTTTACTCAGCTCATAGTTTTGAACCCAAATGATTGTACTATTTCTAGCATAAGGAACCCTTAAATCTCCTGTGTCCATCCTGTGTTTGGAATATTCCCTGGTGTATTGTTCTCAGAAGTGGGCTGAGAGTGAGTTTAATAAAGGAAAAGGTGCTTGGATTTTCAGACGCTGACAATAGTATGTTTTTACCTAGTGTTTTTCAAACTTAAGCAGACCAATGAGAGAAATGCACTGCCCTCTGTTGGAGAGTTAGCAAAATCGGCCAGGAGGTGAGACAGTATTGTGGTTTCAGGCTTCCTGAGAAAGCCTCCTTTGGGGGTTTTTTGACTGAGGGGACACAGGTCTCCCATTTAAGTGTGGCCCAAGAAAAAGAGAAGTTAAATGTTAGAGATGCCCACATAAATAAGACTTACATTTCTACAATATATCCAGCTGTGGGTTCTCAGTTATAACAAAGAGAAAAATGACCAAAGTAGTAAATTGTAGGGTTTGGAGATATAATATGTGTTGGTAAATATTTTACATTGGAGAACTAGGGGTAGAACTATTTTCTTTCAATGTTTACGTGACACAGAAACGACTCATCTGACATCGTTAAGGTGCTTTATCCTGTGATGACAATTTGCAGGGTTTTAGAAAATCAGTCAAGTTGCCACCGTCTCCTTCAGGAATATGGTCACTATTATACTGAAATGCTGCCCTCCCCCACAAATATCCACGACTATTGCTTTCTACCAGCCAGGTCACCTACAGAAGATTAAAAAAAAAAAAAAGCAAACAGGCCTTTGCCTCTCTTGGGGAAAAGATCATCTCAGCAAGATTTGTGAGGACATTGACTCAAAGGAAGAGAAAAGTCTATTTTTGTTTGCTCAAAGGCAGCCAAGGATGCTCTGAGCAAAGAAGAGACAGCGATGTTCTACTTTTTCTTCTTCTCAAATCTAGAGCACCATTCCCCCAAGCACCTGTTAGCATCTTGGGTTTGCTTTCAAGTATTTTGAGAGGAATGGAATTAGAGAAAAGAGGATGGGTGAGGGGAAGCAGTGCCGAAAAGAACATTTCACACGGTGATTGAGACATGAGCATAAAGAGTATTCGTCACTTTGACTCAGTACATTCCATTTCTAGAGATCTGTCCAGAGAGATACTCACAGAAATGCCCCAAGTTAGCTACGAGGAGATCCACAGAAGCATTGCTTGTGAGGATAGCAAGTTAGAAACAACCAAAATATCTTGAACGGAGGACCAGTTGAATAAGCAAGGTTATACAATGGAATACTCGGCAGCATTAAAACAACAGCTAATGTTGTTGTATTACTACCTCTACAGTATTGTAGAGGTTCTCCATGGGCTGGCTAATGTGGCCAGCACATCCTGACAGGGTAGAGTATGAAGTGTACCACACAAGTTGCAGAACAAAAGTGCTGTCTTCCATTTCTGTAAATACAGTTATATTGTTATTATAGTTTATTGTTGAAAAATAAACCTGGAGGAATATACACCAATCCATCAACAATTGAAATCTCTAAGGGCTGAGATTATACAATGTTGCTACCTCTTAAATGTAATCAAATCATATTTTTGGGCATTTTAACCATTAACATATATCCCTTTTGTTATCAGAAAACATGGAAGATTTTTTTTTTAAGCTGGATAGGTATGTTTTTCTTTCTGCAGAAATACTGTCAGGAGGTCCCCCCTCATATGTATTAGCACTCTAATGATGGAATTAAGTTGATCAAGCAAATCACAGAAAGAAAAATCAGATGAATTATATTATACACACACACACACACACACACACACTGTCTGGCACATAACAGGTGTTCAATAAATGTTTGCTGAATGATGGTATGAATAAGTGAATGAATGCAGAACCATTTCCAATATGCCTTGTTTAATTTGCTACCTGTTTTTTTTTAAATCATAAGTAAATGTGTTCCTTTTCAATAATATCTCCAATTGCTTTCTCTGATTGCAGAGTTCACTTTTTTCTCTTATACATCTTCAGAAACTAAAATGCTAGGGTAGAGGCTGAGGGGGAGGAGGACATAAAAAACAAGGTTTTAACAAGAGGGAAAAGGGATTTTCACAAACCACCAAAGTGCTACTTCTCTTGGAAGAAGTGCACCCTGGATTTTTTCCAGCTGAATTCTGCAACAAAACCCAAGGAAAATGAACATTAATCTTTTATGAACTAAGCCCCCGAATGAACAGGCTTTGAGCTCAACCCTAATTAGGTTGCATCTCAATACAGAGAATCCTTAACGAATAAGGACACATAACAACACAGGCAAGCTCTCTTCTGGGACTGACTCAGAAATGAAGGGGCCGCCCAAGCCACACTCAACTGCTCTAGTGCATTAGGGGTTCCTGACTTTACTTGGAAAATGCACCATCATCTTGGATGCAAAGCAAATGGAGTTTCCTGTAACTGAAATTCTTGGCCACCTGGCTGCCTCCATGGCCATCTGGGGGTCTGTGGATAAATGAGAAGAGAAAGGGCAAGAAGCAGGGCTCTTAGAGCGAGTGTCAGCAAGTCAAGCAGGTTTCTTGTGTCCAGCAAAGCAGCCAATACTCGCTGTGTTCAGAAACAGGATAACCCACAGACACACAGGTACCTGATGTGGAAGGCAGGGTGGTGTTGTAGAGTCCCAAAGCCCTGAGTTCAAATCCCAACTGGACCACTTTCTAAGATAAGTTACCCAGCCTCTCTGAGCCATCATTTCCTCATCTATAAAAAGGGGCTAGAGGTACAGCATGGTTGAAAGCATTGAATGAAATGAACTAAGCATCCCTCAGATTGTTCACTGCTGAAACAAACATTATTTCCTCAACCAGTGTCCCATTTGATCACAGACTCCTGCATTCTCCCATTTGCTCTTATCAAAAACTTAGTAAGGTAAGCTGAATGATCCCCATTTTATAGTTGAGGAGCCTGAGACTCAGAGAGGTGAGGTAATTTGTCCAAGGGAACAGAGCAAAGGACCATCAAGGCTAAGATTTCTAACCCCCAATCATGTGCTCACCACAGGCATGGAGTTCAAAGGGCTGATGTCAAAGACAGAAAGAACTACTGATGTTTGACATCTCAGAGTCAGGGGACTCTGGATCTTGGGACTCATATGCATGTTCCAGGTCAGCAGAGAGAGACCCCACGATGGGCTGTGGATGGTTTTGGTGGAGAGGCAAGGGAGCTCCCTTCCCAGGGCAGCTGGGCTTGCTACGCCCACCCTAAGGAAAGGCACCCATGCTGGAGGACACCTCTAGGGCCATGTGGGTAATATGGCTTTGATATAAGCACACATCACTTAGTCCTGTCTGTATTGGTTCTGTCTTCATCCAGGGAAATCTCCCAACCCATCTAATTCTCTTCCATGTTCACACATTGGGATGGCCCTTGATCCGCATGAAACAACTGTTTCAATATCCTCCTCCAATCTTCCTTTTGACCAGTCCCCCCATCCCACCAACCCTTGGGTTCATTGCAGTAGTCATGACTTCCTCATCAATCCTCTGATGCCATTTATTTGGCTTATAATAAATCCCCCAATCCAACCCTGCTGTCCCACATTTGTCCAGCACATCCCTGCTGCCCAAGAATGCCTTATCTTATTACTGTAATTAACTGGTACCATGCTAGAAAGC
This sequence comes from Herpailurus yagouaroundi, assembly GCF_014898765.1. Classification (NCBI taxonomy): domain Eukaryota; kingdom Metazoa; phylum Chordata; class Mammalia; order Carnivora; family Felidae; genus Herpailurus; species Herpailurus yagouaroundi. The sequence goes on along the minus strand of NW_024412418.1, from coordinate 19,792,618 downwards.
TGAGCCAGAGTAAGAACTCTTGGGTGAAGAAGATTTGCCAAGGGTTACAATGCATGAGAATTGGAGTGGATAGAACTTGGCACTTGAAACCTCTTCCTTCCACATAGAACTTTATTCTAGCAACTCATTAACTCTGGGCAGTATAGTCACATTTCTGAAGCTGGTGTCTGGGAGTCTATTTGGATTCTGCAATCCTGTTCTTTTAATTGCCAGTCCCAGACTGTTTCCTCCTCTTCTACTTCTGCCTTCAAATTTTGTTATGTTATATAAGCTACGATTGTTTATTGGAATATATTGTATTTATGTTAGCCAGCATTTACTGTTCATCTACCGTGTGTCCATCCTAGTGCTAAATATTTCACACATGACATTCATCTAACACTTAACAAACAGCTCAGAGAGGGGTAGTATGGTTATCACTATCTTGTGGACATGGACAGTAAGCCCAGAGCATTAAACACTCTGCCCCTTACGTGCATTAACATTTGAGAATGTCTGGCCGAAGCACTGTGGTAATCTAGAAGGGAAAAGATGACATCCAGCCAGGAGAATCAAAGTGAGAAGGTAAGAACAGAACTGGTTGGAAGAGAATAGGAGGAAAGAAGGAGAAACATGTTTTAGGCAAAGGAATAGCATGAATGATGGCTCAGAGACAGAATGGTACAGACAACAATGAATACCATTGAAATACTTGTTGAATTTCTGGTTTGGCCATGGCAAATGGGTCTCAAATGATAATATGCAATCTAGAAGCCATTACATGAAAAGGAAGAGGAGGGCAAGAGCCCCTATGACAGGTGACAGCCACTCACCTCATTTTCTGAACAATCCAGTAAGTAGCTTTCATGTCCCCCTTTTACAGACAAGAAAATGGTTTCAGAGAAATAACCCATCTAAGAAATATTAAAAGGCTATAGAAAGTGGTAGAATCTGTATTCAGACCCAGCTCTGTCTGGCCGTGTAGTTCCCAGGCCATCATCCTCACCATGCCGATGAAGGAGGGCCTGGCTCCTATTTCTGACACTGAGTCTGGCTGGGACCAGTCTTGATCAGTGACCTTTGTGTCCTTTAAGAAGCAACTGTTTTCCATCCTCCTGACATTTTCTGCATAAGATGCAGCAATGCTGAGATTCTGGGTGTCCCCAGTTGTGAGGGAAAAGGCTACGAGATGCCTTTGGGCAGGCGAGGAGGCAGCCACATTTAGGGCACAGCTGAAATCAGCAGGGCAGGCAGTTGCTCCAAGCGAAGCCCCAGATGGGGCCTCCAATGAGATCACCCCCTCATTCCTGGCTGCCAATTCAACATCTGCTCCCAGCATATCGGCTTGCAAATATTTCAGATCCACACCCCCAAATCCAGATGTGTTTGTGTCATGAACTCTACACACTCTGCTAGAAATTACTGAGGTCTGAAAAAGGAAATTAAGTATTCACTCAGGCACACACAGACCAGTGACCCCAAATATTCTGCACATGTCCAAAGTTTGGGTCACTCACATTTAGGGATACTGAATAGCAGCTCCCACCCATCCACTGGCCCACCTTACTCTCATCAGATGTCATATGTAAAGGGATTCATGTCTGCTTTCAGTTTAGTGCCAGTGAAAGGTTTATGAACGTGGAAATCATCCTTTGCATGGCGGCCAGATGCTGCTTTGTTTTTATTTATTAGCAGATTGGTTGGAGCTTCAGTTCAGTCTTCAAACTCAGCATTTCCAATAGTAGAGAAACCACAAATCAAGAGAGCTAAGGAGCATTGAATTTCACTCTGGTTACATGTATGGGTCATCTGGGAAGCTTTGATTCAATCCCAGTGGGAAGATCTGGACTATAGGCCCCGGCATCCACATTTTGTTTAAAGTTCCTCAGTTGATTTTAATCCACAGCTACTGCGGAGAACCTCTACTATGGAGATTACTTCTGGACTGCTGTAAAGAGATCAAAACACGAGGTGGGAGATGGGGTAGGGGAGGTCTAGGAGATAAGACCAACTGCTTTATCTCACACAGTTGCAGGTAAACTCAACTCTTTCACTGACTAATGTGTCACTCTGGACAAAGCATTTGATCTTTATAAACTGGTTCCCTCATCTGTCAGTGGGGGTAATGATACTTGATTGGGCTGAAAGAATGCTTAAATCAGAAAATGTTGATAAAGTGCTTTGTATAGTGCTTGGCATATCATAGGGATCTAGCAAATGGTAACCATTAATGTTATATTACAACACACACACACACACACACACACACACACACACACACACTTGCCCACAGGGAGGAGGAGGAGAGATAGACCAGAATAATGCACATGAAAATATGAATACTGGTGAGGGGAATTGCAGACAAATTTTTTCTTTTCTCTTTCTTTGTTTACTATATGCATGACAATGACTGTTTTTCTTCTAATAAAGGAATACAGATTATACTTTATGATGATAATGATAAAAGATACAGAAAAATCTTCAGGTTTTAGGAAGAATGTGGAAAATATGACAAAATATGACAAAATAACAAATCTGGAAGGTTTCCAGGTAGCCCTTCTTACCCCTTCCTTTCTTCCTTTTGTGTTCTTCAATTTATTTTGTAGTGAGAGGTATTCATTTTTTTTTAAAAAAACTTTAACGTTTATTTATTTTGAAGTGGGGGAGAGGCAGTGAGAGAGGGAGAGGGAGAATTCTAAGCAGGCTTCTGTGCTGTCAGCTCAGAGCCCCAGGAGGGGCTCGATCTAACCACCTGGAGATCATGACCTGAGTCAAAACCAGGAGTTAGGTGCTTAATGGACTGAGCCACCCAGTCCACCCCCTCCACCAAGGTATTCATTTCATAATAGAAAAAAGGTGTTGGGGCTCCTGGGTGGCTCAGTCAGTAAAGGTCATGGTCTCACAGTTTGTGAGTTCCAGCCCCTAGTTGGCTCTGGGTTGACAGCTCAGAGCCCAGAGCCTGCTTCAGATTCTCTGTGTGTCTCTCTCTCTTCCCTTCCCTTACTAGTGCTCTGTTTCTCTCTGTCAAAAAAATGAATAAACATTAAAAAAAAATTTTTTTTTAAGAAAAAAGGTGTTGTACTTTGTTTTCTTACCCTCCCTCCATCCTCTGAAGGTCCACCCTGGGGCTGCTGATGCCAAGTCTTTGTCTAAGCCTTCCTCCCTCTGCCCTGCCTGGATCCTTGCACCAGTACCAGGGCCGGGAGCAAGCAGAGGGTGAGCGCAGGGTCCCAGCAGTGCCTTGCCCTGGTTTCCTCCCCAGGCCTTTAGAGTAGCTGCAGAAGTGACATAATGCCATCAGCACTGCCCTTGCTGCTAACAGCGACCGTGCAACCAGTAGGCAAAAGATCCATTCGCTGCAGCAAGGGGTAACTGCCACCGAGGTGGCTCTGTTATCCCCCGCCTTGGCTGTTCCCCAGGTCCATGTAGGGTGGGCAGACTCCCTGGATAGCCGTGAGTGGGGTCTTTGGGGACAGATACACAAGGCAGCAGTGAAGCTTCCAGGAGCCAGAAGTTCCTTCTTCATTTAATCACCATCATTCTTTCACTCAACAAACATTTTGGCATTCCTACCATGTGCCAAGCACCACCTAGCATGTGGGAAGACAAATAAAGATGACCTAGTCTTTGCTCCTAAGGAGTTCATGGACAAAAGGACATTCAACTTACAATGACAGTATAGTGTGAGAAGTGCCTTGATGGGGAATCCCTGGGTGCTGAACACAAGAGAGGCATGTACTGGGGGGTGGGGAAGGCCAGAGGAGACCCTGATTCCTGAGACAGTTCTTCTCTGATAAGCAGGAGTAACCAGAAGTTGGGGAGAAGGAAGTTTTAGTAGAGGAAACCACAGAGGTGGCTCAGAGGTGCAGGGTATCTTCTGGAAACGTCAGGGAGGCCAGCAAAGTATAAGTGAAGTGCAGGAGAGAAGATGAAAAGAAGACTTGGGGTAGGAAGTGTCAAGAATGCTCCCAGAACTTTCTCTCTGACTCTCCCAAACCTCAGTAATTCCCATACTACCCTTATGGATTTGGCCTCATCTATGTCCTACCTGTATTATTTCTTTTTAACTTTTAAGTGACTCACTTTTAAAAAGCTTCACTTAATAAAAATCAAAACCACACTCAGATATCACCTCACACCAGAGTGGCCAAAATGAACAAATCAGGAGACTATAGACGCTGGAGAGGATGTGGAGAAACAGGAACCCTCTTGCACTGTTGCTGGGAATGCAAACTAGTATAGCCGCTCTGGAAAACAGTGTGGAGGTTCCTCAAAAAAGTAAAAATAGATCTACCCTATGACCCAGCAATAGCACTGCTAGGAATTTACCCAAGGGATACAAGAGTGCTGATGCACAGGGGCACTTGTACACCAATGTTTATAGCAGCACTTTCAACAATAGCCAAATTATGGAAAGAGCCTAAATGTCTATCAACTGATGAATGGATAAAAAAATTGTGGTTTATATACACAATGGAGTACTACGTGGCAATGAGAAAGAATGAAATATGGCCCTTTGTAGCAACATGGATGGAACTGGAGAGTGTTATGCTAAGTGAAATAAGCCATATAGAGAAAGACAGATACCATATGTTTCACTCTTATGTGGATCCTGAGAAACTTAACAGAAACCCATGGGGGAGGGGAAGGAAAAAAAAAGAGGTTAGAGTAGAAGAGAGCCAAAGCATAAGAGACTCTTAAAAACTGAGAACAAACTGAGGGTTGATGGGGGGTGGGAGGGAGGGGAGGGTCGGTGATGGGTATCGGGGAGGGCACCTTTTGGGATGAGCACTGGGTGTTGTATGGAAACCAATTTGACAATAAACTTCATATATTGAAAAAAAAAATAAAAAGCTTCACTTAAATGCACTGTAAAAGAAATTTGGCATTGTTACCATGGATAGGAAATCAATAATGCCTGCTTCCCATAAATGGAAAGTCATGTTAAAGACAAATGTAAGTCCAAGTTACAAAACTCTACTTAGATTTTGGTGGGTTGAGCCTGAAACCTGTATTCTCTTTGTCCAGAGGGGGACTTAGCATGTATTTGAGGGCAATACAGACACATAGAGGCTTTCTCCTGGATAATCAGAGGCTCAAAAGAGAATTAGGAAAGGAATAACTTTCTCATTCTATGATTCAAGTTTCCTTAACGTCTAGAGGCTGGGTACCGCTACCTTAAACCTTCTTTGCTGCCCCTACAGGTGTGTGCGTATCATGTTCTGGAAAACACAGTCCCAGAGAAGGACCCTCCCTGGAAAGGTGGTCCTATTTCCAAAGACACAGACAGGAAAGCCCAAGGAAGACCAAAGGGAAGCCCAAATCAGTCACCTGCAAATCCACCCTGAACTTTCTGTGCATCTTAAGCAATGTATCATGCACTAACTTATGAAAACCACAAGTGGAAGAAATCAAGAAGCTGTCTCTGTGCCTTTCATGGCACAATAAGGGAAGCTAAAATCCCACAAGCTCTCTAGAAACAGTCATTTCTGGCAATACTCACCACTCCCTAATTGACTATGCTAAATATTATTCCTGGTGCCCCCCAAAGTGAGCTTTTATCTTATCACAACTTGGTAAATATTATGATAGGCTGTGGTTTTTATTACCACAGAAGTATAAATGCTAACTTTTTCATCGATGCAAGATGTGGCCAGAAAATCTCAGTAGTGAGAGCTTGAAAGCAATTACATCCTTGTTATTTAGAGGTTTGGCCAGATGTCAAGGGAGTTTATAGCCAAACCACTACTTTGGTGGTGTTTTGTCCCCCAAAGTAATCCAAAAATTAATGTACCAGAAGGAAATAATATGTTTGTATACTACATTGGGATAGCTGAGGCTTTGCTCTTAGATGAAATACCAAAGGAAATTCCTTTATTGATAAGGAAAAACGGTGTATTGGAAAGTAGTTTTTGGCTTGGGTTAATATGTTTCTATTTGGTCAGTGATATTTCTGAAATGGTAGAAAGCTCAGAAAAAAATTGGGAAAATACTATAGGTATTCTGTGTGTGTGTGTGTGTGTGTGTGTGTGTGGGGGTGGGTGTGTGTGGGTGTGTGTAGACAGATGATAGATAGATAGATGCCTAGATGAATAGATACACAAACAGGTAGATATCCACACCAAAAAATGAATGAACTTGCTGGCAGCCTTCCATTGTGTAGTTGCATGAAGCTTCTGGAAGACAGAAGAAAGCTTTGCCTGTTCAAGTCCACTTTGATGCACCTGCTGACCTGAGCCCAGCAGAGAAGAATTGACTGTGTAGTTTTGGAAATGACCCAGGTGACAGTCATTTCCAGAATCCATGGAAACCCCAGTGCACTGGACAGGACCTCCCTCACACCCACAGGCAGCTCCTTGAACAGCCAGGTCCAAAAACCGGTTAAGATGTCAGCCAAGCTCAGGTGGCTCAGTTTGCTTTTCTAGGACTTGTCGTTTGTCCATGATCTGTCCAACACATTTGCTATGTTGCGCTCAAAAATTTGTTTTGCATTTTTAAGTTTGATAAGCTTCTTAAACACAAGGACAGCAGATGAGTGTGCAAAGTCGTATGCATGAGATATTCATTCTTTTGTTTTTCTCTTATTAACGAAAGTTTGGACACAGCCAAAGTTTAAGAGATGTATTAAATATTCTGCTGCTGTTAAAAAAGATAGGCCCTTATGCATTCACACTGAAAGGTGTTCACCAAGTAGAAAAAAACTTCACAGAATAGTATACTTCTCTCTCTCTCTCTCTCTCTTTCTCCCTCTTTCCTTCTAATGTAATACATGTTATATATTTCCCGTTTACATTGAAATGCATATAGTGTTATTACATTCACATACACTTGGAAGTTCTAGGAGAATAATACAAACCAATCTTCAGGGAAATTTGGATCGTAGAGGGATTTTCACTTCATATTGCTTAAAAATTTTTTTATGATGTACCATGCATTTCCAAAAAAGTTTTAAGAAAGCTGATTTTTTTAAAAAAGAACAAAATGGGGGCGCCTGGGTGGCGCAGTCGGCTAAGCGTCCGACTTCAGCCAGGTCACGATCTCGCGGTCCGTGAGTTCGAGCCCCGCGTCGGGCTCTGGGCTGATGGCTCGGAGCCTGGAGCCTGTTTCCGATTCTGTGTCTCCCTCTCTCTCTGCCCCTCCCCCGTTCATGCTCTGTCTCTCTCTGTCCCAAAAAAAAATAAACGTTGAAAAAAAAAATTTTAAAAAGAACAAAATGAAAAAGAATTGTACATGTGCTTTCTTTCATTCTATCAACCAAGGAACCATGAAGAAGACTTTAAAAAAAATTAACCCAGAAAGATGATATCAGACCAGAGACTTTTCTGTTTTAGCCTTAGTTCTTGATTTCTATCAAATACTGCTTTAAACTTTGGTCCATCTCATGAATCTACATGACAAACTCAGGCTCAAAGCACTTCTTTTTTTTAAAAAAATTATTATTTCTTAAATTTTATTTATTTACTTATTTATTTTGAGAGAGAGAAAGAGCATTTGCACACATGTGGGGGAGGGGCAGAGAGAGAGGGAGACACAGAACCCGAAGCAGACTCCAGGCTCAGAGCTGTCAGCACAGAGTCCAACGTGGGGCTTGAGCCCACGAACCGTGAGATCATGACCTGAGCTGAAGTTGGATGCTCAATAGACAGTGTCACCCAGGTGCCCCTGAAACACTTCTAATTTGCAGTCACCATGGGGGCAACAGAAAGACCAGCAACTCAATCTCTGGCTTGATGGAGTCCACTAAGAGCTTACTGATCCAAAAAAGCCCAGGTTCACTTAAAAGCCTTCTTCCTAAAGAATCTAGTAACCTCTGGAATGCCCTGAACATTTTAATAATAGATGTCATTTATTAAATAGCAGCTTTGTCACAAATACTATGCCAAGTTATGTGTGTTATCTTTTATCTTCACAAAACTTGGAAGGAGAAACTATCTCCCATTTTACAGAGGAAGAAACTGAGGCCCATGGTGCTTAAGTAATTTACCTAAAGTGGCAGGCTAGGAAATGGCAAATCTTGTGCCCCCATCTCTGCCTATCTACTTATCTTCTTTATTTTCTAATTTCTAGGCTATCTGAGGCAGTAAGTGATGTGCTGTCTACTTAAGGACCATGGGAAACTAATATCCCTTTGAAAGTTTTCAACGTACCCAAAGACTTACTTATTCACCTATGGTATCTGGCCCATCAGTAATTTCCCCCTTTGCTTGGTACAAATTACTGTAGCAATCAAGATGCATGCATCCCATTGTTCTCTGACATTTAGATATTACAAGCCTTGGATAGTTTTTAACCAAGACAGCAAAATCCTTTCACAAATGAGTTCATTTAAGGGAGAAAAATGTGTTGGCAAGGAATAAACTATAACTTGTCAAAGGCATGCATGTTATTTTTTGCTAAATTCATGTTTTCCCTTGTTGACCAATATGAGCAAAAAGACTTTTGCAGCATTTGTTCTGGTAATTCATGAGTGGTATCATTACAATATAATATCTTCTTAGTAATAAAGAATAAGTTATGGATCTGGGAATGAGGTTTTTAATGATAAGTACTCATAGGATATTGGCTCATGTGAAATTTTTTCTGGGTTAGATTCTAAAATCCTTTTAATAAAGTAAAATGGAAGGATTATGAGGTAAGTGCTTTGGTGATCTCTTGAATACTCATTACTCCCCTCTCCACTGTGTGGAGTCTAGTGGATGAGGAGTTGATTCTAGCTCCAGAGGTGGACCCTGGACAGTCCAAGCTGACTGCCAGGGGACCCCTTTGCCCTCTGGTTTAGGAACTTATAGCTAACTTAGTCAGAACATGGCATTCCCCCAGACTCAAGAATTGATGTGGGAATAAACATGTGGTCTCATATGCACCAGTAAGTTATATAGGGAAGTTGACGGGGTGGGGGAGTTCTGGAAAAAGTGTTCTTACTGTTAAGAGGGAAACTATAGGAAAGCTAATTTGTCTGTGGATATTGTCCTGCCTGGGATTCAAGGCCCGAAATGACTACAGCCACCTCAATATCACACTGAAGGTGACATTGGTATGTAGAAGAGGATTGAGACAAGAGAACCTCAGAAAAAAGAGCTGGAAACATGGGTCTAAATCAATCACGGAGTCTGCCCTTCTGTTGGGTGTTGATACATGAGCCAACGCATTTTCTTATTGCCAAAGCTGTTTTCCTGTTATTGTCACCTAAGCATCCTATATCAGGCAGCTCAGGCAGCTCAAACACCAGAAATTTATTTTTTCACAGTTCTGGAGTCTGAGAAGTCCAAGATCAAAGTGCCAGCTGCCTTAGCTCCTGGCGAGGGCTCTCTTTTTGGCTTGCAAAGGCCACCTTCTCACTGTGTCCTCACATGGCAGCAAGAAAGAGAGCAAGCTTTCTGGTTTCTCTTTTTATAAGGACACTAATCCCAATATGAGGGCCCCACCCTCATGACCTCATCTAATCCTAATTACCTCCTAAAGGCCCTTTCTCCAATGATCATCACATTGGGAGCTAGGCCTTCAACATATGAATGGGGAGGCGGTTCCAAAACATTCAGTCTATTACACATCCTAAAAAAAAATTAAGAAAAAAACAACAGCTGCAACCATTCTTTTGATCTAATTCCCACGTTACTATGCTTTTGTCATAAAAGACTTCAATAGGGACCAACTCTTCAGAGGTAAGACCAAATCAACCATTCTACTCCTTGGACTAGGAAATTAAGACCCAAATCACAAAGAGCAGATGACTTAGCTTACCCAGAAACACGATTCTACTTGGCTTTCAGCTTTCTTGCTTTCTCCATAAGGACGTCTCACTCACAGTCACCAAATATGTCCAACTAGGGTTTCAAAGGTCTTGGCAGTCAAATCAGAAGAATCTATGCATTGGTTCTCTGTTGATAAGGCTGAGCCTAAATTGAAGCCAAAAGTCGTGTAACCCCCTACCATGGGCCTATTGGTAGAAAGGAATTCTAATCCTGAAACCTTGTTTCAGGGTGCCAACACTAGGTAATTTTGTTTTTGCAGATCTTGATCAAGTAATTAGCATTAAAGGTATTCCCCTTTGTTTTGCTTAGTAATATACACGTACTCAGGGAGAACCCATGTCTCCAGGTCTTCTGCAAGAAACCTGTTTATTTTTGTTTAAACCAATATTGCTTATTGACATTTGGCCAGAAAGCCAACCCTTGCCCCTGCAGTACTTGTTAACATTCTAGAAATACCGCTGGGAAAACGGAGGTTGAAAACTGAAGCACTCACTCCCTTCAGCTTTCTGCACTGTGATTTGGGGGATGAGAGAGGGGTGTGTGCATGTGTGTGTTATGCTGTCAACTGGAGCGTCAGTGGCAGCTTTCAGTAGCAGCAATAATGTGGCAGTTCTGAGTGGCACATCCTCTGAGTAGAGAAGGATGGAGCAGGTCTCCAGGACTGGGAAACACTGAAATATTCCGCCTGCCACATGCCAGGTTTCCACTACCAAGGAAGTTGCCAGGCTAAGTGTTGGCTTGGACAGCCCATCAGAGAGAATTGCTCTGTTTTGGAACCGAGGAATTCACACCCACTCTGAGGCTGGCTTGGGCACATGCCTCTCCCAGCTGGTCCCTTTGAAGGAATCTCAGCTTCCAGAATGTCTGAGCTGCTTGAGAGATACAAGAATCACAGAGACCCAGAGAAGCTGTCCTTGACATAGTATAAACGTCTGTTGAAGACACTCCCTTTGAAGAGGGAAAACAAAGCTCCTGGACCTCAGAGCTCTAGCTGAAGAGGCTACCGAAGCCAGAAACTAACTGCCAGAGGAATTTCCACAATCCACATGCCTGTATTTGGCCACTAAGTATGAACATTCTGGTAGACAATAGAGGCACAGGGTTTTCTGATCGGGAAGAATAGAGCAAAGAGCAAAGCAAAGACTGGCAAAAGCAAATGCTGTGTCCCCTGGGTGTAATAGATCTCCCGAGACATGTGACTCTAAAGAAAGCTTAATTAAATTTAATGGACAAACCTCTCGGTGCTAGGAGGCATTTTAATGTGATATTTCGGTTCTGGGTAGACAAAAATCACTCTTCCTTGCCTCGCTGCTCTGTCCTTTAAATGAAGCAAACTTCCTGATTAGTGCCATAACTCTCAGGACTGAGCATGTCCTGTCTGCTGGTAACCTCTCCAGGACACCTGAGGGGGCTGCTCACTAAGTCTGCAGGACCTGGCTACGTATGTCAGAAGGGAGCTCCCCACATGAAGGACGGTGGTGTCCAGACTGTCTGGGCACCTCAATGTCTAGCACAGGACGTGGTGCAAAGGATATTTGATGAATGGATGAAAGCAGGAAAGAGAGAGAGGGAGGAAGGGAAGGAAGTGGGGGGGCAGAGAAAATAAATCGACTAAGAAGGGCTGCAATTAAAGAAAATGTCTCAGGCACAGCTGAGTGAGAGAGCAGAAAGGACAGGGTAGGTTTATTTAGAATAAAAGACTAATAGAGCCTCAATATTCCCATTTTGATCCGGTAATATTCTTTCCATCTTCGATCTGTCCCCCGTTCCCCACCACCACCCCTTTGGCTCAAGAGAAATTGACTCTGCTCCTAGCTGGGCCTGGTTGACTGAAGCTAATTCCATCCTCTCAAGTGATGTGTTCAGGAATGATTATATGATCCATTCGGGGCCAATGGAATGCAAAGAAGGTTTGCTATGGGTATTGGGGAGTTTTCTTGTCCTGGGAGAGCTCCCAGAAGTGATTCTCTTTCTTCTTTTGAGTCCCAGAATGATTGCTAACATCCTGCTCCTGGCCTGAGATGAGGTCAACACATGGAAAAGGGTGAGGTCAAGAAAGTAACAGGAGGATAAAGTATAAAACGAAGCCAGAAATTGCCCTGGATAAAGTATATAACAAAACCCATCTGACTCCTAGACTTCCAGTTATGAGAGTCAATCAACAACCTTATCTTTTGTCCACTTTGAGTTGGGTTTTCAGTTACATGCAGCCAAAAGTCTCCCAACTCACCTACCCTTGGTTCAAAGATTGCTCTTTGAATCACAGCCAAGAAGTAAGCTGTTCTCCAATACAGGTTGGAAGTTGGATGGGAAGGTAGTGGAAGAAGCCAGAAATCACGACATTAGCAGTGAACAGCCGCTCCCACCCTAAGCCCACCACTCCAAGCCTGCTTGCCCTGGGATGGCTTTTTTTGTAGATTGGTACTTAGAGTAAGACTTACAAAAGGGTCCTCAAAGAGCTGTACCTAGCTCTGCTTCTAACTGTGTGACCTTGAGCAAGATACTTAATTCCTGAGCCTTGGTCTGCTTTAATCCATGTTAAATGGATTAAATGAAGATTAATGAAGATTCCTGTCATACATTCTTCATGAAGTTTCTGGGAAGATCATATGTAATTCTGAAAGGCTACAAATCTCAATATAGATACTATTACAGTTGATGCTTGAACAGCACAGAGGTTAGGGATATCCACCTCCTTGCAGTCAAAAACCCATGTATAACTTTTAACTCCCTCCAAAACTTAACTACTAATAGCCTACTGTTCACTGGAAGCCTTACCAATAACATAAACAGTTAACTAACATGTATTTTGTGCATTATATATATTATATAGTGTATTTTTACAGTAAAGTAAGCTAGAGAAAAGAAAATGTTAAGAAAATCATAAAGAAGAGAAAATACACTTAGAACACTTATTTATTTTTTAAAATCCAGGTATAAGTGTACTTACACAGTTCAAATCGTATTTTTCAAGGGTCAACTGCATTATCTTTAACTGATTTTTTAAAATTTCTTTTTATCTCCCTTGTCTGCCTCCCTGATGATGCTAATATCTGATAAGTATACATAACTTACGTATATATTTAACCAAAATACTGACTTCCTTTCAAACTTTATAACTATTATTTCTGCCTGTCTACTTCCAAAATGAATTTGAAGTAGTTTACAATAAAAAACCCAGTACACTAAACAATAAAATAAGAGTACAAAGATGAGAAACAAGTAGGGAAGTGAGGACATCACCTGAACAGAGAACCCAAATGAAAAGCTACTGTCATTGAAACTGAAAACTTAGTTCTGAGCTTCCTGATAGCCAAAGCAAAAAGGGGGAATTATTTTTAAAGCCAATGTCATACAATGCACTATTCCAGGCACAGTGAAAGTATAAAAATGAATAAGACATGGCTCTTGCCCTCAAAGATTTAACAAGATAAGAAGGAAGACAATCCATCAAAAAAAAAATTTAAAGTAGTATAATGCATTACTAAGTAATACAAGTACTATTAATTACCATCTAGAGAAAATCCATGGGATCAGTGAGAGGCGAGAGATTAATTCTAGCTCTGGGAAAAGACCTGATAAAAGAAAGGACATTTGAACTGGATCTTAGGTGGGGTTGGAATCTGATCTTTGGAGATTGGTGGGAAGGAATTCTGCATGAGCAACCTGAATACAGTATATTTAAGAAAGGTTGACCGATATATTTAATCCGGAGTGTACTGGAGTGTGTGATCTATGTGTGTGCATATACATATGTGTATATTAGGTAAAGGAGGAGATAAGGTTAGTGAGGGAGATTGGGGTCAGTTATAACAGTCTTTCAATGCCATGCTCAGAACTTTGAACTTTGTTCTGTAGGAAATGAGGGAAAGTCACTGAAAGCTTTTCAATAGGAAAGTGACATGATCCTAGTTGTTCTCCAAGTAATACATTTTTGGTGGAATTTCCCCCCAAGAGATCAAAATGGAAAGTGTGGCTCTGCTGTGAGCTAATATATTTCCATCAGGAACTTATCCTTTCTCTATGCCATTCTGTGTTCACTTGACAATTTTTCATTACATTGATTCTAAGTCAGTTATTCCCAGAGAAAAGACAGAAATTCATCATCTTTCCCTTTATGATTTTCTCCTCTGTCATCAAACACATCAGCAGGCATGAGTTTTATCATAATTCAATTCCCGCCTTCCACCCACCTTAATTACATGCATTTCCACTTGATAATAATTCACTGGAGTATTCAGGAAGATCAGGAAGTTAAACTTCTGTTTGTCTTGGCAACTTTTTGGGGAGAGCTCCTACAACGATGCACAAGACAGGAAGCTGTTTCACACTGCCTTTCCATGAGTAAAAGAGATGCTTTGTGCCCTTAAAGGCTCAGAGTTTATCCACCTAATGGAACCATGAAATCTGCCATTAAAGGGGGGTTTGGGGACTATCTGCTGGGATGTAATGAAGGGAAGAAGCACTGGTAATGATTTTTTTACAGCCATCAGTACCAAGAACATTGCTTTCTCTTCTCCAACACATTAGTCTTGACTCCAATCATTGGAGTAAATGAGTTGTTGATAAAGCCTCAGGATCAGAATCCTAGGATAAAACTCAAGGGCACCCACTTTTTCCACAAATGCTTAGCCCATCACTTCTTAGCTGAATGCAGTATTTGAACACCCATCAAGTGTGAAGTTAGAGAAGGGTCTCTAGGAGTCTTCACTGATTCCTCCTGGTTGAGTTAGATGCGACTCCTTCTCTGAGTTCTTGTATAATGTCTCATGCATCTCATTATATGACTCACATGCTATTATGATATGTAACATTTGAGTGCTTAATATGCCTCATGAATGTTATGTTATTTCATTGTCTTCCTAATGATGCTGTGATAGATACTATGATTATTCCCCTTTGATGATGAGGAAGATGAAGCAAAGCATGGTTAAGTGACTTGGTCAAGATCATATAGCCAATAAGTAATGGAAGTAGAGTCTGATCTCCCATGGTCTGATTCCAAGTCTAGCTCTTAAGTTCTTTGATAGAATGTTATCCTGATATGTTTTTGTGTCTGCTGCCCTTGTACTCCTCCCTGACCCCACTCCTGATGTGGGTCAGGAGTATGGATTCCCTGGCATGGGTTGGTTTATCTATTCTCATATCCCTATTGCCCAGCACAGCACATAGCAAATTGCAGGAGTTCAACCAGTGAAATCCAGCTACATGCATGAATATATGAGAAAGTCAACTGGTAACTCTTCCTACCAGAATCACTGGTTTCTACGATGTCTACATTTTAATTCTGGTTGAAGACACATCACATCTTCAAGGAGGAACAAGAGGAGCCTTTAGTATGTATCTTTATTAACTTATAAATTCAGCCACGGACATTTTCCCTCTATGTCAGGTGACCCAATTGTGGGAGAAGTTGAAAAAGAAACATTTCTCTAATGTGTTTTCCCCACAGAAATTTATCTCCAGCCACATTGGACATATACAGTTTAACTAACTCGTAAATAAAGAGGACCTGTAGGGAACCTGGGTGGCTCAGTCAGTTAAGCATCAGACTTTAGCTCAGGTCACGATCTCATGGTTTGCGGGTTCAAGCCCCACGTCAGACTCTGTGCTGGAAGCTTAGAGCCTGGAGCCTGCCTTGGATTCTGTCTCCCTCTCTCTCTGCCCCTCCACTGCTTGTTCTCTCTCTCTCTCTCTCTCTCAAACATTAAAAAAAATTTTTTTTAAAAAGAAAAGAAAAGAAAAGAAAGGAAAAGAAAAGAAAAGAAAAAAGAAAGAGGACCTGCTTCTGAAACAGGTGTCCAAGTCTGCATGAGCAAGGATAACTCCATTTCTCCCGTTCAGTTTTCTTGTGCTGCTCTCCACCCAGCCAGCAGGGGCACAAGCTTGGGATCTGGCCTGTGATGGGACCCTCCTCTCCCACTCATATGGCGAATCCAAAGGAAATTCTTGGCCAATGCTGTCTTCTTGTTTTGCCTGGAGATTCTTTCTAAGTTGCACTCTAAACTGATGCCAGGGACCAGACATAATTTGATACGTATATCAAATTGAGGCTTCAAGGGAGACATCTGAACACAGAAAGCAACTGGCTTCTTGGATCTGAGACACAAAAATACAACTGCAGAATGCACTGTCTTCTAAAGAAGACCATGGCTAACGACGCTGAGCATCTGAGAATTGCAGTCAAACCCAAGGGAGTTGGGCAGAGTCTCAGTCTCCACTGCCTTTCACCCAACATGCCCAGGCACTTTCCTTTAGAGGCCTCACTCCTGCCGTGGTAGGGCTTTATTGTTTCTACATGGGTGGCAGGAAACAGAATGTGGTATTTTTGAAGATGGAAACAGAATTCCTCCCAGAAAGAGAGAGATAGTCAGATCTCAAGGATGAAGCTCCCTGGCCATGGCAGGAGTGGGCTGGAAAGGAGGACGAAGAGGACCAAAATGCGTGGACTGGAAGATGGGAATTTGAGGGTTGGGAGAGAAAGGAACAAATCAGATAAGAGAAGAAAGATTGAGATCAACACAGAAATAGAAGTGGGTTCTCCTTCAAGAACTATCCCAGAGTGGGAACACCCAAAGTGCTCTGAAGTGCTATTTTAAGTTATTCACTGAGCTGTGAAGTCATCCCCTCCATTGCCTCAAACCTTCAGGAGGCCCTCCCAAGTGTTGGGCCAGAAGTGCTCTGGGGAGCAAAGTAAGTGGGTTGATGCCCAGTGGGGTGACCCAGACCAGAAAAGGGTGTTATACCTGGAAGGCAAAACAGAGTATCTGTAGAATTCAGCAACAACAGGAATTCAGATCAGAGATAATTGTGGAAAATCTGAGTGACCCCAAGAACCACCCCAAGATAGTGAGAAGAATATTGTGTTCCTTCCTCCCCACCACATGTTAGATAAGGGTTCAAGACAAAAAACTTCAAAGGTCAGCATGTCCCCAGTAGGCTGGGCAATTTGGGAATATCCATGTAGCTGACATTTGAATTATACATGCATAACATGATTCTTTAAAATGCTGTGGTGATATTTTTCCCTTTTAAATATAATACAATTTGGGGGGTATACAACAATTTTGACCCCTCTTCTAGGATTCCAAAAAGCCCAAAGGAGGAAGAGTGGGAATTACCTTTGTATCATTATTTTTTCCCTCCAAAAAAGAGATTCAATGTTTCTAAATAAGAAACTCGTGACTTGGGAGAATCTTTGTTTACCTCTGATTCTTTGGAACTGGGCTTCACGACTATTGAACAACTATTAGCTGTGGCGCATTCAGGAATTCACTGGTCAGCTTAACTCAGATCTGATTCATTTCACCATTTCACTTGTGCGTGTGGTAGGGGAACAGAGGGCATGAAACCAGAGCTGATAAATACAACAGCTAGTGTCCCATTGGGGAGAAACACTGCCACCACAGAATGTTCTGAGTGAGAGGGTCTTTCTGTCCTCAGCCCCCACTGCCATTTTGGGATGTGCTCAGTTTCTGATGCTTGTTTTGATGCTCTAATTCCTTCCTCTGCAGCCTATCTTCTCCATGTGTTTGGGTGGAGATGTGCTTTAATGAAGACAGGCAGGAAAATGTGAGGTTTGAAGAAGAAATCAAAAACCTGAAAACAAATTATTTCTTCGAGTTCAGATGTTCATGAAACTTTAAGAGAAATGAAAGAAAATATTTTCAGGAGCTGGACTTTCTGTTCCCTCTGAGGCCCCTGATATGTGTGTGCGCGTGCACACACACATACACACACAAACACCATCTCCCATTAGCTGATTCCTACAAGGCTGCTTGAAGCCATTTGGTAAGTGTTGGCGTTCTGCACAAGCTGAGGCTGGGGCAGATAGGAGACAAGACACAATAAGCATTTCAAGAAAGATCTCACAATGTGATCATCAACATGTAATATGAGCTGGGGGTTAGTTAAATAAAATGTGAAAGCCATATTAATGTCCCTTTTGGCTGTCCAACCTAGTATTTCATTTTCCTTTCCAAGGAGGCAGAAAGTAGGGCCAGCACATAAATTATAGATGAAACCCCCATCATATGTTTATAAATACACTAACATTAGCATTTTACTTCCTCATAAATCTGCAGCAAACACTCAGGCGCAAGATAGAAAGCCCTGTAAAACAATGATATATTCTCTGCTCCCAGGCATTGACTAGTGGCCCATTCACTAGCGGTGCTGTTCTTTAAACACACTCCCTCCGCTCATGCCCCCTCATTTAAAATCCATTTTAATTTAAAGATGCGCAAGCCAGTGCTCGTGGTACATTTACTCATCCTAGTTATACATCATGGAGCAAGGAAAAGAAAATTGTTTCATCTAGAGATACGGTTCAATGTGGTCACCACTGAACAGTGGAGTAATTACCATATCAGGCCCACTCAAAATGCACTCAGGGTGTTCTGTGACCTATCATTTGCTAATCTGCATAGTGAAGTATAGCTTCATAACTATAAATTGCTGACTTAATTAAAACCAGGACCTTTCTGTCATTTAATTACAGGGAGAAAGGTTATTGCTTAAATGCAATTTTCCAAATGTGATTTCTTAACAGTTATTAACTGCTTCACCATCATTTATTGTTTCAGATTTTTCAATTTGAAAATACTCCCCGTGACAGAAGTAATGACTTCATGAAAAACTCAATCTAGAGGGAGGCCAGCCAGCCCATTTGTTTCTCATAAGTGGAGCCGACAGGAAACTGGAAAATGTCACCGAAGGATCCTGGGATGGCTCTCACTTTCAGAGAGTAATTAAAACCCAGAGGTTGTATCAGAAACGAGGGGAGGTTGTTTGGGATATTTTAAAGGTGGTGCCTCCCTTCTGTCCTAGCTGATATGTCTGTTTGACCTTATAAAATATGGCCATGCCAGGGAGGTAGGACCGGACCGGGCTAAGGCCAGCATGCAGCAGAGTGAGCCTCAAGGGGACCAAAGACACCAGTTGGGGTCAGACAGCTACTAGGCATCAATGTGAATGTATACGTAATGCACTGTTTATAATGTCCCTGCACCTAGGACTTCTTCTCCCACAGGACGAGAACCACTGCAAGTCTGGGTGCGATAGGTAGCCACACCAGGAAGAAAATAGTCCGGTTTTTTTCAACCTATGTCTTTCTTTAATCCTTGAATGGTTTTGTCTTCTCTTTCTCTCCTCATTTTAATAGGTAGCCTAGAGGTTAAGCAGGTAAAGTGGAGTGACAGGTTGAAGTTGGCCAACAGAGATAACCTGAACAACTGGGTATCCTGTGAAGCACTTCTTCCATAACACAGGATTTAGTTATTGTCTTCATGCTCATGTACACTGAATGTGAAAATGAGAAACTCAGTCCTTCACTTCCTGTTGTCGCTCATCTCCAGCAGAGGAGATGGAAAATCTGTTTTCTCCTGTTTTTGCCTACCTCCATGCTAGGCAGTTTGCAAAATGAACAGATTTTCTGCTTCCAGAGACCTGAGTATGGCTCTGGGACAGGAACTGCTTTGCTTACTATCTGAGGAGAACTCCCTGCTTCCCATTCACTTTAGAAGAGGGTTACAGATACAATGGCTCTGACAGAGAAGTGAAAATTCACCCAACTTCTATGTATTTTAGCCATTACTATTGGCTTTATTCATTGTGGCAGATACACAAAAATGACAAATGGGATTTCATAAAATCTTAATCAGATTACTAATAATCCCTACGTTCTCCATCAGCATTGTGTTCTACAGTTTTCAAAGTATCTTCATGCACTTAACCAATTTCAGTTCAATTAAGCAAATATTTTAGTAGCACACATATTAAAAAGATATGGCTCCTGCTCACATTCAATCAGGGGAAGGCATTTG
Source organism: Herpailurus yagouaroundi (assembly GCF_014898765.1). NCBI lineage: Eukaryota > Metazoa > Chordata > Mammalia > Carnivora > Felidae > Herpailurus > Herpailurus yagouaroundi. The sequence continues at coordinate 19,773,063 of NW_024412418.1, read as the reverse complement.
ATCCTTACTCTAATTCTATAAGGTAACAGATGTTTGAATAAGGTTACACCATACCCACTACCTTCTTTTTTTTGCAGTAAACAGAAACACACTCAAACTTGATCAGAGTAAGTAAAAGTGAAGCTCAGCACAGGCATTTAGAAACCCCAAGGAATCCAAGGATAGTAGCCTAGTATAATTAGTCTCCCAGTGAACCAGAATAGGAAGCTCAGATCCAAGGCTGCTTTGCCTCTAGAGGCCACATGGCCTCATCTCTGTTTCTCTTTGGGTTTCTACACATAATTTTCTTTCTTAACCAGTTCCTGTCCTTCCTCATTTCATACATGATCCAACATGGCAGCCATCACATCTCCTCAGCTATACTATGCATCATCAACCACCAAATCTGTGTCTCTTAATGCAAATTTCTGGAATAGGTAATCTGGTTGTCTGAATGCTTTGCTATTAGCAAATTATGATTCACTGGCTAGCTGGGACTTTAGATAGAGCAAGAAGTAAAACATATCTAGGACAGCAGAATAAGAATTGTGATCTTCAAGGGCTCAGTCAGTTAAGCTGCCGAATCTTGATTTTGGCTCATAGTTCATGAGATCGAGCCTTGTGTCCGGCTCCATACTGATAGCACAGAGTCTGCTGGAGATTCTCTCTCTCTTTCTCTATCTGCCCCTCCTCCTGTATCTCAAAATTAATAAATTTTAATTAAAAACAGAATTATGATCTTTATTTGAGAGCTAAGGAAATTTAACCTTAGAGCTAAGGAAACTTGCCAAGATTCACAGATTATACAACTGAGTCAGATCTACATTCTCTCCTAGTCAGTGCCTCTCCCAGGGGCTAGAAATATTGAACTCATTAAAGTAAGCGATTACTGCTATATATATGCACACAACTGCAGGTTTTCATATTTGTTATCTTTCATTTTAGCAATTAACTTTAACACTTTTTTTTCCCCTTGACAATTGACAAGAGTACAAATCTAGTTAAAGGGGAAATTCTGCTGTTTTCAAATGAGAAAATAAATTATTTCTTTTTGGTAGTTTATATTAGTTAATACAACTAAAGCTCTCATTTGTACCCTAATAGCCAAGCCACTGGCTATTAATATCACTTCATCAGAAAGATGGTGGAAGAGACTAACAATGACTAATACACATTCAAGAATTTAATTTGGAAGCCAAATGCTACATTTTTTTACACACCAAATGCACAACAGTGACAGAGTTCATTTCATTCTTGCCATGATTGCTTTATGTGGCAGCCTTATATTTTGGTATAAAAATCTAGCTCTATCATGGATGGGGTATCCAAAAGTGCCCTAAATGACTTCCTTTGAATCTTGGCAGAGAAAATTATTTCGATTCCCTCCCTACGATCACCACAGCCACCAGAAATGAGGTGGTTTTGGAGAAACATTGCCCTATGTTTTATGAAATGACAAGTTTTTATAAGGCATCGTCCTGGATGGAATGTACAATATGCAAAGGTAAGAGAAGGACAATTCCTGGATGTGGGTGCTGGTGACATTTTAAAAGTAGACACTCCAGTTTGGTCCACCACATTATGACTTTACAGCAGCAGACCACAAAACCACATAAGGCGTGTACTATAGGTGATTTCTGGGCCGATTCTGGATGATTCTCCTCCCTCCCTCCCCAACCCAACGTCACTCCAGTTTTTTCTTTTTGTTGTTCTGTAACAGTTCTCTTGAGATATTAGTCACAGATAAGTTCACCCACTTAAAGTATACAACTGAATCATTTTTAATATATTCACAGATTTATGCAACCAACACCACAATCAATTTTAGAACATTTTCACTACCCAAAAAGAAACTTCACACCTCTTAGCAGTAATCTTTCAGTTCCTCTAACCCTAGGCAACCACAAAATTACTTTCTCTAAAGATTTGCTTATTCTGCATATTTCATATAAATGGGATCATAACTTTTGTGACTGGCTTCTTTCACAGAGCATAATGTTGCCAAGGTTCATCCATGTCGTAGCATGTGTCAGCACTTCATTTTTATGGCTGAGTAATATTCCATTGTATGGACATACCACATTTTATTGACTCATTTATCAGTTGGTGGATATTTGGGTTGTTTCTTCTTTGGGCTATTATGAATAATGCTGATATGAATATTCATGTATAAGATTTTATATAACTATACATTTTCAATGCTCTTGAGAATAAAGAATTCCTGAGAATAAAAAGGATTGCATTAAAAATATATAACAGGGGGCCTGGGTGGCTCAGTTGGTTGAGCATCAACTCTTGATTTCATCTCAGATCATGACCTCAAGGTTGTGGGATTAAGCCCCACGTTGGGCTCCTTGCTGAGCATGGAGCCTGCTTAAGATTATCTCTCTCTTCCTCTGTTCCTCTCCCCTGCTCTTGCATAATCTGTCTCTAAAATCTAAATAAATAAATACATAAATACATAAATACATAAATAAAACACCACAGATTGGGTATATACAACTGGCAAAATGGGCGAAGGAGAGTGGGAGATACAGATTTCCAGTTATGGAAAGAATAAGTCACAGGGATAAAATGGTATTATAATATCATTGTATGGTGACAGGTGGTAGTTATACTTGTGCTGAGCACAGCATAAAGTATAGACTTGTTGAATCACTATGCTGTACATCTGAAACTAATGCAACATTGTGTGTCAACTATACTTCAATTAAAAAAAAGAAAAAAGTGTAAAAGAAAAAATCAATTATAGATATTTGAAGAACAGGATTTTATGTTCTCTTTGGGGATGATCCATTAAAATATTTTGCCCATGGTTTAAAAATATATATCCAAAAGAAGTCTTGGGATTATTTTTCTGTAACTTTCTCTCTCTCCCTGTCTTTCTATCTCTTACCTATACAGCAGAACCCTCCAAGGTCTTCCTTTCCCTTACACTAAGTACCAGAAAAGACTGCCTAAAACTCAGCTCAGAGGTTCTTTCTTCTCTTTGCCTTATCTTATCTTTTCTATTCACCTTTCCTTACCTATTCTCTTCCTTTGGTCTGTACTTCTTGGTCCTTCTGGTTTAACTCTTGCTGCCTCCTTATCTTCTACATTTTTCCTACTACCTTCCTTTATCTGCAATAATGTAGCAAAAAGCCCAGGCTGGTAGGTGCTTCACAGTACCTAAGGGCATAGTGGAGGTGTGTGAGAGTGGGGTGTTGCTGGGGGGCAAAAGCGGTGGGGGAAGGAGAATGAGCAGAAAACACCACAGATACAATAATTAGGCTGCTTCCAGTCACTCTTAAATTGTGATGTATCTTTTTTTTTTTAATGTTTTATTTATTTTTTGAAAGAGACAGAGACAGGGTGTGAGCAGGGGAGGGGCAGACAGAGGGAGACACAGAATCTGAAGCAGGCTCTAGGCTCTGAACTGTCAGCACAGATCCCAATGCAGGGCTCAAACTCACAGACTGTGAGATCATGACCTGAGCTGAAGTCAGACGCCTAACCGACTGAGCCACCCAGGCGCCCCAACATTGTGATGTATCTAAACAAAATCCAGCTCTGAAATAATATCTTGAAAAAGTATATACATTTTACTTAAGGCCACCAAAGAGAACTGCATAGTCTGATTCCAGCAGCGTCCTAGTAATTCTTTCCACTCATCTTTCTCAGCAGAACCCACTCACCATGACACCTGCTCCCTTTCTTCCCTTTGCCTCCCCAACGATCTGTAATATCTTATACACAAATGTCTCGAATGTTGTCACATGCACCAAATAATGGCATTGAGCTAAACATTTTCTTCCAGCTGAGCAGCCAACGGTTTCATGAAATCTGTGTTCTTGAAGTATAAGTGCTTTGCAACAGGAAATTCAATGAATGATCTGGATTGTAGAAATTGTGCCTTTTGTGTTTCACCAGCAGGTAAACCCCAAGTTTTATGTCTAGGGTGGTGGACAGCAGAAGTGGGGTAGTTCATGGATCTGTGAACTCTGACATCAGACTACACTAAATTCTTTCCCATTGGGAAGAAGATGCTACGATTTTTTTAAAAATATATGAAATTTATTGTCAAATTGGTTTCCATACAACACCCAATGCTCATCCCAACAGGTGCCCTCTTCAATGCCCATCACCCATCCTCCCCATCCTCCCATCCCCCATCAGCCCTCAGTTTGTTCTCAGTTTTTAAGAGTCCTTATGCTTTGGCTCTCTCCCACTCTAACCTCTTTTTTTTTTCCTTCCCCTCCCCCAATGGGTACCTGTTAAGTTTCTCAGGATCCATATAAGAGTGAACACATATGGGATCTGTCTTTCTCTGTATGGTTTATTTCACTTGAAGATGCTATGATTTTTATCTGCCCAATATTTCTCACCTGCCAAACCTCAAACAGATCTTGCTTCCTCTTGTGCTAGTCACGACCCCTCACTGGTCACAATGACTGACCATGAAGATGGCCACGTAACTGAAGTCCAATCAAAGTGTATTTGGGGGGATGTCCCCAAATATAAACTGGGAGAAACAGCTCCTTTTCATCTTTCTTTGTAACAAGTTCTAAGAATAGAATCCTAGAGTGGCCCAAGGTTGTGTCTCCTGCCATTTGGAGAATCTCATCTACAGAGCAAAGACAAAGTGCAGGACAAGCAGAAAACAAAGGAAAAGAGACTCCTGACAGTAAAAGTCCTTGATCTTGGCTTCCCTGAGCTCAGATCCACCCACCCTACTTTTCCCACAGTTTGAGTCCATGAACTAAAGAAGTCTACTTTTTTGCTTAAGCCAATTTAAATTGTTTGTGTCACTTGCGTCTGAAGAGTCCTTCCTTACACTTTGGGACATGACAAGGCAGTGTTTTGCATGAGCAAAGGGATCAGAGGTTCTAGAGACATACCATGTATTCTTCTATTTGCTTGAAGAGTATAACACGGCTACAGCTCTCTATTCCTGCCTCAGCTTTCAGCAGGTGTTTAAATAAAATATCAGATGACTCACTCACTATCTTCCATCTCTTCTCTGTCCAGTTCCTTGAAAGCAACCTCTGCCTGGTTGTATTGGGAGCAGGTCTCCTGTGTGTCATTTATTCATTGGCCATGCCCCTCAATCAGAGAATCCTTCGTCTACAAGTTAGAGAGCATTTTTAACCGCCACAAAATGCAGATGTGGGCTATGTCCCTTCACTTTCTGATCATGTAATTTATATTTGCATGTTGTGTATTACACATTAGCCACAAGATAGGCCATCAGTTTAAACAAGGCAAAACCTTCAAGGTAACTTTTTAAGAACAGGTGATTTGACGATTTAAAGGTACTCATATGCATGCCTGAAGTTCTTGAAATGAATATTTACATAATATTATTTTGAATTATTCATACCCCAAATTTTTAATCTAAAGGATTTTTTTTAAACAAGAAGTGTTGAGTCCTCTTCTATTTGAGGAAAATGGCAGTGTCCAAACACACACTCTTATCTCCTGAATCTCAGTGGTATGAAAAGAAGCTTGGGAAAGTTTCTTTATCACTAATCTTGCCACTGGGACAAGATAGAAAATGAGCTTAGGCTGTACCAGTGTCTCCATATTAATTTGGAAAGTGACTATGGCCAAACTTGGCATCACTCTAGTATGTTATTTGGGTAAGTCCGCACCACTGCCCCAAACCAAAGTTCCTTTAAGGTCAAAAACTATAACTCACACAGCCCAGTTCCAAGGAGACAACCTGGCATAAGGAGGTACACAACAATCCTGACAATGGCTAATATTGTTAAAGCATTCGTACATACTGGCACTCCTCTCATACCACTCCCCTCATGTTACACTTCAGCCTCATTGGCTTTCTGTCTTCCCTTGAACTTGGTACATCCAACTCTGCCTTAGAATGTTTGCACTGTTTCCTTGCCTGGAATGTTCTTCTGCCTCCCCTTGACTCCTACCGGTCATGGAGGTGTTCAGGTCAAATGTCATCTTCTCAGAGAAGTCTTCTGGATTGCCCTGTGCTGGTTCTCTATTGCCCCATAACAGATCCCCTCCAAACAGTGGCTTAAAACAGTAAAAATTGTTTGGTTCAGGAGTCTGAGAGGGTGAGGTCTCTCAGGTGGCTGCTCTCCAGTGAGCATCTTGAAAGCATCATCATCCTATTCCAGGTGCCTCGGCTGAGAAGACTCAGCTGGCTGCTTGAGTATCTCTCTCTTTCCCTGTGTGTCCCTCCAAGGGGTCTATCCACATGGTGGCCTTAGGTTAGCTGGACTTATTACATTCAGCTGAAGATGCCTAGAGTTCCTGTTCTAAGAAAACCCAGCAGAAACTGCATGAAGTGTCACTTCCTGTGCATCCTATTCTTCCATGCAGTCAAAAGGCCACCCAGGCACAAGGGGAAGGGACCTAGACTTCTCGTCTTGGTGAGGGGAATGACAAAGAACTTGTGGACTTGCTTTAAGACAGCATGTATGAAATAGTATCACAAGCACTCTGTCACCTCACTTTGTTACAATTCTTGGCACAGTATGTAGTGTTACCTTATATTCTTATTGGTTTGTAATCTCTCTAAGCCCCCAAAGAATGCAAATTTTGAGAAGAGAGGCCTCATGTGTCTTATTCACCCCTGTGTCCCCTGTGTTTAGTAGAGCAGTGCCTGGCACTTACAGATGATAAATACATATCCAATGAATGAATGAACTATGAATGACAAGGGCTATTTTGAAGTGGCCATCTCATCGAGATTGATACTTGTGGGCTCCATTTTGGATGAAGATGAACGGTCCTCTCCTTCCTTTTTGTACTCTTTTTCTTTTTATCTCTCTTCCCCCTCCCTCCCAAAATAATTACAAATCCTTAACAAGACAGTATTTAAAACCTAGAATTCTTAGGAGAATTGTGATCCTTTGGAGATAGCTTACACTATCCCGTTTTTCAGGAGAACAAACACACGCAAGCATGCTGACTGCATCATTTGGTTAAGTCAAGGATACTTATGCAATTTTTTTTAAAATTTTTTTAAACGTTTATTATTGAGAGACAGAGAGAGACAGAGCATGAGCAGGGGAGGGGCAGAGAGTGGAGGAGACAAGGAATCCAAAGCAGGCTCCAGCTGTCAGCACAGAGCCCGACACGGGGCTTGAACTCACAGACTGTGAGATCATGACCTGAGCCGAAGTCGGACGCTCAACCAACTGAGCCACCCAGGAGCCCGGATACTTATGCAATTCTGCACCTTGTTTATTTTACAGATCATAGATTGGCCTGGATCTTTTTGTTTGTTTGTTTGTTTGCTTCCTGAGTTTTTTTTTCGTTTGTTTGTTTTGCTTTGTATTTTGCTTTTCTTCCAACCAGATAAGCTGAGACCGGCTCTGTTTCCATTTGAAGGTACTCATCTGTCTACACTCCTTGACATTTCTGTCCCTGAGATTCAGCCAGAGATTTAGCAAGCTTTAACATTCTAACTACATGTCGTTGGCACCATTGTCTCTTGTCACACTCTTAATTCTATGTTCTGATAATAAAACTTCATTAGTGTCTGCGCCTCTTTTCCCTTACCTTTGAAATACTGTCTTCTGCTAAAATGATTAGCAGTGCTCTGCGTCAGATCATTTGGCTGCCTGACAGCCATTGTGAGTGAGCTAAACTGTGGGGATATGAAAATTTCTGACAATTTCCATTATCGTCAAATGGAGATATTTACTTGTACAAATATTAAAGGTTATTTAAAGATGTAAACTGACTTCATTTCATTAGAGGTTTGCATAAGGTAATAATTTAAAACAACTACCCATCCTCATTTAAATAAATTACCAATTCATTTTCTGAAAGAAAAATGCCACTTCTCCAGGCTGTGTTTTTAAGTGCTTGCAATAGTAGAAGGATGAAAACAAAAACCTATGAATATTTCAGAACAAGAAATGTTCAAGTTCTCTTATTGAATCAGACAATGGGTTATTGTTCTGGAAATCTGACTGAGAGTTGTCCAATCAGATGAGATAGTGAAATATCACTGACATCAAAATGGGTCTTAGAAAGGGGGTAGTAGCAACTGTGGTTAAATCCTCCTGAATTCCAGTTCTAGGAATTTATCCTAATTAAAAAAAAATCAGGATGTGTGCAAATATTTATTTATCTACAGGGATGTCCATCTCAGTGTTATTTTTTTTTATTTTTTTTAATGTTTATTTTTGAGAGAGAGAGAGACAGAGTGCAAGCAGGGGGGGCGGACAGAGAGACAGGGAGACATAGAATCCGAAGCAGACTCTAGGCTTTGAGCTGTCAGTATAGAGCCCGATGTGGGGCTCAAACTCACAGACCATGAGATCATGACATGAGCCGAAGTCAGACGCTTAACTGATTGAGACACCCAGGATCCCCTTTCCCAGTGTTATTTACAATGGGAAAGAAAGAAGGAAGCCAAAGAAGAAAGAAAATGTATTTGAGACCAGGGAATTGGATGATACATTAGGGAGTAGACATATGATGGACTACAGTAAAGATGATTAAAAGTCATATTGTAGAAGAATTCATAATGACATGTGAAAATGTTCACTGTGAATGCAAACCATAAGGATATATATCCTATGATATGGCTTATGAAAACATAAACATCTATGTTTGCATTGAAAAAAGGCTAAAAGGTGGGGCACCTGGGTGGCTCAGTCAGTTAAGCATCTGACACTTGATTTTGGCTCAGGTCATGATCTCGTGGTCATGAGATCAAGTCCCGCATCGGGCTCTGCACTGACAGTGTGGAACCTGCTTTGGATTCTCTCTCTCTCTCTCTCTCTCTCAAAATAAACACATAAACATTTTTTTAAAGGCTAAAAGGAAATGGATACAAATGGATAACTTGGTAGTGGGAATACTGGTGATTTTAATTCTTGTGCTTTTACAATGTGAAAAATACTGGCAATCCAATATTATTCAACCGTTTGCAACTTAATGGTGCTGGAGGCATCGTTATTCTTGCTTAGCTGAATCAGCTCTTCTTTTCATCTAGTACAGCACGGAATATCCCTGGATGATTCAGTGTATTAATGCTAGTGCTATGCGGGTTGGCAAAAGGATATGTGGAACGAGCTGGTGTGATATTATACAGGAAGTTCTTTAGGCCTCCAGGATTTGGTATCTTGGGGCCAGTCCTTCCCACTGAATACCTTTGATATTAAGCCAGTAAAATACTCCCTAATTGTTAAATTAAAGCCCTGCCTGCAAAACTTTCAAAAGGCATTGTATTTTATTATTATTATTTTAAAATTTAAATCCAAGTTAGTTAACATATAATGTAATAATGATTTCAGGAATAGAATGTAGTGATTCACCATTTACATATAACATTCAGTGCTCATCCCAACAAGTGCCCTCCTTAATGCCCCTCACCCCTTTAGAGTTTTCCCCCATCCAACATCCTGCCAGCAACCCTCAGTTTATTCTCTGTATTTAAAAGGTTCTTATGGTTTGTCTCCCTCTCTGTTTTTATATTATTTCTGCTTCCCTTCCCTTGTGTGCATCTGTTTTGTATCTCAAATCCCACATGTAAGTGAAATCATATATTTGTATTTCTCTGACTGACTTGTTTTGCTTAACATAATACACTCTAATTCCATCCACATTGTTGCAAATGGCAAGATTTCATTCTTTTTTATTTCTGAGTAATATTCCATTGTGTGTGTGTGTGTGTGTGTGTGTGTGTGTGTGTATGTATGTGTATGTATCTTCTTTATCCATTCATCCGTCAGTGGACATTGGGGCTCTTTCCATACTTTGTTTATTGTTGATGGTGCTGCTGTAAACATTGGGGTGCATGCAGCCTTTCGAAACAGCACTCCTGTATCCAAAAGGCATTGTATTTTTTTCTTAATGTTTATTTATTTTTAAGAGAGAGAGAGAGAGAGAGAGAGAGAGAGAGAGAGACTAGGGGAGGGGCAGAGACAGAGGGAGACAGAACATGAAGCAGGCTCCAGGCTCCGAGCTGTCAGCACAGACCCCAATGCAGGGCTCCAACCCACAAACCATGAGATCATGAGTGGAAGGTGGATGCTTAACTAACTGAGCCACCCAGACGCCCCAAGGCATTGTATTTTAAAAGAATGAATTAGTAGGGATTAGTTTGGCCTTTGTGTCACAAAACTCCCCTACCTCCAACCTCCAGCATAAAGCACAATGGTAGTTTTCTCGCTTTTAGGAAGTCCAGGGCTGGTAAGGCATTCTGAGGTCTAGGGATTTCAGTGACTGCTATCCTGTTGCTTTACTACCCTCAGCACACTGATTCCTCCATGAAGTCCAAGCTCCACCCATGACAGAACATTGTAGAAGACAGGTGGCAAAAGAGGAAATAGGCTGTGTCCCTATTCTAAAATCACAGGCATGACTTTTGTTATAACCCATTGGCCAAAACTTGGTCACATGGCTACACAAGGTTGTGTTATGAGAACCTGGAAAACCTATTTATTCTACTTGGCTCAGTTAAAAGTTTTAAGGGAAAAAAACAAAACAAAACAGATACTAGAGGGCAAGTAGTAGCCTCCCCAAAACCAGTCATACATGTGGGCATCACAGGATGTCATCGGGCAGAAAAGACCAACCAAGTGTAACTGATTCAACATTTTCCTACCTACTCAACCCAGAAAGCAGTTCCCGGTGCTTGCATTTATTTGAAAACAGTCTACATGCTGCAGAATTCCAAGATACGGTCTCTGGGAAGAAATAAAACAGCTGCAGCAAATAAAGCAGATGGGAATTAAGAATGCTGGAGAATCTCCAAAATATGATCCCATTGTCCACTAAGTGCCAACTCTACAAAGAATGTATGCTCCAAAATAGAAACTCTATGAAACTTTGAAGCATTTGATTAATGTAAACCTACATGAATAATGCAAGGCTGTGCACCAGGGCTGGATGTGAAGCAGAGGGAGGAGAAAGATTAGCATGTTCATCTTGGCCTAAAATTAAGAAAAATTCACAGAGGGAACTCGGGCATTTGGGGGTGAGGGGTGTGACAATTAAAATGGCCACTGCTGACGTGATCCTTGGGGGCCTCAAAGCAAACACCAGCTGGCTTGCCAATGAGATCTCCTCCAGCAGGTAGACACAGTTTGTGCCCCTCAAGGCCCCCCAGGTCCAGCCCTGTGTGCCATTGGGTAGAACAGTCTGAGCCAGTCATGCATATGTGACAACATGCAGACCCCCAAAACTCTTCTTTGCTCTGTAAATATCTTTCCCACCTATAGGTTGCTGAGACTAGACCTTCTTCCATTAGACATTCTCTCCTTTTACATTAATGAATTATTTTCTGTTGAAATGCAAAGATCTCTGGGAGGGGTTGCACACACATATTATTCCAAAACACTGCCCTTTCTCTTCTGCCTATAAAATTTCTTGTATAAATCTTATCACAAAATATTTTAGATTTACAGAAGGTAAGGAATCACCCATCACTCAACTTCACACATGGAATATTACCAATGAAGCTCAGGTTCCTTTCACCCCTTCCCTAATCACAACTTCTTCCTGGCCCCTAGAAGTAACTGCCATCTTGAATATAATTTGGTGTATCATTCTTAAGCATGGGATGTCACATGAATTCATTATCTAGCCATCAAGCCCGTATCTCCTGCCCTTCTACTGCTTCAGGTCATTATCATTTTTCACCAAAGCCATTCATTCAGCACACACTGAGCACCTACTCTGAGCCAGGCACCATAACAACAGTCTTCTAGTCTCCAGTATCTTCTACTCTCCATCCAGTTCATCTCCCACTTTGCAGTGGCAGTGTTATATTCCTGCTTAAGAACTTCAAACAGCATCCTATTGCCTGTATGATAAAGTCCAGGCTCCTTAGCATGGCTCCCAATGCCATGTGACCACACTGCTAAATCCTCTCCTGGAGACTTGGAAGGGTTAAGGTAAGGATTAAGGTGGGCACAGAACTATCATTAGCTTTACTGGAAAATGAACCTCTGTGCAAATGTTTGCATGGCTGCAGTAACAGATTTCTGGGACGTATCTTTTAATTTTTAGTAGAAGGAATTAATAAAACATGTGTTCAAATCCAAGCTCTGCTTCTTGCCAGAACTGGGGCAAACTGTTTCATCTATTGGTTTCTATTTCTTTGTAAGGGTAAGTCTCTATGCAAACGACTGCTTGCTAATCACTGAAGTCCACTTTGCCCTTCTTCTATAGTTCTGGAACTGTAGCTAGGACATTGTTGTCCAGCTAAGGACCACATTTCCCAACTTTCTGTGGGATTTGATTTTACCCTACTTAGAAACTGATATATTCACTTGTTACTATTTCACTGATGCTATTAGAAGACATGAGACTCCTAGGTGAGAGGCAAAGGATTTTATCACTCATGATACAACAAGCAGCATGAACATATTTGCATTGGTTCCTCTTCTCCCTGGGTCTCATGGGGGTGATTAGACAGACCCAGAGGTATATTATGCACACAGAGGGTTTGGGTTACAACTGAGGAACACTGACCCTGGGGAATCCACCTCTTTTTATAGCAGAGAATAAAGAAGCCTGCTCATTGTCCTTGGTGTGTGTGTGTGTGTGTGTGTGTGTGTGTGATGTGTCCATCTTTTAAGGTTATTGTCTGCACAAACAGCTGTGAGAAATGGCCTGGCTGAAAGAGCAATGAGGCCTTTCTAGTCTTGGTGCATCCAGTCTAGTCTTAGACAAGTCAGAGACCCAAGGAGTAATCTCTCCCCACACCTCTTTTGAGATTAAATGTGACCATGTGACTGACCATATTCTGCAACAGAATTTGAGAGGGCCTATGGGCTGACAACATAAGACCAGGCCATGCCTCATCTACTCCCTTTTCCCCCTTCACATTGGCTGGATGGTTGGAATGGCAATGATAAGAGTAATCTCAGAAACCAAGTATTAAAGAAGGTGGGGCTGCCGTCATCCTGAGTCCCTGAATGACTGTGTGCAGCAAAGTTTCCACCCACTTAGAACGTTCATTTCATATTGTCATGTGAGAGAGAAATAAACTTTTATTCTGTAAGGCACCTAAAAAAGTTAATTTGCTACTGTGACCCAGCCTACCCTTCACGGATACAACATCTAACTCAGAAAGATTATGGGGATTAAGTGAAATTGCAGTGGCTAACATTTATGCAGAGTCTACCAGTGTGCTAAAGACTTATACACATGGTGTCGTTAAATAATCACAATAGTCTTTCAAGATAGGCTCCGTCATCTCCATTTTCTAAATGGAGATCAAAGAGATTAAAAAATGTTCTTAAGGTTCAAGGACCAGAAATTGACAGTAATGGGACCAAATCCAGCTCTGACAAATGCTGAGCTCATGGTGGTCTGCAGTAAGCCACATGTTCCCAGGTTTCACCTGCAGGTTCTCTCTCTCTTTTTCTGTCCCACCTGCTCCTGATCCCCCGTTTCTTCTTCCCCTCCCTCTTCCTCCATTCCTTAATATTGGATTCCACTTTCATGTAAGATGGAATGCTACAATGTAATAAATACTGCGGTCAGGATATGTGAGTTATGGTCTCAGCTTTTGCAAGCACTGGCTGTGTGAACTTGGTAAATCATTGAATTCCTCTGACACCCAGTTTTCTTGTCAGAATAATAGTTATGTCAATGGTAGTTGCCTTATCCATCTTAAATGATGACCATGAGGCTCAATTAAAATAAATTGCATCAAAGGTCTTTACATATTATAAAACATTCTAGAAATGGCAGGTGTTTTTCTCCACTTACCCCCTTTCCATATGCCAGTAGTCCATGATGTATGGTCCCTCTACAGCAGCATCAGCATCACTGGGAACATGTTAGAAATTCAAATTCTTGGGCTCCACCCAGGCTTGCTGAATTAAAAAATCTGGAGTACGGCCTAGAAAACTGTATCTACCAAGCCCTCTAGGTGATTCTGAAGGACACTCAAGATTGAGAAACACCATCACATGTGCACACACATGAACACACACTCTCGTATCCAGATGGAAGTAAGTCAGAATAAATATTAAATAGAAAAGAAGTCATAGAAGAACAGCCTGAGGGTGGTGTTTGTGGAAGGAGGTGTGAGTGCTCAGGGGAAGCCTGGGAGGGAAGAGTAGGTCGATGACGTGCATAAGGGTGCCCGGCCTTCTGTATTTAGAGGAATTTCCTTCTTCTCCCGAAAACCAATGCTGTGGTCTATGGTTCAGCTATACCAATGGAAGAAGAGCAGGAAAAGTGAGTCTTGAAATGTCCCCATATTCATGAGGACTCTTTTGGTTGCAAGTAAGGGAAGCCCATCATAAATAGTTTTAAAGAAAAATGCAGAAATTTATTAAATTATAAACTCCAGGAGTAGACTAACTTGAGGCACAAGCTAGGTTCTTAGGCTCAAACCTTGTCTCTTACTTTCTTGGCTCTAGTTTTCCCCATTGTTCTCATTACTCCCAGGGTCTTCTTGTGTGGTGGTAAGAATGTCCAGAATTTATCTGCTTAGCAGCTCTAGTGTAAGGAGAGTGCCTTTTTCCCCATAGCTCCAGCAGAAATCTGAGGCTGACTCTCCTTGATCTTGCTTGGGACACATGCCCACCCTTGGGCCCATTAGCATGACTCTGATTGGCCAGACCTAGGTCATATACCCAGCCCTGGAGTCCAACATACCCACATGCACCAAAGAGGGGAGCGTGTTCCCTAAGAGAATATAGGACTGCTGTTACAAAAAGGAGGGCAGGTTGATGTCAGGCAGGTAATAATAACAAATGTTTACAAGAGACACTAACCTCCTACTTCTGTGAAGACTGGGATTATGGGTCACCCATAAACTCCTACCAAGGTTCCCACCTTCCCTCTGAATCCTGCAGAATCATCTGTGACAGCAGTGACTGATCCTGAAAGGGGAGGGGTAGAACCTAGGAAACAGCAGCTTAAAAAATAGGCCTGACTGTATCTCATAGTTTCAGGCTTGACTCAACTTCTCCAGTCTCGGGAAATTATCCAGAGAGAAATCTTTGAGCTTCATCACTCATCAGCTCCCATCTCCTTTTGCAACTTTCTGTGATAAATAAAATTCCAGTTGCCTTACAAAGAGAGGCCTGGAAGCTTCAATGTCTTTTAGGTTTGAGTCCACAATCTGTAATCTGTGCTATACAATAAATAAATAAATTCTCCAGCATGGAAATGTTCTTTATCTGTAATGCTTAATGTGGTAGCCACTAGCTACTCATGGCTATTGAGCACTTGAATTGTGACTTTTGTGACTGAGAAATTAAAATTTTCATTTTATTTAGCTTTAATTAAGTTTAAGTTTAATAGCTGCACGTGGCCAGTGGCTACTCTGGCCTAGAATAGATTGTGGGGAAAAAAGTCAGAGCAAAGGCTCTGACATTCTGAATCCTATCAAGTTCAAAAGACAGGCTTCAATTCAGGGCTACTCACTTCCTGTTCTACTTTTCTTCTTAGTAATAAACTGGTAAGTTTTAGTGGACCCATGACCTACTAGCAAGAGGCTCTATTGCTCAGCTTGCCTCGCAGCTGGCAGGGGTGTTGGGCCGGAAGTCACATGTTAACTGGTTTATGGAATGTGAGAAGTGTTATGTGCAACTTTGGGTTTATCTCCTTAAAGAAAAAACCCTTGCCCTGGACTTTGTCTTCTCCTAGACTGGAAGGCAGATCTGGAATTGAACAAACTCAGTCCTCTTAGCACAACACCCTAGGAAATCATGGACCATAAAGATGGAAAGATGCTGGGTCCCTGAATTATTTGATGGAACAGAGATACCATATCAACCTTGAAATGCTCACCTTAGGACCATGTGGCAGGAGATAAATAAAACACTTTTATTTAAACCATTTTGAGTTTCTGTGTTGTAGCCCTTAATCTCTATGCTACTACATCATGTATCCAACAAGGCAGCAGCATGGGGCAATGGACTGGTGATTTAGAGGTCTGAGTCCTCATTAGTTCCACCACTTGCTATGGCAGGATCTTAAATTTCTGTGTCCCCTTGTGTAAAAGGAGGCATTTGGGCTGAATATGGGCTGTAGGAAAACAGAATTCATCTTGAGCAAAATAAGGAAAATAATAGCAACTACTTTGTAGAGTTCCAAGGATTAGACGAGACAACACATAAAGCACACTTAGCCCAACTCCTGAGATGCAACAGATGCTCTATAACTATTAGCTGTAATTATTGTTGTTGTTATCATTACTATTAAGTTCTGACCCTGACAGACTGCAGGGAGCTTCCTGGAGAACTGTGTTGACAAAAAGATGAGACCCCTCAGGACCCCATCAGTGCTTGCTAGAAATTAACGCCAGAATCATCCGGCAGGGTCTACTGTGAGCACAGGAGGGAGAGTTCCCTATAATGAAGGGAATTCCTGGATTTTTTTTTTAATTTTCCTTTTTTAATATTTATTCATTTCTGAGAAAGAGAGAGCACAAGCGGGGGAGGAGCAGAAATAGAGAGACACCGAATCTAAAACAGGCTCTAGGCTCCGAGCTGTCAGCACAGAGCCCCATGTGGGGCTTGAACCCATGAATCGTGAGATCGTGACCTGAGCCAAAGTTGGAAGCTTAACCGACTGGGCCACCCAGGCAGCCTAAGATTTCCTGGATTTCCAAGGTACTTCCCTTCCAATCTCACAGAATTTATCTATCTGTACTAACAGCATAGAAATATCCTTTTCCCCTTCCTCCCTATGCACATATGCCACCAAATACTTCGAGTAAAACACAAATACAGGAGCCCCTCCTATGGTCTTTCACTCTCTGGCCTGCTCTGAGCCCATTCTCTCTCTCTCTCTCTCTCTCTCTCTCTCTTTCTTTCTCTCTTTTTGAGCCTAACCCCTGAATCTGGAGACTCCAGACTTAGGAAAGATACCTAGACTTCTTAGGTTTTTCTTACTATTTTTTAAATTTCCTCCTCACCTGACTCAAGTCACTTTTCAAGGCCTGGAAATTGCTGTGTTAAAATGATATTATTCAGCCAGTTCCTTGAAGGAAGTGTTTGGAGGACAGGGGTACCCAACAGGTACAGTCCCTTTTGGGGGTAACCTTGCCTTGGTGATGTGATAACATGTGGAAATTCTGCATCCAGGATTCTGGTCTTCTGGAAACATAAATACACAGCTTAGAAAATAACTCGGGTCAGAGAATCCAAATCTGCATGCCCATACCCAGTCTCAAATCATTTCCAGAGAGAGGTTTTATTTGGGATCTTTTCCAAAATCACTGAAACTAGAGAAACTATGTATGGAAGGTTCAGTTGGGGAAAATTGGAAAATAGAATCAACTCAGTTTAAACAGTGCATAGTTCTCACAGGATAAATTCACTCCAACTCCCTTATTTAGAAAGATAGGTCTTTATATTTTTTCTTTTATTTATTTTTTATTTTAGAGAGAGAGCACAAGCAAGGCAGAGGGAGAGAGAGAGAGAGAGAATCTTTTTTTTTAATAAAAAAAAACTTACATCTAAGTTAGTTAGCATATAGTGCAACAATGATTTCAGAAGTAGATTCCTTAATGCCCCTTACCCATTTAGCCCATCCCTCCCTCTCACAACCCCTCCAGTAACCCTCTGTTTGTTCTCCATATTTAAGAGTGAGAGAGACAGAGAATCTTAAGCAGGCTCCACGCTCAGCATGGAGCCCAACATGGGGTTTGATCCCAAGACCCTGAGATCACGACTTGAGCTAAAATCAAGAGTCAGACGCCCAACTGACTCAGCCACCCAGATGCCCCTATTTATTCTTTTATATTGGGGTCAGCAAACTGGACCCCTTTCATAAAGAAAGCCACCATCTGTTTTTGTAAATAAAGTTTTATTGGACCACGATCACACCCATTCATTTACATATCACCCATAGCCCCTCTAGCCTTGCCACAGTAGAATTAAGAAATTGCAACAGAGACTGCGTGATTCACAAAGGCTAAAAGTTTTACTTGCCTGTCCCTTTAGAGGAAAAGTTTGCCAGTTCCTGTTCTATATTTTAGCAACTTCATTTCAGGCCAATATTCTTTTTTGACTTCAGTCAACCAACCAAGCTAACACAACCATTACCATCTGCCCATGTGTACATTTATTCCAGTAGCTTTGGTAATGGCACCCACGGCAACCATTTCAGCCTGATCCATCTCTATGTCCCTCCTTTCCTGGTCTAGCACCCTAAGACTCCATCCCCACACCCACAGATAGGAGAGGTGAGCGATTTGGGGGGCCAAAACACACCCTGGTTCTCAGACAGCCTTAAAGCCCCAAGCCTGTCATGGTCGTTGTAAGTTCCCTTGTTCTGTCAGATGAGGCCAGACCACCGCATGGTGTGGTTCACAGAAGGCATCCCCCCTCTGTGGTGGGGAGAATACAGGAAGGCCAGAGATGGTACAACCGGAGACTCCTGGCTGGTCTAGTGTGTGCATATTCTGTTGAGCTGATTTTTGCTGTGGGGGGAGCACAAACCCATGTTGCCAGATGTGCAATTCTTTAAAGAGAATCTGGAAATCCCTTTCGTTTAATTTTGTTTCCTTTTGATAGGTGATCACTGCATGCTGAGGTTTCAGACTAAGAGCTAATGACCTTGGGCAAGTTCATCTGCTTTTCTCAAGTACAGTGTCCTGAGCTATCCAGTGAATAGAAAGAAGGAAGGAGAAGTACTCTCTCTCAAAAGGGGTTTTGGATGCTTCCCCATGATAATCATGAAAGTTTTGTAGAATGGAGCTTGGTTGGCACAGAGTAAGTGATCAGTAGTTGTAGCTTTTTGGGTTTTTTACTGGAGGAGCACTACATTGAGATCCCATCTGTCTTGCCTATATCGATTCAGAATACAGTGTCCTGTCTTCCAAGGCAGAGACCACCTAGAGGAGAGATCCAGGGCTCAGTGGGAAGTCTCTGGAGCCCTTCATACAGAGGGGTGGGGGAGAGAGATACTGCAAGGAACTGCTCCAAACAACATCTGCTGAGACCTTTTCTACTAGAGGGAAAATAAAGAAATAAATAAAGACGAAAGGCTGGAAGGAAGGAAAGAAGGAATGAAGGAGAAAAAGAAAGAAGGGGAGAAAAGAGGAGGGGAAAATTAGATTTAGAAAAAACTCAAAGCATAGATAACATTGCATTTAATACATAGGATGATACCCCAGAATCTTGGTTCAGGGATATATAAAAAACTGCTAGGAAAAGTCATGTTGCAGATTATAATTAATGATATGTAAAGATGCTTAAGACATTGTTGAGCTTGAAAATCAGGGTATAAAATAATGTGTGTTGAATGAGACTAACAGTGTGTATGTATTTACTCATATCTAAGTAGAAAAAAGACTAGAAAGACAACATAACATAAAAAAATGTTTATCTCTGGGTGACAAGACTGTGAGTGATTTTTGTGTTTTTGTTTTACTTATATAAACTTCCTAAATTGTCTTAACAAACCTCTAAGTTGTGTAATAAGACAAAATAAGAAGTATTAAAAATAATCAGTAGGAGTGTGATGTTAACTAGCTACAGCCAAACTGACAGTTTCAGATTCTTTCCCCAAACTTCCAGCAGGTGGCGCAATGGCAATGTCTGCCTCCGGCCAAGTTTCACTCCAGATCAACAGAATCTCAGATGCTTTGCTGTCTGCAGGCTTTGGTAGGTTCCTGTACACAGCCTCTGTTGAGGCAGAGGACATGTTCCCCAGTAGGGCGGGGGCACTTGGAAGAAACAACCCAGACCGGGGGGCTGCCCATGCTCAGATCCATGGCCCAGGGTTCCATTCTTCCTACAATGGGAAAGACAACAGTGTTAGAAATGCAATGAGACCCCTTTCCTCTCCTTCTCTCCACTGACATCCTCCCCCTAATTTGGCCTAGGGAAAAATTCAAGTTACACTTTTAGGTCGGCATTTCTGGATTGGATTGGATTTGCAGCTCATCCAAACCCTAATGATAAGTGAAATTTTGAGCTGAAAGGTGAAAAGGGGGGGGGGGAGGAGGTAATCCTGTATCCACAATGTTCTCCAGTCAGTACACAGAAAACCCCATCTACAAAAATGATGGACATTTTGGCCACTCTCAGATGTGTGGGTAGGAGGGCAGGAAGCAGGCAACCAGGCTAACCAGCCTCCAGGGAGTAAACAGGACAGAGTCTTTCCAGGCCTGGACATATCTGAGGCAATGGATGGGCACAGCTGGGGCACAGCCTTCACCTGCTCTGGAAGAGGAGCATATCTCAGAGGAATCATCTCCACTCTTTCTTTTCCACTTTCGTTTTGAATCTTAAACTGTTTGCCCCTAAGAGAACCACTCTGAAGGGAATTCAGGGTGAAAAAAAAAAAAAAAAAAAGCCTCCAGAGTCCACCAAAATGGTCTCCATTCTACCCAGGCCAGCAAACACACACACAGTCTGGAAATAAGAAATGTTCTGGGCCCTTACTATTTCTCACAACTCTTCAAGAAGCCTCCCATGCCTTTCTCCATGTTGACATGAAGAAAAGGAAGGGAGGAAGGCAGGGAGAAGAAGGACAGCATAGCTCATCTTGGCAAAAAGAGGCCAGCAGTCTCCCCTGGCCTGGTTCCAGAAGTTTTCACTTACTGGCTTATTCCTCTTCACCCCCGTTGTAATCTGGACTCCTTAACAGAAGATTGACTTGCACGTGGCACTCATCTGGGTTTTGAGTAAAGGAATCAAAGCCCTTAACATATAGTAGCTTTCAATCTCAGACAACCTAGGCAATCAGAAGGATCCACAGAAATGACAGGCAACAGGGATGTGGCAACAACCATATGTGTATATGTAACTTCATCCTACAGATGTTCGTTCCTGCTCCAGCCCTCTTCCACCCCCACCTCCACACCCCCAACACACACATACACATGCACACACACAGGCATTCCTCAGAGCACAAGAATAGTGGAGATCATATAACAACAGGAAGATGAAAATAACACTTATGAGACGGTATATCAGTTCAGATTCAAGGCTAAGGGCTTTGGAGTCACTCAGCCTGGGCTTGAGTCCCAACCCTGACACTTCCTATTGTGATACTTTGGATTACATAAACTCTCTGAATCTTAGTCTCCACATCTGTTAAATGATAATAATAATGTCTACAAGTCACAATATTACAGAGAGGGTTCAACAAGATTCTTCACGTAGAACACTTAGTGCAGTGCCTATCTGTGAGCAGCTCAGTACAAGTGTGTCGTTATTACTTTCTAAAAGCCAAGGATAAAGGGGCAGTTTGAGATTGCCTAACTGAGTTTGTCAGTTGAAGGGAAATTTCACCAGGGGCAGTTATGGTCAGTGACAAGGCCTACTGTCACCAAGGTAATTTTTAAAAGACATTTAGTATGCTTTTAAGCAGATCCCAACACTTTTTTGGGGGGGGGCAGGTTTTTAAAGCCATGATCTGGGGACATCTGTGTGATCAGTAAGCTAGGAGGGTGTGGTGACCGCCAAAATAATCAACAACCAGCACAGCAGGAGCTCCAGCCAACTGGAAAGAACCCTGTCTTAATGCTGGATCAGGGTCCAAGAGAACCCCTGGGTGCCAGGCCCTTTATGTTGGATTTTGGGGAAATTTGGGGAACCCAGGGAAGGAGCTGGGCATCAACAATGCAGAAGGGCACTTGGCAGGGGCTCCTGACCAACTAGTACATAAGAAGTCTAGTAGGTCAATAATCTGCAGGGTCATGCTGGTGCACCCTGGCTCAGTGTCAGTTCTGGGTCAAAGTATGGGGTTCAATCTCATTCTCACTTGAGCATTCCTTTGTCCACCAGCCAGACTGGACAGCCCATTTATAAATATGACTTCTTTGGCAAAAGAGATCAGTGAAAAATGTGTGAAATGATGTTCAGCAGAAATCTCTCCCCAGTTCTGGAAGGACAACACAATGTTAAAATGGCACATGGTTGGTTCCTAATCTTTTGTAACTGGTAGAGGGTAAAATATTCAGGAGCCCCACTTTCTAGCTGCCAACAGTCCAGGAGAGAGCTTATTCCCAGTACAAATGGAAGGAGAGCCGCCCACTAATGCACAAGGGCTCTTCTGAGGT
The DNA here is from genome assembly GCF_014898765.1 of Herpailurus yagouaroundi. Lineage (NCBI taxonomy): Eukaryota > Metazoa > Chordata > Mammalia > Carnivora > Felidae > Herpailurus > Herpailurus yagouaroundi. The sequence continues at coordinate 19,751,126 of NW_024412418.1, read as the reverse complement.
GGGTTTGGTGAGGCATGAGGGAATATCCCATGAGGTTGTGAGCTCTTGGAGTGAGGAGCACACCAGGCTCTGTGCCACTCCCAAAACACTGTTCCCGATCAATACTCAGTGTGGCCAGGTGTTAGTGTGGAGCTCAAGCTTTGGTCAGAAAGGACTGATCACATGTCTGGGACAAGTTTCACCAAGGTGAGGGACATGAGGGGAAGAAACATGAGAGCATGGGGAAGGAAGACTTTGAAGCCAGCCTCTGTGGTCTTGTGTCTGGGCTCCAGGGAAAGATAGGGCTACAAAGTGAAGCTGGAAGAATGCTTTGTCTCCATATTCTCTGGCAGACTGTAGGAGAGCAAGGCAGTTGTCCTTTGGAACTGGCAAGAATGGAAGGGGGTAAGAGAAGAGATCATTCCACAGTTGCTAAGTGGCCTGAGTGGAGTGGGTGCAGTTTGGCCCCCAAGCTAGCAGAAGAATGGAGCCCCACTACATGGAAGGAGCTGTAGGCAGCAACAGCACTGGGAGACACCTTCCCTCATCAGCCTCGTTAAGACTTTCCTTGGAGTTTCCCTGCAAAAGCTGGAGGGGCTATGAGGAGAGAACCAGAGGGCCTGCTGCAGTGGGAAGGCAACCCAGAGAAATGCACGCCACTCGATGACAATGACCCCCACATCTAGAGAGCATTCTGCAGTTTACAAAGCACTGTCTCAAACCTAACTCTTCCCAGTGGAGATTACTACTCCTGTTTTCTAGATGAGAAAGCAAAGACCCAAGAAGGTGAAGGGATGGAGTCAAGGTCTATCATGATGGTGCCAGGATGCACTGGATTGTCGTTCAGGTTTTCTGGCCCTCAACAAAGTACTCTTAATCAGAGTGGGATCAAGTGAGGCATGTGGGGTGTGGTACATAAGGAGGCAAGATCCTGAAGAGTGAGGTGGCTGGGGTACAAATCTGAAGGTGCTTGAAATGGTTCTCAGGAGTGTACAAATGGGCAGTCTGCCTTCTTAAATTTGGCCCTGAGACAACTTGCTCACCTCCCCCATGCCCAGGCCTTCCTTTGATGACCTGTCCCATTCCAGGGGCAGAGAGCTTTGCCAGAGGAGCATACTGTTGGGATTGCAAACTAGATATCTCTGGCCCCCGCTTACCTGTTGGGCAAGTCTGGGGCCTCACCACAGGCTACATCCTTACAGAGAAGTAGCCTGGCATCTCAATCTGTTCTTGCAGCTCAGAGAGGGGGAGAAAAGGAGAGGGTTGCCACCAGATACGCCGGGCACCACAAACAAACAACAAAAAAGATTCATGTGTTCAATGGAGCTGAATTTTAATTGATACTTTCTCAAACAGTGGTTCTGAACCAACATCCCTCAGCCCCCAAAGATGATAAAGGGGGTGTGGCTTAACGCCACAATTAGCAGACAACCCCACAACAAATACAGTAAACATTAATCATATTAAATATTGAAAGCAGACTTTGGTACGCTTGAAGAGCAATGGGTTTTTTAAATTTTATTTTACAGAAGACAAAGCAATGATTGTGGAAGAATTATTCCAATGTCAGGGCTGAAGGGAAATAATGTAACATTCTGGAATTTATATAAAAATTACAGCTTTGTTGTGTTTCCCACTATATATAGTAATTTAATCATTTGCAGCTGATTAATTTCAGCAAAGGAAAATGTAGCATTATGCATCCCTAATGGAGTTCCAAGGTTTGAATTCTAATCGTGAGTTGGGCACAGTTTAAGTCTAAATTAGCAATTAGCCTGGGCAAGGGACATGTAGGTTGAAACGGAGTCATCTGTTGACACGCACTGAGTCAACAAGAGAGCGGCAAAGAAAATCATCAGGAAAATGCTCGCCACAGAACACTCTTTGCTGGGTTAATAATTATAATTCCTGACATTAGCAGAATGCCGCTGCACTTTAGAAAACATTTCTTGTACGTTTATCTCATTTACTTTGGTCTCCGTCTAAGTCTATGAAGTGGAGATTTGTGCTCCATTTCATAGCAAGGAGACTGAGGCTCAGAGAAATTAAGATCACAGTGAGGAGGAACATATTGTGGCAGTCTTTGAACTCAGATGCTCCAGTTTCAAAGCTAGCACAGATGGTCCTCAAATTACAATGGTCCAACTTACAATTTTTTGACTTTGTGAAGGCGCGAAAGCAACACTCAATCAGGAGAAACCGTTCTTGGAGTTTGGAATTTGGATCTGTTTCTGGCGGTATGCAGTGGCAGCCACAGCGTCCAGCCCGCCGTGCCAACAGGGAGGGTAAACAGTGACACACTTACAACCATCCTGCACCCATAAAACCGTGCCGTTTGTCACCTTCAGTACAGCATTCAATAAATTGCATGAGATAATCCACACTTCATTCTAAAATAGCCTTCGTGTTGGAGGATTCTGTCCACCTGTAGGGCTAATGTAAGTGCTCTGAGCACATTTAAGATGGGTTAGGCTAAGCTAGGAATGTTCAATAAGTTAGGTATATTACATGCATTTTCGACTTATATTTTCAACTTATTGATTGGTTTATTCAGACATGACCCCACTGTAAGCCAAGGAAGAGCCTCTCTACAAGATATTTTCTGGGGGAAATTTGCTCCATCTTGAGATTCTCCAGAATGAAGTGCAAAGGTTATAACAATACTGATAAAAGTGACCCTTGATGAAACTCTCATGATGTATCCAGCACTGTGCTAAGCATTTTAAGGTATTAGCTCAGTTAATCCTAGAACACACCTATGAGGCAGCTTCCATTAATATTCCCTTTTACAGATGAGGCTCAAATGGGTTAGGCTACTTGTCTAAGTATGCAATTGGGATTGAGAACCTTGCTTTCTGCCATAACACTTAGCTCCTCTCAAAGACTGTTCTTTTTTTTTTTTCAATATATGAAATTTATTGTCAAATTGGTTTCCATACAGCACCCAGTGCTCATCCCAAAAGGTGCCCTCCTCAATACCCATCACCCACCCTCCCCGCCCTCCCACCCCCCATCAACCTCAAAGACAGTTCTTAAATGCCAGGGTAAGGTGTCTGGATCATTGAGTCCATTTGGAATCTGGCGTGCTTGGTTGTGATGCACATTTAGGGCCAGGAACTAAGCAGAGCCCCTGTGCTGGATATCACCACATCCATTCTCTCCTCTCCACTTGCTCTGAGCCAGGAAGGTGAGGCTGGGTGGATCTGCTGAGTCTGGCCAGGGGGAGCAATGGCAAGAAAGAGATAGGAACGAGGCTCCTGTCACATGGCCACGATGCCCTCCTTGCCTCCAGGTTTAATAACTGCACCTCTCCCTGCCCCTTCAAGCCCAGAGTTGGGTATGGTGCCCACTGTCACCATCCCTGGAGCATAGCACTCTCCCTTCTTGCAGTTTCTCTACAGTTTGCCTTTCACCAATGAGTGATGCATAGAAGACCTACTCTGAAGTCCAACCAAGCAAAGGTTGCTTTCAAGGAACTGGACAGAGAAGAGTGAAAGATAGTAAGCTTTTCAATATTTCATTTAAACACCCACAGAAACCTGAGACTGGAATGAAGAGCTCTCCCTGGGTTACACTCTTCAAACAAATGGAAGAGCTCACCGTGTGTCCCTAAAACCTCGGATCCCTTTGCTCATGCAAACTGCCGACCCTTTGTGCTGCCTCCAAATATCAGGGCTCTTTGGATGCAGGTGACAGACACAAACTCAAACTGGCCTAAGCAAAAGCCAATTTCATTAGTTCATGGACCCAAACTGGAAAAAGTAGAGTGGATCTGAGCTCGGGGAAGCTGGGATCCAGGAACTCCACTACCAGGAGGATACTCTCTTCCATTTCTTTTCTGCTTCTCCCTGCACGTAGTCTTTACTGACAAATGCAGCCTTGCCAGTGATGCCATTGACAAAAGCAAAATTAAAACCAGCAATCAGATGGGAACTGGTCATTTGGAGTGAAATTCACTGAATCAGTCAGAGTCCTGGCAGGAAGCAGAATTTCTCAGGTTGTTTAAATAAAGGGATTTTTTAAAAAGCATACCCACCTTTTCTCTTTTTTTGAATGTTTATTTATTTATTTTTGAGAGAGAGAGAGAGAGAGCGCGCACAAGCAGGGGAGGAGTTAAGAGGGGAGGGGGGAGGCACAGAATCCCAAGCAGGCTCCAGGCTCTGAGCTATCAGTACAGAGCCTTATGTGGAGTTTGAACCCATGAACCATGAGATCATGACCTGAGCCAAAGTCAGATTCTTAACGGATTGAGCCACCCAGTTGCCCCTAAAGAGATTTTTAATAAAAGGACTCTTTACAGAGATGTGGACAGTGTTAAGTATATAAATAAGAACTACCAGAGCACCCAGACTGGAAGAGGAGGAATCTATTATCATCGTAAGGTGAAGGGCCAACGGGAGGAAACACCGCTGCTGGACACTAAGAGCTGCCCCGTGGAGCGGCATGAGGTGGGGACTCAGGTGTGATGGATGCTGCTACCGCCAGCAAGAAGAGCTGGAGCACCTCACCTTTTCCCTCTCTGATCTTGGATGTCTTGCCAGTAACATGCTCCCATGGGCCTCACCCAACCAGATACGCAATTACAAGCAAATTGGGGTGGTACAGGGTTCAAGGTCAACCTCCCAGGGTACAGACTAGGGTAGTTAAGGCAGAAGGTGGAACTCAGGAGACAAAGGGAGACTAACCTGCATGTTTATTTTGTATCTGTTGGGGTGTTAGGAAAAGTGAACGTATTTAAGAGTGTTTTGATTTTATGAGCGTTTCCTAAGAATTTCAACATCAATGACATAACTGACTTGAAGCAAATATCATCCAGAGTTACTAAAACCACTGAATGATTAGTTGGTTGGCCATCAACATATTTACATGATCTCAAAGTATCTTCCCAAAGATTACCTGTTAATTACAAAATGGAAGGTATCTTCCTGCCAGAGAGATCTGCCAGGCAGCTGCTTAACCAAGCAGTCTGGCTTAGCATCACCAGTAAAGGACACACTGACACCAAGTGCCTCGTCATAGGATGCCACAGGAGGTGTACAACTTCACCTCTGTTGTATTCTTGCCAGAATGGTTAAGCTGTCTCATCTGGAAGAAATGATCAGGCAAGTCCAGATCATAGAGTATACTGCAAGACAGCTTGCCCAGACTCTTCAAAGAAGTCCATCCCCTGACCGATAGATAACAACTGAAAAGTTAGGGGTAATTCAAAAACAGAGTACTGCACACAATTTGGACAAGCCTCACATACGTAGTATTGAGCAAAGTAAGCCAGATTCAAAGGAGAGTTTACAAAGTGTGATTCCACTTACATAAAGTTAGAAAACAGACAAAACCTATTTGGGTATTAGAAATCAGGACACTCGGGGTGCTTGGGTGGCTCAGTCGGTTGAATGTCCAACTTCGTCTCAGGTCATGATCTCACAGTTCCTGGGTTCGAGCCCCACATCGGGCTCTATGCTGACAGCTCAGAGCCTGGAGCCTGCTTCAGATTCTGTGCCTTCCTCTCTCTCTGCCCCTCCTCTACTCGTGCTCTGTCTCTCTATCAACAATAAATAAGCATTTAAAAAAACCTTTTACATTAAAAAAAAAAAGGGGGGCACCTGGGTGGCTCAGTCGGTAAGCGTCCGACTTCAGCTCAGGTCATGATCTCACGGTTCATGAGTTTGAGCCCTGCATCGGGCTCTGTGCTGACAGCTCTGAGCCTGGAGCCTGCTTCAGATTCTGTGTCTCCTTCTCTTTCTGCCCCTCCCCCACTCACACTTTGTCTCTCTCTCTCAAAAATAAATAAACATTAAAAAAAAAAAA
>NW_024412418.1:19666766-19744942 GCF_014898765.1 Herpailurus yagouaroundi | reverse complement strand
CTCTCTCTCTCTCTCTCTCTCTCTCTCTCCCCCCCTCCCCTGCTTGCTTGCTTTCTCTCGAAAAAAAATAATAAATAAAAGTATATGTTCTTGTTGGGGTAGGAGGAAGAAAATTCAGATCTCTGTCTTCTGATTTTTTAGACCCAGGCATGGATAGAAAATCCCAGAAGAGGGCAGACAAAAGAGGAAACAGAGAGGAGATCTATTTGTTTTTATCCACCTCTGTTCCAAAATGGCAGAAGATCCAATGTGGGGAGCGGCTACTCTAAGAAGCAATGGTTCTTACTGTCAAATGTCATCATGACAAAATCTTTATGCCTCCCCCCAGTTCATCCTTTAACTGCCAAGGCTTCAGGAGGGCACAAGTATTGTGGCCTCTTGGCAGCCTGGGTCTGAGAAAGAAGCAGACTCTGATCCTGACTCTCCAATCTTCCAAAGCCAACTAAATAGACAACTTTATTTCAGCCCAATTGCCAGCTGATCTGTGAGCCACTCTCTGGCACACTCCTGGAACATAGTAGGTGCTCTATACATACTGTTAGATAAATGAATGAGCTAGGGAGAGGGGACTGCAGAAGAAGCTGAAGGAATGGTTTTCATAGAAGATTCTATGCAACTCAGAGGGCTTTTTGCTGATTTCTGCTCAGAACCCAGCTCTGGAATGCTCAAGGATGCCATCTGGGATCAGTAGAGATGTATCCTTGGCAGGGATATCAGCATTCTTACTTCAAGGGACTTTGCAGGGAACTGACATCTGTAAGGGGGCAGAGTAGGAAAGAAATACCATAGCTGTGAGGCAATTTATGGAAGATATACTAATTTTTGAGTCTATATGTGATATCCCCTAGGAGTCCTTGACTAACTCAGCATTTGTAGGGGGCTAAGGTGGTGACAGCATAAGAGTATAAGAGAAAGAGTCAGTGAAATTAAGGAGGGGGGCTACTATTACAATGAGTCCATTTTGTGCTCTAAAAATATCTGTATTGAGAGTGAATTATGTGTTAGATCCCATGCTATATACTTCAGATATGTTATTTTGTGCAATTATCACAGCAACGCAATTAGGTATCTCATTTTACAAATGAAGAAACTAAGGCTTGAAAAGGTAACTTACATAAAGGTGATGGTTATGGGTCAGCTTGACTGGGCCACGGGATGCCCATATATTTGGTTAAACGTTATTCTGGGTATGTTATGTCTGTGACGGTATTCTAGGATGAGATTAACATTTGAATCTATATACTAAGGAAAGCAGATTGCCCTCCCCCAATGTGAGTGGACCTCATCCAAGCCATTAAAGGACTCAACAGAATAAAAATGCAGAGTAAGAGAATTCTTTCTCTGACTGTCTTCAAGCTGAACATCAGTCTTCTCCCACCTCTGGACTCAGTCTGGAACTATACCATTGGCTGTCCTAGGTCTCTAGCTGCAAACTTAGTGGCTGCAAACTTTGAGACTTTTCACTGTAATCACATGAACCAATTTCTTATAATAAGTCTCTTTATATTTGTATACAAATTTGTTTAACTTTAACTCAGTAGTTCCCTGATGTGTGTGTGTGTGTGTGTGTGTGTGTGTGTGTGTGTGTGCACAATATTATTATATTCTGTTACTCAGGAGAATCTAGACTAAAATACTAAGATCATGCAATTATATAATAGACATTCTTTGCTGAGACACCCCACTCCCCTTGCTGGTAGGACCCACCTTCCACTATGAAGACTTAAATTTCCAAATACTCCCCTTATCAGCTTCTCATTCAGGGCACAGGCATGCAACCCACGCCTTGTCATGTGAACCTAAAGGAGAGTTTGGAGGGAGGTAGTCCTGCAAAAGAGTTTCTTTCCTAAAAAAGCAGCCAACCAGGAGGAAATAGCTCTATCCAACTTGGTGGAGGATTTCATCTGCCTGGTGCCAGAAACTACAGCAACATCTTGCAATCAGAAGGAAGACATTGCCTTTGTGCTGAGGAAGGCAGAACAGAAAAAAAAGTGTGAATTCATGACATTACTGTAGAGCTGCTGGATTAACCAATTTTGAAATCACTGGCCCTCCAGATTTTTTATATGACATAATATTCTTATTGTTTAAGACCCCTTTAATGTCAATACTACCCAAAGCAATCTACACATTCAACGCAGTCCCTATCAAAATAACATCAGCATTCTTTACAGAACTAGAACAAACATTCCTAAAATTTGTATGGAATCAGAAAAGACCCTGAATAGCCAAAGTAATATTGAAGAGGAAAAACAAAACTTAAGGCATCACAATTCTGGACTTTAAGCTGTATTACAAAACTGTAATCATCTCCACAGTACAGTATTGACACAAAAACAGACACATAGATCAATGGCATAGAATAGAGAACGCAAGAATGGACCCACAAATATATGGCCAACTAATCTTTGACAAAGTAGGAAAGAGTATCCAATGGAAAAAAGACAGTCTCTTCAGCAAATGGTATTGGGAGAACCGGACAGCAACATGCAGAAGAATGAACCTGGACCATTTTTTAACCCCATACACAAAAATAAACTCAAAATGGATGAAAGACCTAAACGTGAGAAAGGAAACCATCAAAATCCTATGGGAGAAAACAGGCAGCAACCTCTTGACATAGGCCACAGGAACTTCTTATTTGACATGTCTCCAGAGGCAAGGGGAAAAAAAAGCAAAAATGAACTATTGGAACCTCATCAAGATAAAAAAAAACTTCTTTACAGTGAAAGAAACAATCAACAAAACTAAAAGGCAACCGATGGTATGGGAGAAGATATTTTCAAATGACATGTCAGATAAAGGGTTAGTATCAAAAATCTATAAGGAACTTATCAAACTCAACACCCCAAAACCAAATAATCCATTGAAGAAATCGGCAAAAGACACGAATAGACACTGTTCCGAAGAAGACATCCAAATGGCCAACAGACACATGAAAAGATGCTCAACATCACTCATCATCACGGAAATACCAATCAAAACCACAATGAGATACTACCTCACACCTGTCAGAATGGCTAAAATTAACAAGTCAAGCAACAACAGATGTTGATGAGGATGCAGACAAAGGGGAGCCCAGTTGCACTGTTGGTGGGAATGCAAACTCGTGCAGCCACTCTGGAAAACAGTACGGAGGCTCCTCAAAAAATTTAAAATAGAACTACTGTATCACCCAGCAATTGCACTACTAGGTATTTATCCAAAGGTTACAAAAATGCTGATTACAAAGAGCACATGTACCCCAATATTTATAGCAGCACTATCAACCATAGCCAAATTATGGGAAGACCCCAAATGTCCATCAACTGATGAATGGATATATAATGGAATACTACCCAATGATGAAAAAGAATGAAATCTTGCCATTTGCAACAACACGGATGGAACTAGAGTGCATTATACTGTGCAAAATAAGTCAGAGAAAGATATCGTATGATTTCACTCATATGTAGAATCTGAGAAACACAACAGATGAACATAGAGGAAGGGAAGGAAAAATAAGATAAAAATAGAGAGGGAGGCAAACCATAAGAGACTCTTAAATACAAACTGAGAACAAACTGAGGGTTTCTGGAGGGGAGGTGGGTGGGGGGATGTGTTAAATGGGTGAAGGGCATTAAGGAGGGCACTTTTGGGGATAAGCACTGGGTGTCATATGTAAAAGATGAATCACTGGGTTCTACTCCTGAAGCCAAGATGACACTGTATGGTAACTAACTTGAATTTAAATAAATTTTTTTTAAAAATGTATGCCCAAAAGACCCTTTAAATGGAAGTCTGTTTCCTGCATCCAAAATCATCCTAACCTAATTAGCTGATTTAATTTTCACTGTACGAACTCACATTAAAGGGCATCAGTTTATCTAGTCACAGGTATAATTAGAGTTTCAACTCGTATTCTTCTTTATTTACAAATAGTCCAACTAAACGCTAAGTATGTCTATACATCTATGTCCATATCCATCCCTCCATCCCTCTATCTATCAATCATCTATCATCTATCTATCTGAGTTCTGTGATAGACAAAGTTTGGGAAGCTGTGATTGGAGCATACTATAGCTCCTCTGGAGAATCACAGTGAACATTAACGTGGGAGAGCCTCTGAGAAGTTCTACAGTAAAGAAACTTCAACTCAGTATTTCTCACGTTTTTGTTATCTAATCACAGAACCCTTTCTTTGAGCACACACTGTAACAGCAACCAAGTTTGGGAAACACACAAGTGACTGGGTAACTCTCTCTCTCTTAAGATCCCACACACACACTTTAAGAGGGCAATTGTTCCCTCTGAAGGCAGCACTTGTTATCCTGAAGCACTCAAGCAAAGCCTCCAGCACAGAGAGGCCACTTGGAATTTGCTTAGCAGATGTTTACGTATAGCTGATGTTAATTTCTACACAAAAGGTTTGTTTATGGCCTTGACTTATTGTTTAGGATTCACAACTACATTCTAAGACCCTCGAGTCTGGCCCGTCATCCTGCTTGAGCTAACCGTATTTGACACAAACAGTTCCCATTCAGGGTGGCCCTATCCCCTGTTTACACCATCCACAGCCCAAGAGGCAATCTCGTGCTTGTGTGTGAACATAAACTTCAGATCACATGCATCCTAACACTACTTCATGAGCAAGAAATTATTACATCTGGTTCATTGACATTTACTTCTGGGAACTGTTTCCATCAGATTAATCCGTTTATCTAAATGATCTTCCACTCACTTCACTACATCAGAACTCACCAATACATTTTCTGTTGATGCTTTCAGTCATCCTTTATGTGGCCCAAGATACAGGGTCATTATTGCCTGCGGATCTGCAGACTGGACCCTGATCCAGTCTGCTGTGAGGTGCGAGGGAGCCCAAAATAACATGTACCCCATCAGCGTTCAGGAAAGGGGAGAAAGAGTCCGACAGCTAAATGTGTCAGCGTCAGCCTGTTACTGAGAGTGCTTTTGGGAAAAGTGACTTCGACGTGCAGGAGCAAACAGGCCTTGTGCTAGGACAGATAGCGTATGCCACAGTTTTAACAACCAACCAGGACTCTCGGCAGCTGGTAAAAAAAACAAAGGTTTATTTCTGATTCACATGCCCCCTATGGCTGGCTGAGGGTCTGTGCCATGTCATCTTTACCCAGGGACCCAGCACTTGGAGCACTCACTACCCGGAACGCTGCCAGTCATCACGGCAGAGGGGGAAATATGAGTGGGGAGACACACACCCACTCTGGGAGCTTCTACCCAGAAGCGATCACATCGCTTCTGCTCAAGTTTCATTGGCCATGTGTGAGCTCCATCACCCAGACCCCTTACCTCTGAACCCCAGAGCCAGACAGATGTGTTCCTCTAGAACAGGCGTCACTGGAAAAGCCGCAGGCTGCATCCCACAAAGAGCAGAGCCAGGCAGGTTCTCTCTGCAGACACACAGATCCCAGAGCACTCGATGGGGCTAAACAGAACTCCCCGTCAGCTGACAGGGTGGACATGGCCAGGCAAAGGCAATCAAATCACACTAAGACTTTTGCACAACAGGTTATTCCTTATGGTCTTCTTCAGTATGAAGTTCCCCCTTTCACTCTTGAACCCCTTCTTCTTCGACATGTCCTCCACCTTCCTCCTAATTTACTTTCCCATCACTCAAGCCTGCTTCCTCCTTCTCCAGTGACAGCAGTGAACCGCACTCCACTGCTGGGCACCCAGTGACATGAGCCAACAACCCAGTGGCTGAATCACAAACAGCAAAGGTGATGTTTAGATCAGTGTGAGACAGGCTTTTCTGTGACTGGCCGCCATAGGCTTCCTGTGGGAGCACTGAGCAGGTAGATAAACGAAGAGATGATGTCCCGTGTGCAGTAGGTACAGTAGCTGCTCATTCAATGTCAGTTTCCACCTTCAGTACCTTTGCTTCTTCTGGTCCTCTCATGGCATGCCCTGTGTTTTTCTCTTTCTGTATCCAGATGCCAACTATTCCTCAAATGTCAAGCTTAGGTCCCACCTCCTCAGGACACGTTCATACCTCTACAGCCAATGGTGACTCCCCGTGATGCTTTGTCTACATCCCTGTGCTAACCCTTGGAACTCAGGTTGTTATCTGACTTCCATGTGTGAAGATGGACTCTACAAGTTACCTGGAAGCTCTTGGAGGGTGGTGGCAATGCCTCATATGCCCTCTGCTCCCCTGACAGAAACCAGGACAGTGCTGGATGCAGAGCAACTTTCTGACAGATAGTTTCTGGAATGACTTGGTATACAGGCTGTGCGGGGTGGTTGGCGAGGTCTGCTCCTATTACAGCGGGTAGGGGAATGAATGAGCACCAGCCCGGGCAGGGTGGACACTTGATCATGCCGAAACCCAGGAGACAGTCTCGACGTGAGTCCATGACTGTGGGGTAAGATGAGACTCTCTCTTTCGGGAAAACATGTCAGAACTGCCAAGGGGGAGGGAATCAGTAAGGAGATAAAGGAGATAAAGGAATCAGCTGGAATCAGTAAGGAGATAAAGGAAATCTCACACAAATTTTATTTTAATTATTACATTATTCATTTCTCCCAGGATTCTGGGTTTTTCATTTGCTTGCTTTTACTGGACATTTTTTAACAAGTAAAGAGGTGAATTTTGCCCTGTGAACGACCTAGGAGCTGCAGCTGACTCTGGCTTGATGTCAGTGACTTTTAATGAGGTACCAATGGCAAAGTGACTCTCTTGCCTAAGTTTTGATGTACCAGTAATAACAATTATTATGAGCCAGTTACTATTCCAAACATACTATTTGTACTAATCCATTTGATTTTTACAAGAACCGTACAAAGCAGGTGCTATGAACGTCAATGTCTCAGAGATCAGAAAGCAGTGTAACAGAGAGGTTGGGTTATTTGGCTAAGGTTACAGAGCCTGGAAGTGCTGCAACCAGGGTTTGAACCCCTGTACTCTGCCCCAGAGCCCAAAAAAAGTAAGATATTACCTCTACACTGAAGGGCGGGTGGGACAAGAATGGGAGAACTTGGGCCTTCTGAAATCAGTCACATAGGGCATGGCCTTGAGAGACAGACAGCCTCGGTTCTTTACTGTCTACTAGAAGTTTCATTTTAGGCCAGTTGCTTCACCTTCCTAGGTCTTAGTTCCTTCATCTGCAAAGTGGGGTTAAAAGAAATTAATATATAAGGTGTCTGGCACACAGTAAATGCACAGTAAATGTTAGGTATGAATTGTTCTCATATTCTCTTGTCTCCTAAGACCAGAGTCTTTATTTCATTCAGACTGCATTCCATCTGCCACTCTTCTCACCCAGTTCTGTGACTTGCAAACACAGGAAAAGAGAATCTCTGATGAAACGGAGTTTCCAGGCTGGCCAAGCAGTGACTAGATCATCAGGCACCTCTGTCCAACACCTGCAGTCAGAGGTTCATAGGTCCCTTGGGAGACTCCAGAATCCACCGCTTTAGCTAGGAATAAAGATGTGGCTGAGAAGAAAACAAGTTCCTTGGGTATTTATCGTTATAGTTCGTTTATGCTTTTTTTTACCTTCCCCCTCTCTGGCCCTTAATCAGATATTTCACATTTGTTAATAAATCCAAAGTCCAATGACAGAGCTACAAACAGCAAACCAACCAGTGTTTCCCCATGGCTACTTCATAAAATGACAGAGACCTAATCTAGCTGCAAAGAGGGGCAAGCTGGTTAAATTAGTTTTTTTACAAAAAGAGGAACTCTCTTCCATTGTGTTTTACCTCCAACAATATTGAAGGCAATTTAATAGCTTTATATGCAAACAGCCATGTCTGGTTCTCAAGTAATTGCCTTCCCTGATGTAAACACTGGTTTGGGCTGTTCACCCTTCACCCAGAATAGCTGGGTGAGCAGGTGTGGTCTGGAGAAAGAGAATGCCTGGGTTTGAGCCCCACACCTGCTATGTGACTTTGGGCAAGTCACTTGCCCTCTGTAGGAGGCCACTCAAAAATAATCATGTCCTAATTCCTGGAATTTGGGAATGCTAATATGGGGGAAATTTCGCAAGTATGATTAAATTAAGACTTTTGAGATGAGAAGATTAGCCTGGATTATCTGGGTGGGCCTTCAATGCTATCACAAGCATCCTGCAAAGAGAGGTAGGAGTTTATGTCCACACACGGAAGGCAGCCAGTGACATGATGGGGGAAGTAGAGACAGATCTGAAGATGCCATACTGCTGGCTTTCAAGATGAAGGAAGGAGCCATGATCCAAAGAACAAAGCTCCAGGAGCTGGGACAGAGAGGCAGCAAATTTCCCCCTAGAGCCTCTGGAGGGAATGGAACCGCGCCTTCAGCCTGATTTCCATCCAGTGAGACTGACGTTAGACTTGCAGCTTCCAGAACTTGGAGGGGAGAGGACATTTATGCTATTTGAAGCTGGGAAGTTTATGGCTGTTATAGGCAGCCCTAGGAAGTGACCAGAGCCTCTAGGAGTCATGGTCTCCATGACCACCAGACACAGGATGGGACAGGGCCAGGCAGGTGATGTGGAGGTGGGGACTGTGACAGAGGTGCTAAAAAGTGAGATGTGGAAGCTGGCTACAAACGCCATAGCAGGGCAATTTCCTGGTGACCCCGGGCAGACCTCCACACATCTGCTCAGCACTTCTTGAGGCCCTCGTGTAACTCTACACAAATCCTAGTGGTATAGACTCTGCAGCCAAAATCTCACTGCGCCTCTAGGTACCTGGAGCAGGCTATTTAATCCCAACGGCTCGGTTATCTGAGCTGTAAAACGAGCTAAATGAGGTAATGGTACAAAGGACTTGGTGCCTTACCTGGCACAGAGAGGTCCCTGAACAAGGTGGGTTTCCTTACGGTCCTCTCAAAGAACAGAGAAGCAGGAGGGGCTTCTCTGGGATCTTCCCCTCCACCCCCTTCCAGCTGGACACCAGTGACAGAAGAAAATGACCTGAACTGTGATTCCTGTAGCTGTGTGAAAGAGTAGCACCATGGCCACGAAGGTCAGCTTGCAGACTGGGAATGGCCCTTGATGGTGTTCCCGTCAGCCCTTCAATGTTCACTGAACATGTTTGTTGAGCATCTACTACATGCCAGGACTGGTCAAAGCTCCCAGTGAAAGCAGAACAGTATAGCACATGGCCACTGCCAGCTCCAGAAGTGTTTTGTGCAGATTAGAAAAAGTTGCCCTCTCTGGGCAGACACAGCCCTGTTGGCACACAACTTGGCAAGCAGGAAGCCCCTTTGCATAAAGGAAAAGGTGTCCCCTCATCCAAGTGGACACAGCCCATGCAGGGCTCATGGTTTGACCAACAGAGTGAGGACAGGTCCTGTGTACCCTTCATCCAGGTGGCCTGGCTGTTCATAAGTGTCCTGCTAGATGCAGTGTTCCCCTAGTCATGCTTTACAATTTTTTAATTTGAATATAGTTGATACATGATGTTACATTAGTTCCAGGTGTACAACATAGTAATTCAATTTCTCTAGGCTTTATGCTATCCTCACTACAAGCACAGCTAACGTCTGCCACCATATAACACTATACGATACCAGACTCTGTTCCCTATACTACACCTTTCATTCCTGTGACTTATTCATTCCATAACCATCAGCCTGTATCTCCCACTCCCCCCTTCACCCATTTGCCCATCCCCCCACCCCTCGACCCGCTCGCAACCATCAGTTTGCTCTCTGTATTTATAGGTCTGATTCTACTTTTTGTTTATTCGTTTGTTTTGCTTTTTAGATTCCACATATGAGTGAAATCATATGGTATTTTTCTTTCTCAGTCTGACTTATTTCACTTGGCATAGAACCCCCCCTAGGTCCATCCATATTGTTGCAAATGGAAAGACCTCATCTTTTTTTATGGCCGTGTCTTATTCCATTGTATCTATACATCACATCTTCCTTTTACATTCATCTATTGATGGACACTTGGGTCGCTTCCATATCTTGGCTATTGTAAATAATGCTGCAATAAACACAGGAGTGCATCTATCTTTTTGAATTAGTGTTTTTGTTTTCTTTGGGTAAATACCCCATGTGGAATTGTTGGATCATATGTTATTTCTATTTTTGATTTTTTGAGGAACCTGCATATTGTTTTCCACAGTGGCTGCGTCAACTTTCATTCCCACCAACAGGGCAGTGCATTTTTCTTAAAGCTAAAGGTGCTCTGTTCAAGAGCTTCTCTTTGATTCTCTCCTTTCAGATAAATGTCCTTCCATTTATGAAATGAAGGTAATAATAGATGGCCATCGAGAAGTGTAGATGGCACTTGTGGGTTTTATCTCTTTTGTGAAATGTTCTTACCTCACAAAACTAAGTTGGCAACTTTGTCAGTTCTCTGGGACATCTTTCTGGCCTGCCAATTTTATAGCTTTGGAAATCACCAACCAATGGGAGGCGTTGCATGGTAAGAAGCCCTCTGTTCAAGCAAAGAAAAAGTCATTGCAAAACACAGAGCCAGGCAAGTACTCTATTAACATCAGTGTCCCTGAGCTGCAGCGATCTGCATGACATCTCAGAACTGCTGGGTTGCTATGGTTATCACTATACCTCTGTAATTACCTAGGACGTTGCTGTCTTTGTGACACATGAGGCCCATGCCATGCAGATACTAAAAAAAGAAAAGATGTTTGCATCTGAGAAATGTACATGTGAGCAACAAACGCCACTACTGGAATGCAGCCGCATGCACACATGAAAACATTCATGCACACAGGAGAAGCACTGCCTCTTGCATGCTTTGGTGATTAGATGTGCCTCATGTGAAGACCACATAGCTGTGAGGAGGCAGGCCTTGGCTCCAGAGCTTAATCTTTCTCTTTGAGAAAGACTGAAAGAAGCCAGGATTCTTTCAATTGCTGGAAGCAGAAAACTGGTCTCAGTGAGAGGGGAGTGAATTGGCTCACCCAACTGAGAACAGAGTGTTTCTGTCAGGAATAGCTTGATCCAGGGGCTCAGTGACAGTAACAGGATCTGGCTTTCTCCTCATCCCCCTGATGCTCTGCTTTCCCCTGTGATCACTGGGCACAGGCTCTCCCCTCAGACGGCCTCACCACGTGGCCGATTGGCTGCCAAATTTCTAGCCTTGGATCCACCAGAAAAAAGGAAAGCTTATCTTTCCCAACAGTTCAAACAAACAAAAGTTCTGCGTCTGGGTCTCATTAGCCTGAGTTAGATCATATGCCTATCCCTGCACCTCCCACTGTAATCAGGGGCATGCTGAACCCTGAGCTGGGTTGTGGGGGAGCCATAGTTCTCTAGAATATGGTCAGGGTCAACGGATGTGGCCAGCCTAGCTTCCTTTTACACCTAAAAGGAGTGGGTTCTAAGAAGTTAGTCCCCAAAGGGACATCGCCCATGCTGCTCATTCTCCCTTTGCCTCTGCCCGCCTCCTCCCTGATCTGTTCTCCCCTTTGAGGTGCTGCCCAGTAGGGACTTTGTCCCCAGGCCCCTTGCTGGCTGGCCTCTGATTGAATCAGATGACGGGAGGCACAAGCAGGAGATCTGAGGGAGGGAAGGAAGAAAACGAGGTGAAGGTACTTCTTCCCTGCTCCCTCACTGCTCTAGGACCTCCCAGCACCCCATTCTCACTGGGGCAAATTCATGGGACTTCTTCCTCCTGCCCTGTCAGCCTCCTGCTGCTGTAGTCTCTGGGTACCTCAGTGCCCCCTGTTTGTTCCTTTGACCCTGTACATATATCTGTTCGTGGTCCCTTAAAGTTTTTTCATTAAACCAAGGGTCAGCAAACTCTGGCCCATAAGCCAAATATCTACGTCCCAGTCTCTTCTTGTAAAGACAGTCTTACTGAATGGAACTCAGTCTCACCCATCGCCCATCACTTAAGTGCTGTCTGTGGCCAATTGTGGCAGAGACTATGTGACCTGCAAAACCAAAAATATTATTATCTGGTCCTTCACGGCAAAAAAATTACCGACCCCTGGGCAAACCATCGGTGATGGATTTTGTTTCCTGCTGCAACCCTGCCTATTACGTTTTCTTATAAAACTTAAGAGGAGAGTGCTACTTTTGCTGGGAGATTTGCATGTAAATATCAATATAAAAGGTCAACGCTGCTGGCTCAAGGGGAAACCACATAGGGCAGACAGAGACATAGCAATTTTTGTTCATACAGCAAGCCCTGCTCTCTCTCAGCCCTTGAGATGAGGGGGGCAGGACAGAGGGTGCTTCCAGGGCTGGCCCCTGGCCAGCACCCATATAGACGGCGCACCTGAGTGCTCCAGCTTCATCAGAGCATGCTGGCGAACGGGAAAATCAATATGTAAAGAACCAAACCGAAATGCTGGAAGAAAAAGATGAACATTGCTAGGTTTAGAAAATAAAAATGTTCTAAACAGATAAACAGTAAGCATTGCGCTTTGATTTGTACTGTTTTCCAGTCCATAAAACCCTAATATCCACCGACGTTTCATTAAGAGCTTCTATGCCACTTGGCAAGCCTGCGGCAGCTTGAACAGATTGCTGCAAAAATGTTATCCGAGCCGCAGACCCAATCTTTAGCAATGTTTTACATGGGTGCTAAATGGGGGAGAAGTCTGATCAATCATGAACAGAGCTCTAGTTTAGGGGAAAAGTAAATGCTAGAGTTAAATGAACAATATCTATCATTCTGCAATGCAGTTCTTCCAGTCAATCAAAAAAAAAAAAAATGCTAGGCAAAGAGCATTTATGGGAGTGAGGGGGAAAAAAAACCCAGCAATGAACATATGCAACCATATCCTTCGGCTTTTCAGAAACAGGGAGGATTTGTGTTGTGAATAATAACTCCAGTGAAATAAATGTTCAAATTATGTTGGAAAATTGCTCATTTGGACTCCTAGCCTTTCGCAATCTCCAAAGCTAATAATACTCCAGTTTATGAAATCTCTAACTAATATATCAAAACCTCTTCGTCTGTTGTCATACTCAGTCCCCCAGTGGCCCCACTGAAAGTTTTCTCAATGATCAGCCAGCACTGAAGCCACTACAGGGGACACTTTCCTTTAATGATCTCCATTCTGTGACTGCAAAGAAGAAGAAAAAGCCCTAGATAAGAATGCAGCAACCCTGAACTGGATTCTAGGCTAAGCTGAGAAGCCTTCGACAAATTACTGAATCACTCTCTGAGTGAGCCTCAGCTTCTTTATCTATAAAATGGGACCAACTCCCCCTGCTCCCTGCCACCCAGGTTCTTATGAATTCATCTATTTCCATTTGATGAATATCTTCTAAGAATCTTTTATGTGTCAGGAAAGTGCTGGGTGGGGAGGAAGGTGCAGGCCCTGCCCTCGTGAAACTCGAGTGCTGAGAAGAGAGGGCCAGTGACAGCATGCTACAGTAAGCCCGAGAATAGCCATAGAGACAGGTCTCTGGAAGCATCCAGGAGGCACCTGCAGGCCAGAAAGAGCTTCTGGAAGGAAGGGATCCCTAAATGAATTCTTGAGGAATAAGTCAAAGAAGAGGGGTAGAAAGGAGAATATTATCATCACAAGGAAGACGAGAAAGAAAGTGGCCCCTTGGAGGTACTTCAAGCACCTTTGCATGGCCACATCCTGAGGTTCAAGGTGGGGTGTCACAAGCCCAAGGAAGGAAGGAAGGAGAGCTAAGCAGGACCCAGCTATCAAGGGGCCTCCTGGTTCCGCTGCGGAATTTGGACTTAACCTTAAAGGCAATGGGGAGCCCACTGAAGGGTTTCTGCTGGGGGAGGCAGCCTGATTTGCTGTGTTTTAAGAAGGCCATTGTCACCCCCCAACAGCTGCCAGGTGGAGGAGTGAGAGAGGAGGCTGGAGGCACAGAGGTCCACAGGCCAGAGGCACTGGCAGCTGCGGAAGAAGATACAGGGAGCGGAGATAAGGTAGAAGACGCCTTGTAAGAGGCATGGAGTTGACAGATCAACCTGTTAGACTGGTGGGAAAAGGAGAGGAAGGTATGAAGAAGGACACTAGGATTTGGGCTTGGACAAAAGGGTAGATGCTGGTTCTTGTCACTGAGAGGGAGCATGCTTGACCATGGTGCCTGGCACAAGGTAAGGTACACAGTAGGTGCTCAATAAATGTTTGCCAACTCAAAGCAGAATCCTTATTCTCCTAGCTTCGCTCTCATTCCACTCCTGCTGCTCCCACCCACTGTACCTCATTCTGTACATCGCTGCCTCGTAAATCTTCTTAAAATACCAATTTGTCTGTCAAATTGAAATGGCTCATTTAAATGGCTTAGGATTTCCCCAGGCACCACTCAAAGCCCCTCCGCTCAGCCTCCCTAAGCCAGCTCGCCCACACCGAGCAGTCTTGTTTCTGTTCTACTTCAGCCAGGCCGTCCACACAGTAGCCCCATGACCTGCTGGCCTTCAGGTCTTTACTGGGGCTGTGCCTCCTCTCCGGAGCACCCGCCTCACCTCTCTTTTATTCTGCCACTGCAAATTCAAATCAGAGAATCACAGTGGAGACGAGGAAAAGACAAAGCAATTCTCTCTGTACTCCTGTTAATTCTGTTAATTCAAGACAGGCATAGTTCTTTGACATCCAGGCGACTCACAGGTCTGAGGTTAAGGAAGTTACGAAAGAAGAGAAAACAAGAGGTAAGTTTATCTAGGTTATAAATAAATTGGCTAATCAGACGAGTCTTAATACATCCTCCTAGTACATTCCAGACTCTCGGAGTCCTTTTGATTTTGAAATGCGTTTTTAAAGCATGAGTGGATTATGATTGTCAGGGGGAAAAAGCAGTTTTCTTACAGGCCTGAAGCTGTAAAAACTGCTATTCCTGTTCTTTCCACAAATGAGCCCACTTTAGTATGTCCCGCTGGGAAATGAAGGCAATTGCTTTATGCCTGGGAATTACCAAAATTTACTTGAAAGCACTACCTCACACTCAGTGGGAAATAAGTCTAAATGAAAGGGAAGACAATTAGCCCAAATGTGCCAACTGCAACGGTGTTGGCTGGCTGGTTGGTTGATTCTGAAAGCCCATTTTTGTTTCTAGAATCAAAAGTTGCAAAAACAAACAACAAACAACAAGACCCCCAGTAGTCATATAGTCCAAAGATGAGAAGCCCGTGGGGCAAACGCAGACAGGGTTACTTTGAAGGCCACCCATCTTTGTGTTTGAGCCCTTCCCAGGACTCTGGGACGAACTGCAATCCTTTGGGCCAAGAAAGCCACAGAGCTCCCTAAAACAACCAGCAGACCCAAGTTCTGTCCACCAGGCTTCCCCATTACAACATGACCTACCTCCTGCCCCAAGCTGGTTCCACCCCCTTTCCAGCCACCAGGGCAGTATTTCTCAAACTATGTCCACGAACTACCTGTACCTGCTTTAATACATCCCATGCCTCCTGGGTCCAAATCACTGAAGGTGGGTTCATTCTTCAAGGCTATGTGTGTGTAGTCAGACTAGCAAGGCTCCTTTTTTTCTCCCGGTAAATTGGCATTCTCCTTCCATTGCTCTCCTTATCCAACTTAGAGTATCCAGTCCATTGTTTTATTCTAAACATCCTTGCAATTCTGTGCCCTACAATTCTACTCTGTTCCCCCAGGAAACTCACTCCTCACGCACCTCAATAGTGTTGTCAAATCTCTTCTACTCTCTTCAAATTACAATTTCCTAATTACCAATCATACAACCTTGTAGCAATCCCCTAATTCTCTGAAGACTTAGATGCTACCAAATGAGAATTCTCTCCTCCTCTAGATACCAACACACACACACACACACACACACACACACACACACACACACACACACCAGTCTTCTCTGGCCCCATCCTTCACCTTGACTCTGGATCCCACCCGGCCTTCCTTCTCAGAGCCTTACACTTTCATGTGCCTCCTCTCACCTGTGTTCTTAGTCATATTCTCTTAACTGAACTCTTCCCTTGGCTTTCCTTTCCCATTATAGAGCATCACTAGAGTAACAAATTAGTGTGGGGCCCTCTCCAATATCCAACTTAGAGAATAATTGCATCCATAAGGACATGTTCTACATTTGGATACCACACTTGAATGTTCACCTGATTGTTGCCTATAAATCCTTAATAAAATGAAGAATATGTTCAATACAGCTTTTAACATTTATGATTATGGAAATTCCAAATATATTAAAAAACAGAGAAACTAGTTTAATGAACCACCACGTACCCATCACCCAGCCTCAACAATTACTACCATTTTAGGGATATATTTTAAAGCCAATCTCACATATCAAGTGATCACAATATGCAACTCCAGATGATAAGGGCATATTTCAAAAACATAACATCTACCAATTACTACAGCTAACTAATTGACAGTGATATTAATCACCTAACATACAATCCATGTTCCATTTTCCCAACTATCTCAAGATGTCTTTATAAGTTGGTTTGTTCAAAATCAAGATTCAGTCAAGATTCCCATATTGTATCTCATTGTTGTGTTTCAAGTTGTTTTCATCCTATAGTAGTCTCCTTGCCTTTATTTTTTTAAAAGGTTGATTTCGTGGGCCATTTGTTATGTAGATTATCCCAAATTCTTGATTTGGCTAATCATATCCTTACAGTGTTGACAACTTGTGTCTCTATTCCCCACATTTCTGGTAAAGTGGTAATTACATCAAGAAATTTCATTAGATTGGGGCGCCTGGGTGGCTCAGTTGGTTAAGCGTCCAACTTCAGCTCAGGTCATGATCTCACGGTTCATGGCTTTGAGCCCCACGTCAGGCTCTGTGCTAACAGCTCAGAGCCTGGAGCCTGCTTCAGATTCTGTGTCTCCCTCTCTCTGCCCCTCCCCTGCTCACGCTCTGTCTCTCTCTGTCTCTCAAAAATAAAGAAAAATGTTTTTTAAAAAAAGACAACAGAAAAAGAAATTTCATTAGATTTGGGTTCAGCCTTATTTTTAGTAAAGTACTTCATAGATAGTGCTTTTTAAACAGGATGTGGTAGAGACCACTTTTAGAAAAACTCTTCCTCATCTAACATCCTCTTCCATCTATCAACCTTTCTATCTCCTCCCCATCCACAGCCAAATGTTTCCTGAAAGTGGCTGTCTTCACTTTCTTAATTTTTTTTAGCTTCTACCCACACTTTAACCCACTCAGATCTGGCTTCTGTCCCTGTTGCTCCTAGAAAAAGTAATGACCTCCATACCACCAAATCAAACAGACTTTTTTTTTTTCAATTCCTATTTTGTTCCAGTATAAAATTTAGGAGGTTAAAACAAGAATTTATTTTTCTCCCTCATGGTCCTGTGGATTGACTGAGATCAGCTGGGAACTTCTCACTTGGCATCACTCAAAGGGTTGGAATCATCTTGACATTCAAGATGGCTTCTTTCCTCATATGTCTGGTACCCAGGCTAGAATAGCTAGATTAACTGGGGATTGGCCAGGCATCTCTCTCTCTTGGTGGTCTCTCTCTCTCTCTCTCTCCCTTTCTCTTCCACAAAGCATTTCACAGTTAGTTTGGACTTCTTCACAACATGATGGTCTAAGGATAAACGGACTTTTCACTTGGTGGCTGGCCTTCCTCTGAGTAGGCGTTTCAAGAGACCAAGAAACACTGCAAGGATTCACATGACCTAGTCTCAAAAGTCACATAGTGTCCCTTCTGTGCAGTTTATTGGTTGAACGCAGACAACCCTCATTCAATGTGAGGGATACTACACAAAGGTATGAATTTCAGGAGGCATCCTTCATTGGCGGGGCGGGGGTGCAGGCGGGCATCTTTGGAGACTAGTGGTCATACTTCCTCTTTGACTTTTCAGCAATTATCAGAGCCTTTGGAAACTATCTGTTTTCTTAAATACGCTAGTCCCTTGTTTCTATAACACACCACATTTCTGCTCTCTTTCTGCCTCTCTGACAAAGGTCTACCCATGGTCTTTGCAGGCCTCATCTTCCTCTGCCATTATCTTCCAGGCCTGGCCCTATGCCTCTTCTTTTCTATATCTCTTCTCTCCCAAAGCCATTTCAATGTCCACAGTTTCAATTAATTCCTAAAATGTGAATGATGAAAGTATTAATAGCTCCAACCCAATCTATCTGCTGAGCACCATACCTCACTACCTCAAAATCTCCCTTTGAATATCCAAAGGTACATCCAACTTAGCATGTCCAAACTGAACTCCAAATGGACCTCTACCCCCAACTGGGGCCTCTTCCAGAATTTTCTATATTGTCTAATGGCACCACCATTTCCTCCTTTTGCACAGAAATCTGAGGGTCATCTTCAACATCTCTCTTTGTCTCTCCTTTATTGGTTCAGTTTATTCTTTCACCAAAAGACTGTTTCTGAAATATTTCTGCCCCCTCTCCCCCACCTCCATCTTTTATCACCACCTACTATCCACGCTACCATCTCACACATGTCATCTCTAGGGCTATCCCTTGAAGAAGGTGAGATCCAGGGCACCGCAAGGCAGTGCCGAGTTCACCCAAAGTTCTGGCCCTTGAAAGGAGGCCATTCTGTATTGGCATATTTTATTGGCCCCTTGAGATATTGTTAAGGACAGCAACATCAAAATTGAATTTTAGTGATGTTGATTACATGATATTCGTTCTGTCGCTTCCCATCCTAAGTGCAGGGCTCAAGAAAATGCTCCATATTCTCTACCCAAAGGAAAGGCCTGCTAAATGGTCTCCTTGCATCCACTCTTGTCCCTTTAGAATTTCTCACACTTAACTGATTGAGTTACCCAGACACCCCTAGAATTTCTCCATGCAGCAGCAAAAGTAGCCTTTTGCAAAATGAAACTATGGATCATGCTCTCTGATTAAAACTCTCTAATGGCTTCCAACTGATCTCAGCATAAAGGCAGAAAGAAAAAACCCAATCCTTAACATAGCCTCCAACACAAATAAGAGACATGGCCTGTCCCCTTCTTTATTGTTATGATGTTTTGACCACAAGTAAGAGAAACTTGAACTCAATAAGGAATCTCAGGAATTATATAGCCCATATAACAGGAAGTCCTGAGGTAGGGTGGCCTTCAGGACAAGTTAATTCAGCAACTCAGCCTATGTCAAGGAAAAAGGTTCTTTCCACATGTCTCCTCCATCCTTGGTGACAGCTTCATCTGCAGGAGGAGAGGATGGCTGAAGCTGCCCCAGGCTTCACATTCAGGTTTGACAAAATTCAGAGGGACAATTAAGGACCCACTTTTCTTTTGACTCACTCTTAGGAGCAAGGACACTTCTCTTGGAAGTCCACAGGAAACTTTCCTTCTCTTCTCACTTGCAAGAATCAGGGCACAAGCTGATAAGTAAACCACTAACTGGGAAGGGGTACACCCCCCTTGAACTGGGAGTGAAGTTAGTATCCCCTGAGGCAGAAGACTGTGTTGGGGGATGTCTAGATTCCTGAACAAAGTGGGGGTTCTGTTGTGAAAGGAGAAAGGTATAGGGCATGCTGGGTAGACTCTGCAGTCTGATCTCACTCCAAGTTCCCCTGCTTCTCTCCACTGCAGCTACATGAGTCTTCTTTCACACCCTTGTCTGTACCTGCTTCCTTTGTTCAGAGTCTGGTACATCCCCAGGAATGCTTCCTCCCTGAGGAAATACAAAGTATCCTTCCCGTCTCAGCTAGAGCATTACCTCCCCTTGGATTCACCCCTGACCTTTGCAAGATCAAATCTCTCTGCCAGACAAATGCTCTTACAGCCATGGACTTCTCCCTTGTAGCACTCACCACTGCTGCAGTTGTACATGATTTCTGTGATTATTCCATCAATATTTTTCCCCCATCAGACTGAAAGCAGGGACCATGTCTGATTTTCCTCACTATTGGATCATCAGTGCCCAGTAGTGTCTGACACAGAACCACAAAGAAACAAAACCCAAAATATCATGAGTGGCATGAAAGAGTTTGAAATCAAAGGGAACGATTTTAGTTAAGGTGACTTTTACCTGAGTGCCACATAATCTGTGGTCCAAAATGGGAAACTTTTGAGAGTGAAAGGGGGCTCAGTTAATAGTTAAGCCAGGACAACAAGGTAAACCAAGATGTTTCCACGAACGCCAGGATAGGTGGTTACCCTCTCTGTCCCTCAACATTGTCCCAGACTTCTTTTGTTGTTGACGTTGCTGTTGGTTTTTTTGTGGGTGTTTCATTTGTTTGTTTGTTTGTTTCAAGTTTTTCCAACACTTCTTCAGGAAAGAATAGGGGAGGCATGCATTTCCAAAGGACTACACTGATGTACCTCTCTTGGGATTTCCAAGGTGACCTTGTTTTTCTTGGTTTATGTCTCTGACCCTTTGGGGCACATCATGCAACTAGAGCACAGACTCCTAGAGTATCCATAGTTTGCATTTTTTTTTTTCTATACATCATGGTCATTGAGAAATCTGCTCTGTCACCTGCTGTTCATGGTAATGTAAACTGGTACACCTTTCTGGACAGCAGTTTGATAGTTTATCTTCAGAGTCTTCAGAAAAGGATATACCTAGCAATTCTACTGGTAGGAATTTGTTCCATAGAATGGATCAGATAACACTCAAAAATGTTTGTATAAGAATTTACTATAAAAAAGGTCCCCCAATTGTTCATCCTTCCCTGTGTCCACACCATTTGCCCATAATTGTGCTGAGCCATTCTACTCTGTGCAGTTGGCCACATGGCCTGCTTTGGCCAACAGGATGTGAGCAAATATGCCACAAGCAGAGGCTTGCAAAAGTGCTTGCACATTTCTGCTTAGCCGTTGCTCCTCTGAACAGCCGTGAGAACATGCTTGGGCTAGCCTCCTGGAGAATTACTACTTGGAACAGACCAGAAGTGCCCTGGCTGTCCAAGCCATGAGCATCCTAAAGAAGCCAGTAGCCAGCCAGTCACAGACATGAGCAGGTCAAAATGAGAAGGACTGCTCAACCAGCAGGCAGTTGGCTGCAAAGGTGTAAGTGTGCCCAATGGAGAACAGCCAAGCTGAGTCCAGATCAGCTGAACACCCCCCCCCCCCAATCTTGCAAACCAAACAAATGTTTATTCCGGTATGCCACTGCAATTTTATCAGTTGCTCACTACATAGCATCATTGTGTCAATAGATGATACAATTGCAGTGCATCCAACAATTGAAGAATGGACCAATATCATGCAGCCATTAGGAATGTTGTGTAGATGTATACGGACTTGAAATGTTCACAGTAGACCGATAAGTTACAGAAGGAATGCAGAACATTGTATATAATATGAGACCATTTTCATAAAACATAAATGTTTGTACCTGCAAATGAAAGTGTCAGGTCTAATATACAACAAGATGCTGACATGGTTATTTCTGGATGATAGAATTTGAGATGATTTGCATTTTTTGTTTATCTGCATTTATAGTTATTCTATAAGAACATGCGTTACTTGCATAATTTTTCATAAGGGAGAAAAATATTTTGTTTGATTATTCTTTGGTTTGTCAGTAATAATCCTAAATGCTTTTTGGGTTCTTTTTGCAGATAAGGTCTTCAGTACTCTATTTGTACAATATCCTCTGCAGGAAACTTGGAAACATTGCCTCTTTCAAGATTCACTAGGGAGTGCAGGTAGTAGAACATCCTTTTCTAACCTGAGAAATAAAGCTCTGCATGTGGGGGTGGCTTTCACACCAGCCCCAAAGTTTAGAAGAACCCTGTTTCCAGCTCCCCTGCTGGAGCCAAGATACTGTAGAGACAAGGGCTGGGGAAACTGAGAGCAGAGGAGTGCACCCAAGCAACTTCCGACCTACAGGGCTTAGTGACAACCCTTGAACAAACAAAAGGGAACTTTTTCTAAATTCCTAGTAACAGGGTATCAAATTTCATACATTCAGAAAAAGAAATTCAATGCCCCAAGGCAGGCCAAGCATACCTAATGCTAATTCTTCCAAAGACTAAAAGGACTTTTTCTTTTCTTTTTTCTTTTCGTTTCTTTTTTCTTCTTTCTTTTCTTTTCTTTTTTCATTTTTTTCTTTCTTCATTTCTTCCCTTCCCTTCCCTTCCTTTCCCCTCCGGTCCCCTCCTCTCCCCTTCCTCCCTTTCTTTCCTTCCTCCCTTCCCTCTCTCCCTCCCTCTCTCTCTCCCCCTCTCTCTCCTTCCCCCTCCCTCCCTCTTTCTTTCTTTTCTTGCTTCCTTATCCAACATTTTGTAGTGAGACTCTCATTTAAAATCAGCCCTTGGGGCGCCTGGTGGCGCAGTCGGTTAAGCGTCCGACTTCAGCCAGGTCACGATCTCGCGGTCCTTGAGTTCGAGCCCCGCGTCAGGCTCTGGGCTGATGGCTCAGAGCCTGGAGCCTGTTTCCCATTCTCTGTCTCCCTCTCTCTCTGCCCCTCCCCCGTTCATGCTCTGTCTCTCTCTGTCCCAAAAATAAACGTTGAAAAAATAAAATAAAAATAAAATAAAATAAAATAAAATAAAATCAGCCCTAGTTTATATAGCAACTCTATCCCTGCATTCTCCTTGCCAATCCTCAATTTGCAATAAATCGCACATCCACTTTTTTTCTGCCACAAGTGCTGCTGTTGCTCACACCTGCTTCACAAAGCTGGTGAAATCACACATCAGGCTGAAGGATTCTATAGCAGTCATATAATAATAGTATTATATGTAATCCCACCCCAGCTGGCTATCCTTAAAACCCTGGATTTCTTTTTCTAATTCCTACTGATTTCCTCATCCTTTTCCCTAATTTGAGTAGATCTTAACCTTTTCGATCTTTTTCATGCCCAAGCATCTCTGCTCCCTTCCTCACACACTCTGTGGAATTGACTCCTAACATGTGAGATCCAAGGACTGGCATTCCTCCTTCTCCAACTGTCTCCCTGCCTCCTTGTGTCCTATGAACCCCACCCCCCACCCCCCACCCTGCTCTGCTCCAATCTTCCTCCAAAGCTCTTGGTCCCAATCAACAGGTTTCCCCAGGACAGAGGCTCTTTAAAAGATCGGTTCAGGGGATCAAGCAGAGTCCACGAGGCACTCCAGATGATACAAGATTCTTCTCAAATTAATGCAAATTTTTGCCCTTATGTCAATCTTTAGGTGAGAGTCTCTAGCTTTCACCTAATTTCCAAAGGGTTCTAGTGATTGAGGACTTTGCTTCATCAGTTACCCACACTTTCTTGCATTTTCAGGCTCTTCCCTTTTGACAGGCATCCTCTTCCCTATCTACAAACAACCTAGGGCCGTGGACAAGCATGAAATACAACTGACAGGTTGACAGGTTATGCCAGGTCTGCTCAGGCTGCCATTACAAAATAGCACAGGCTGCGTGGCTTTAACCACAGAACTGTATTTTCCCACTTTTTCGAGGCTGGACGTCCAGGATCAGGCTGCCAGCATGGCTGGCATCTGGTGAAGACTCTTCCTGGATTGCAGACAGCCACCTTCTTGCTGTATCCTCAGATGGTCTTTCTTTGGTGTGTGCATGCAGGCAAGGGGTGAGAGGGCCATCTCTCTTCTTCAGCTTTTCTTCTTGTTGTAAAGTCAGGAGGGACAACCTCCAAGCTCTTTACTTGTTGAAGCTGAAACAGGAAACCCTGAGAGGGGCTAGTTTTTGATTGCCTGTCTTTGATTGTCTTTCCCTGACTAGTTTGCTTTGACGGTGAAATCCAAGGTTGGTAGTAACAGTCCATCCACCTCAAGGATACACTTTATATTAGTTGAATCCGTTTAAATTTATTGAGACTTGTTTTATGGGCCAGAAGATTTTCTTAGTAAATTTTGTACACTTGAGAATAATGTGTATTCTGCTGTTGTTGGGTCGTTTTTTAATTTATTTATTTTACTTTTTTTGTTATTGTTTAATGTTTATTTATATTTGAGAGAGAGAGAGAGAGAGAGAGAGAGAGAGAGCAGAGAAGGGAAAGAGAAAGATGGAGATAGAATCTGAAGCAGTCTCCAGGCTCTGAGTTGTCAGCACAGAGCCAGATGCAGGGCTTGAACCCACGAACCTCGAGATCATGACCTGAGCCGTTGTAGGATGCTTGCTTAACCATTTAACTGACTGAGCCCCTCAGGTACCCTGGGTGGTGTTGTTGTTGTTTTCTTTTAAACATCAATCAGGTCAAGTATTGCTAGAGTTTCAAATCTACTATATTTTTGCTGATTTTCTGCCTATTGTTCCATTAGCTATTGAGGGAGAATTTTTAAAAAGTTGTTGACTATAATTGTGTATTTGTCTATTTCTCTTTGCAATTTTTTTCTCCGTTTATTTTAAAATTTTGCTGTTAGGTACATAAACATTTAGGATTGTTAGGCTCGCTTGCCTAACTGACCCCTCTATGATTGTGAAAGGACTTTCTTTACTCTTGGCAATATTCTTTGTTCTGAAATATACTTTATCTGATATAAATATAGTCACTCCAACGTCCTTTTGATAAGCATCAGCATGGTCTATTTTTTTTCTATCCTTTTACTTTTAACCTATTTGTGTCTTTATATTTAAGATTCATTTCTTGTAGGCGGCATATAGGTGGGTATTGCTTTTTTACATAATTTGGCAATCTCTGCCTTTTAAACTGGAGTATTTACACAAATTACCTTTAATAAGATCATTAACATGGTTAAGTTTGAGTCTATCATCTTGCTATTTGTTTCTATTTGTCTCTTCTGTTCCAGGTTCTCTTTTTACTCTTTTATCTGCCTGCTTTGGGATTGAGTACTTAAAAATATTTTTTTTAATGTTTATTTATTTTTGAGAGAGAGAGAGAGAATGTGACATTGGGAGGGGCAGGGAGAGTGGGAGACACAGAAACCAAAGCAGGCTCCAGAAACAGAAACCAAAGAAGGCTCTGAGTTAGACCCCAACGTGGGGCTCAAACCCACGGACCACGAGATCATGACCTGAGCCAAAGTTGGATGCCTAACTGACTGTGCCACCCAGGTGTCGCAGTTGAGTACTTTTTATGACTATTCTATGACCTTTGTTGGATCATTTAACTCTTTGCTTTCACAGTTTTGTGTTGCTTTAGGGTTTAGAGTATACTTCACATTAACAATGGAAGTTGAAGAGTTGACTGCTAAAGATTAAGACTCATGGAACCAAAAATGACAATATTTACATAGCTATAGAGTGTGTGTGTGTGTGTGTGTGTGTGTGTGTGTGTGTGTATACATAACAACATTAAAGAAAAGACATGCATGCTTCACATCATAGTGATGGGTCTGGAAAGGTCAGAAGGGTCTTCTATTGCCCTGCTTTCTATAAAGACCACAGCCGAATACAATTTATCTCTTGGGATCAGGAACCACTGTGTGTATACAGAACTCCTCAGAAATAAGCAGCCCCAAAGGGCACCTCGCCAGTCATGTAGCCATATATATTCTTGCTACATGGAGGCAGACTCCTCCAGGAGTCCCAATAAATGATGGTACGAAGTTGTAAAACTTGCACCCAAGTTTCTCAGACCCTTGGTTTCAAGGCAATACTACGATGGAGTGTGTTTCATGACTTGATTAGGGGTCATGTTTACGATGCAGACACATTAGCAAAATGGCTCAGATTAATTCCTACTCCACTGGAATTAAGCCTTACAGCATAATCTTTAATATATCATGGTCTACATCAAGTGATAATACACCACTTCATGTGTAATATAAGAACCTTGGAACAGTGGACTTCCATTTCTCTTCTCAGGTCCTATATCCTACATACAGTTGTTATTATAGGCTTCACGTATGCATGTTATAAACCCCAAAATACATTGTTATTATGTTTGTTTGAGCCATCAGGTACATTTTTTATCTTTTAAATAATAAGAAAAATGTCTTATATATTTATCCTTTCAGGTGAACCATTTCTGGTGCGTTTTGTTTCTGTGTGTTCAGCCAGATTTCTAGCTGGTGATGTTTTCCTTCTGTCTTTTTTGTTTCTCTAGTCGTCTTTTACTGCTTTCTTTTGCATTAAGTGAATGTTTTCTAATGAACATTTTCAGTCCTTTAATGATTTTTTTCCCTGTATATTTTTTGAGCTACTTCCTTAGTCCTTGTGCTAAGGCTTATGTTATACATCTTAACTCATTAGAATCTACTTTAGATATTATTTCCAATGAAATATAGAAATGTTAATTCTATATAACCCTTCTCTTCCCCCCCCCCTTGGGCTATTATTTTTACATGTATTACATCTATATATATGTTACAAACTCAACAATACATTGTTATAATTATTACTTTGTATCATTTTATGTCTTTTAAAGGAGCTGAGAAAAGAAAGAACAAACATATATTTGTAGCTTTTGTTATTTTTACCTTTTATTTGCCATTTCTGGTTCTTTTCATTTGTCCTATGGATTTGATTTATCACCTGGTCTAATATAGCCCAATATAGCTTTGTTCCTACCCACTGCCTTTATATTGTTTGCCAAATATGTTATATATCTATATGTCATAGGCCTAACAATACAATTGGACACATATTTTACATACACATTTTAAAATCAGTTGTGAGAAGAAATATGCATTTATACTGTCTTTTATAATTACATTATTATCTTTACTGATGCTCATGTAGGGGTGTGTGTGTGTGTGTGTGTGCGCGCACGTGCATGTGTGTGTGTATTTGAATTGTTGTCTTAAGTCATTTGCTTTTTGCCTCAACAACTTCCTTTAATGTTTCTTGTAAGGTAAATCTACTAGCAATGAATTCTCTATTTTTACCTATCTGGGCATGCCTTTATTTCATTATCACTTTTCAGAGGCAGCTTTGCTGGATACAGGATTCCTGGTTGATTGGCTACAGGATATGGTTCCTCTCAGTGGCCATTTATTTTTTTCCCTGTATATGGGTCATATTTTCATATTTCTTTGAATGTCTTATAATTTTTAAATTAAAAAAAAATTTAGGGGCACCTGGATGGCTCAGTTGGTTGAGTGTCCAACTTCAGCTCAGGTCATGATCTTGCGGTCTGTGAGTTGGAGCCCCGCGTCGGGCTCTGTGCTGACAGCTCAGAGCCTGGAGCCTGCTTCAGATTCCGTGTCTCCCTCTCTCTCTGCCCCTCCCCTGCTCATGCTCTGTCTCTCTATATAAATAAATAAACATTAAATTTTTTAATTTTTTAATTTTTTTTTTATTTTAGAGAGAGAGAGAGAGAGTGCAAACAAGAGAGAGGGGCTGGAGGGTGGGGGGAGAGAGAGAATCCCAAGCAGACTCCATGCTCAACACAGAGCCCAATGCAGGGCTCGATCCCACCACCCTGGGATCGTGACCTGAGCCGAAATCAAGAGCCAGACACTCAACTGAATGAGCCACCCAGGAGCCCCTGAATGTCTTGTAATTTTTTTTTGAAAACTGGTTATTTTAGATAACGTACTGTCACAACTCCAGATACTCGTCTTCCTCCTCCAGGTCTTCTTGTTGTTTGCTTGTTTATTTGCTTAGGAACTGGCTGGACTCTCTTAGAGAAGCCTCTTCCTCCACATTGTGAAGGCTGTGGCATTGCTCCTTTGGAAATGCTGCCTTAGACATGCACACAGTCACTGTCACCCTGGAATAACAGTGGTTTAAAGAGAGCTCTCTTTGACTATTTCCTGGGTCACAACCAAATTTAGACACCACTAATTGCCAGCTAATTGCTCTATAGTTTTAGACAATGTCCTGGGGCAAAGACAGCTCCCCAGTCTGATCCCATTAAACTCATAATCCTTGCCAAAGTTTTGGGGGATCAGTATTTGAGGTGGTTCTGACCCCAGGAGGCACCTAGCTGTCTCTTTTCTGGGTTCTCTCTGGTAAACTTGCTGGCTTGTGATTTCATGTGTGTTCTTGTTACTAATTAGCATCCTTTCTTTTCAACTTAAAGAAGGCCCTTTACCATTTCTTATAAGGCCAGTTTACTGGTGAGCTCCTTTGGTTTTTGTTTGCCTGAAAAACACTGTATCTCTCCTTCACTTCTGAATGATAACTTCCAAATTCTCATTTGGAAGTTTTTTTGGCTGTTTGTTTGTTTGTTTGTTTGTTTGTTTTCCAGCACTCCGTTCTGGCCTGCTACTTTCCTGCTGGAAAATATGCTGATAATCTTACGAGGATTCCCCTGTAACATGTTGTTTTTAACATTGCTACTTTTAATATCCTCTTCTTGTCTTTAACTTCGGACATTTTGATTGTAATGTGTCTTAGTGTGAGTCTCTTTGGGTTCTTCTTATTTGGAATTCTATGGGCTTCCTGGATCTGGACATCTATGTCTTTCCCCAAGTTAGGGAAGCTTCAACCATTATTTCTTCAAATCAGATTTCTGCCCCTTTTTCTCTCTCTTCTCCTTCTGGGAGACCGATAATGAAAATGTTACCCTATTTGACATTGTTCCTAAAGTCTCTTAAGGGATCTCCACTCTTTTCTACTCTTTTTTCTTTCTTTCTTTCTTTCTTTCTTTCTTTCTTTCTTTCTGTTTGCTGCTCTGTTTGGGTGAATTCCACTGCTCTGTCTTTGAGTTGACTGATTCTTTCTTCTACTTCATCTAGTCTGCCGTTGATCCCTCTAGTGTATATTTCAGTTCATCTATTGTATTCTTGAGCTTTGTGGCATCTGTTTGGTACTTTCTTACATTTTCCAGCTCTTTGTTGAAGTTCTCACTGTGATCATCCATTCTTCCCCCATTTGGTGAGCATCTTTATGACCATTACTTTGCATTCTTTATCAGAGATAAGTATAAATTCCTTATCTCCACTTCACTACAGCTTTTTCTGAGTTTTTAGTTTGTTCTTTCATTTGGAACCTATACTTCTGTTTTCTTCATTTTGCCGGATTCCCTGTGTTGGTTTCTATCTAGTAGATGAAACAGTCCCCTCTCCCAGTCTACACAAGGAGTAGCCTTGTGTAGGAGATGAACCTTGTCACTCAACCCTGCCTCAGCTCTTTGTTGTCTTTTAAACCTTTGTGCGTGTCCAGGAAGGCTATTATATATTTAATGGCTCCCAGTGGTTGAGGATGTACCAAGACTTGTCAGTGTCTCAAAGGGGGAGGATCTCAGCAGCTAGATTCAGACTTACTGGAAACCAAACCCTCAGGCAACAGCTTTTAAAAGTATGCAAATATAGGGACACTGGGTGGCTCAGTCGGTTAAGCCTCTGACTTCAGCTCACGGTTTGTGAGTTTGAGCCCCGCATCAGGCTTTGTGCTGACAGCTCAGAGCCTGGAGCCTGCTTCGGATTCTGTCTCCCTCTCTCTCTGCCCCTTCCCCGCTTGCACCCCCCCTCAAAAAAAAAGTGAATAAACATTAAAAAACATCTTTTAATAAGTGTGCAAATATATATAGTCCTGTGGGATCACCAGCATAAGCCCTACTGGCCACCAGAGCCAAGCAATGTAAATGTGTCCCCTGGCAACAGCCACCAAAATGGGGCACCGGACATGGGCACCCTCCAGGAAGACACTGGCACTTTGGATTGCAACAGAAGGTGAGACTAAAGATAGAGCCTATCCTCAGAGTTCTCTGGAAAGGATCACAGTTAGCACCTAGATGCCTGTTTAATTAGAACGTTGCCCCTAAAGTCTCAGTCTGATGACGATTAGCTAATACGCCTCTTTCACAGAAAGACTGAGCTTCTGGGTCTGTCTCCTCTTGCTCTTTCTTCCCTGGGGTGTCAGCTGGTTAAGAACTCTGTCTCCTTTGTTCATAGTCCTGTGGGACCCACTAGCATAAGTCCTGCTGGCCACCAGAGCTAGGTGATGTAGAAGTGCCCCCCAGCAGTGGCCACAAAAATTGGTGCACCAGATAGGGCCTATGATGGTGACACCAATTATTATGGTTCCACGGGACAAGGGTTGCAAGCTCCCTGGTCTTCAGAGCCACGTGATCAAGAGAGTCCCAGGCCACAGCCACAAAACTCGGGGCACCACATGTGTGTAAAAGCTCCCTTCTGGGAGACTCTGGTGCTCTGGGATGCTTTCATATAGAGAGGTGAACTCCCTTCACTTAAAGTCTGGGTGCAACCAGCCATTCCTGAGCTGGACCCAGAAGCTGATGAGCCTGAGCCCTTGAGCCCTTGAAGAGCAGTTTCTCAGCTCACTCCCAGTCTTGTGGGTCTTGGGATGCGAGCCCCATTGGTTTTCAAAGTTAAATGTTTTGCAGGTTTGTCTCTCAAGTGTATGTTGTAAAACTTGGGATGCCTGATGTGGGGCTCACTGTGGGTGAGCTGTTTTCTTTTGTTGTTGTTGTTGTTGTTTACTTTAAATAAATTGAGTTTTTGAAATGGTAAAAAAAAAACCCTAAACTCCAAATAAATAAGGTCTTTTAACAAGTAGTGGGGGATGGGAAGAATAGTTATTTTGACATTTTAGTTTCCATCAAAAGAAACAGAAGAAGTGTATGCCATCCCAGGGGAAATTATATAAGCTCTTCCGGGTTTACAGCAGTGCTGGAATTCTCTGGTGATTCTCACAGGAGCCAAGATTACCTCTGGAAAAATCTAACTATTGGAAAGCACTAGTGTCTGGCAGAAAGCCAACTAGGATAGGGCAAAGGATGTGCTGTCCTCAATCCTGAGAGTCTGGATCAATCCCAGGGGCCCAGCCTGCCTGTGGCAAAGCCGTGAATAAGCAAAGCAAAGACTATCTCCAATCCCCACCCACTTTCCTATTCCCTTCCTAATTCTCCTCCTCTTGATCTTTCTGTGCCTCCTCCCACTCCTCTTTCTCCCCCCTACTCAATTCACATCCTGCTTGTGTGATGAGCACTGAAGGTACAAAGCCACCTACTCAGGGCCCTTGCATTTTAATAAGGAGCTCTTGTACACCCAGAGTAACGTTTCTCTATTGCTAGAAATTCAAGCCTCTGTACCGGCGGTGGGAAATACATCTGGTCTCAAGCACCACACTTCCTGTCCCACGAAAAGTCAGCTCAGGTTTGGTGAGGCACCGAGGACTACATCCCTGCATCTCACTGCGGGCAGATGGGGATGTACAGCATCACCAGGATAATACCTCAAACTCCTCTGCTCTGTGCCAGCTCACACAGAACCTTGTTCTCCCCTCATATATCCACACCCCTGCTGTCTGGCTTAACCCACCTACCTTCAGTCTCTGTTTAGATGTCCTTTTCTCTAGGAGGCTTTCCCCAGTGGATCCCCAAGTCTGGGTTCTGTCCCTCTGATGTACCCCCATAATGCTGAATGCCTTCCCCCGCAGCACTTATCACACTGATTTGCTACTTGGTAAACCAGTACCCATCACAGCCCTGACATTTAACAGGTGCTTAGTTTATTGAATGAATGAATGAATGAATGATCTATTCACAAACCCTGTAGCTGCAGAGACCATGAAGGTCTTATCCTGCATCGTACCTTCATCACCCAGGCCAGTAATTAGGCCATGATGGGCATACAATAATTATTCATTAATTGATTGAAAGAAGTCCTCATAAAAAAGGTACTTGGATCTATGCCAATAATGTCCTGGCATCCTTCTTACAAGAGCAAGAGGCACAGCCCAGTGACCTTTTCTAGACCATCAGGATGGGGAGACAGAACAAGATAAAGGAAATGCTCCAGGAGTACCTCTGTCCAGGGGGCTCCTCTCTTCGACCACAGGTTTAATTTTCTAGGGATGCTGAACCTGAGGCACAAGAGTAGGCCTTCAGACAATCCATGAACATCCTGAAACTTTAATCAAACATTCATGTCAGTAATTATATGCACATTTTCCTGGAAGGAGGCCCTTGGTTTTCAATGAGTCTCCAAAGGCTATGACACAGAGTCATTGCTCTAGACCTGTACCATCCAGCATGACAACCACTGGCCACATGTAGCTATTTAAGTTTGAACATACATGAAAAT
This sequence comes from Herpailurus yagouaroundi, assembly GCF_014898765.1. Taxonomy (NCBI): domain Eukaryota; kingdom Metazoa; phylum Chordata; class Mammalia; order Carnivora; family Felidae; genus Herpailurus; species Herpailurus yagouaroundi. Next base: position 19,713,269 of record NW_024412418.1, on the reverse strand, counting down.
TTCAAAACCTTAGTTACACTAGGTACATATCAAGTGTCTCAATACCCACTCCACTATTGGACAGCCCAGAGATAGAACATTTTTATGGCTGCAGAAAGTTCTACAGAACTTCTCTATATTGGTAGCATTACCTAGCATTCAATGTATAGGAAAGATTTGTTTGAATTGCGCAGTGTTTTTGTAAAATGAGTTACCGTGGTTCAGAAATGGAAACACGGACCTCTGAAATCCTGATTTGGCGGGGGAGGTAACGGGACTATCTGCCAGGTTGGGGCCTGTAGTCCTGGCAGCTGGCATACACGGGGCCGCTCAGTTTAGCTGGCCCCTCGTCATATCTACTTGTTGGGCCCTCCCCAACATTTGGGTTTGTGCCCTCGTTTCTAGTGGACCTCAGCCACCCAGGTTTCTTTCTAGCCTCTTGTGTTTGTAACCAGATTCCAAGTTTGGGTAAGTGGGGATGAATTTGGTTTAAGAGCGCATCTTGGGGTTGAGGTCTAGGGCTGGGGTACAGGCGCCCAGCTGGAAGTTGGGGAGGGGCAGCGCCTCGTTCCTTTCAACTCTCCATAACTGGAAGAAGAGAAAGGGAATTTTACCCTGAACATCTGTTGCTTGACAAAGAACTTCCCCGTCTTCCTAGGAGCCCGGAGTCCCCAGCCCAGCACGCCTGGGCCCGCCCCTCGCGACGAGATCGCGGGGAGGGGCCGAGGAGAAACCCGAGCCCCGCGCCCACCGCCCGGGCTGGCGACGTGGCTCGGCCTCCCCGGCCTCCCCCCACCCCCCTCCCCGCGGCCCGGCGGCCAATGGGCGCGTGAGCCGGGCTGCCCGAAGCTTCCCTGCCCGCGGCCCGGGGCGCGCCCCTTCGCTCTGGCGCGGGGCGGGCCCGTCCCCTCCCCCGCCGCTGCCGCCGCCGCCGCCGCCGCCGCCGCGCTGGGAGCCCCCACTCCCCAGTCGCCGTCCTCGTCGCTCGCTCCGTGCCTCCCCGCGGGCCGCTCTCCCGTCCGGACGATGGCGCGTGGCGGCCGCGACCGCCTCCTGGGGCTCGCCCTGGGGCTGCTGCTGGCTCTGGCGCTGGCGCCCCGGGCGCTGCGGGCCAAACCCACGGTGCGCAAGGAGCGCGTGGTGCGGCCCGACTCGGAGCTGGGCGAGCGGCCGGCCGAGGACAACCAGAGCTTCCAGTACGACCACGAGGCCTTCCTGGGCAAAGAGGACTCCAAGACCTTCGACCAGCTCACCTCGGAGGAGAGCAAGGAGAGGCTGGGGTGAGGCCGCGGTCCGGGCCGCGCTGGGGGGCGTCGCAGGTGCCCGCGGGGACACCCCGGCGGGAGCCACGCGGGACGCGCGCCGCAAAGCAAAGCGAAAGCGAAATCGGGCGCGCGGGCGGAGGGCGGGGTCCGGTGGGTGCTGCGGCGGCCCGGCTCGCGCTGAATTGCCCGCGGGCCGGGGACCAAAGCGTGGGGACAGCCGCCGCGCCCGGGCGGCGGGGAGGCAGGAACGTGGCAGCGGCAGCGGGAGCCAGGGCGGCGAGGGCCCGCCCCCTCCCCTCGGTTGCATCAGAAGGGAGGGGAGAGTGGGTACAAAAGAAGAGTTTGTGCACAGTGGCCTTTTAGTGACATGAGTTCTTCCCCACCTTCCCAGTTTCCCTCTTCTCCCCCAATTCCCGGGGTGGAGGTTTTGTGACACTGCTAAGAAGGTCTGCAGGATGAACACAGATGGATCAAAGCTGAAGGAGCAGATGAAGGAGAGGGTAGATTCCTGGCGGGTGTTCTTGGGCCGCGGCAGGGGTGTTCTTGCCTCCTGCCTAATAGTAGAGATAGTAGAAGTGGGGATATACAAACCTTGGTGAGAAGATAGGGACATTAGGGGATAGGGAGTGGGAAGTGGGAATGGAAACCGGTCCCCCAGTTTCTCTTTCCAGCAGATGTCTGCGGAGGCACCCAGTCCTTTGGCAACTGAGGGCAAAAAGCTGGAGGGTGTGGTGGCAGATTGTGAATTTCACAGTTGAAGGCAGTTGAATCAGGAACCAAACCTGGAAAACAAAACTTAGGTACATCTCAGTGCACCCTCTCCGGGTCCCCTGGGGACACACTTGGTCATTGTGCAGAGGTATCTGGGAACCCTTCCATAGAGGAATCAGCAGCCATGGCCTGGTCCCAAGTGGAGGCTGGGGGGGGGGGGGGCGGGTCCCAGTAGCCCTGCCTACTGGGCACCAGGCCTCCTGGAACCTGCTTCCTGGGAGTGGAGGATCTTTCTGTCCTGATACATGAAAAAGAACAGCCATCCCTGTGCTGAAGGGGGCCACCAAAGGCCAATGTGGTTGGTTAAGATATGAGGCTAAATTATACCTATTGTGTGGGTGCACCATCTGCCCGCCCTGACAAAAAGATCTTTGGACTTCAAAGTCACCTCCAAACAATCACCTTTTATTTTGCCGAGAAGTACTTTTCTCTTCTTGTTCAGGACTTCACAATGGGGGCCATTGATGAGTTCAGTCTATTGTATTAGCTTTGAAGCACTTGGAAACTGATTTATTCTGGGACCCTGAGAGGCAGCACTGTCACCTATGAGGAGGAGGGGAGGTTTTGGGATTTGGAGTAGGGAACTCTGCAGTTTGCAGTCCTAACAGCTTCCAGTTTAATGCCTTTATCATGACCATAAGCCTAGTGGTGAGAGCTAGTGCTGGTGAAGTTGCTCTGCATTTGGCCCTGGTAGGGACACCTTAACTTCGTTCATGTATTCATGCAACAAACATTTCCATGGCTATTGTGTGCCAGGCACCGTGTTAGGTGCTTGGCAGATACCAAGATAAAACCTTATGCTCTAGGCCTCAAAGTACTTCTAATTAAAAGTAGAGGAGGGGAGCCTGGGTGGCTCAGTCGGTTAAGCAGCCAACTTGGGCTCAGGTCATGATCTCGCGCTTCGTAAGTTTGAGCCCTGCGTCGGGCTCTGTGCTGACAGCTCGGAGCCTGGAGCCTGCTTCGGACTCTGTCTCCCTCGCTCTCTGCCCTTCCCCCGCTCATGCTCTGTCTCTCTTTCCTTCAAAAATAAACATTAAAAAAAATTTTTTTTTAATAAATAAATAAATAAATAAAAGTAGAGGAGAGAAACACAAGCAGACACTAATGTGTAATTGCTATGATGGCGGCAGGTAAAAACCACAGTGACCACACTCGGGAAGAGGAGCCCCTAGGGCTTCAGGTTGGAGAGCGGGGCTTAGGGGTTTGGAGACACCTGATCAGAGATTGCGGGATGGCTCAGAGGTCGCCAGGTGCACAAGCAGAGGAAGGCATTCCTGAAAACAGCCTGCTTATAAAAGTTTTGAAACCTGTTCTGGGGGATGAAGGCTGTTGGGACAGTAAAGGGACAGGGCAGAAGTGGGAGGTGGGAGGGGACCTAAGCACAGAGCAGGAAGGATCTCTTTGAGGTAGAGATTAGGTGTTATCCTGTACGTAATCAAAATGTCACCATCCCAAAAACTTGTTAGTAATGTCATACAGGCAGGAGGACAGAGAACATAACTGAGGCACAGGTGGAGAGACCAGGGGCAGGGGAGTGGCCACGAGTGCCTTAATCAGGCACAGCTAGTCCCGAGGGCAGGAGACTGTGAATCCAGGCACGTGGGAAGTAGAACAGTCAGTGCTTGCTCTGGACTTAACGTGGGGTGGGGAAGTGGTCTCTGGGGGGACATCTGGTCTCTGGCCTGAGCTACCAGACAGGCAGTGGACACACACTCACCTGTAAGGTAAATCCAGGCTGGAAGGTGGGTGGAAGGTTGGGACGTAATGGAACATGAAAAGCCACCTTTCTGCCCACAGCTCCTGGTGCAGCAGTCCCCTCTGCCCCCCAACCCCCCGCCCCCAGTCTTGGGCTGGATCCAGGCAGTCACCACCTGACCTTAGATTCTGAAAATGTGACAGTTCTAGGGCTTCTGGAGACAGCTAGGCCAAGGGGCTTGCAGAGCGGAGGCCCACAGGCCACACGCAGTCACAAACATGCTATGAGCTCTTAGAAAAAATGTAAATTACTTGCCCACATTTAAACTGAGCGATTTCACATACAGACCCTGATTTCTGGTTTCTCTTGACACCGTGGACTTCTATTCCCATGTGGCATTCATCGTCTGGAGCAGAGATGGGCATCTCCAGGTTGCCCGAGGCTCCACCTGGAGTCTTGGCTCACTTCTGTTACTTCTGTTACCTGCTGGGTGTTTGCTGAGTTCTCCATCCACCTGTGATCTAGATTGCTGTCCTTAGTGAGGCTGGGCACACATTCTCTCCTGTATTCCCCACAACATCCCTTGTAAAGCAGGTGTTCCAATTTATAGTCAGGCAAACTGAGATCCAGAAAGGCTGTGAATCCCTAGAAGGAAGCCTGAGGATACTTGAGGCTTAGTCTGTTAGCTCTGGGACCTGTTAAGATGGCAAATGAAGGGGCGCCTGGGTGGCGCAGTCAGTTAAGCGCCCGACTTCAGCCAGGTCATGATCTCGCGGTCCGTGAGTTCAAGCCCCGCATCAGGCTCTGGGCTGATGGCTCGGAGCCTGGAGCCTGTTTCCGATTTGGTGTCTCCCTCTCTCTCTGCCCTTCCCCCGTTCATGCTCTGTCTCTCTCTGTCCCAAAAATAAATAAACGTTGGAGAAAAAAAAAAAAAAGATGGCAAATGAAGGGACACAGGAAAGTGTGAGTGCTACGAACAAAACTGTTCGTAGCACTCACACTTTTCTGAGAAAGAGGGAAACAGGCTCCCCAGGTTCAGGTAGGAGACAGTAACTTTATATGTACTAATAAATTCCTTCCCCATTTCTAATTAATGAAAGAGTAACTGTCAGTTAGAACTTCTGTTGACAGTAAGAAAGTTTTCCCGCTGAGTTGATAGACTGCAGCTCTAAGCAAAGAAATAAATCCCTAAGTAGCCTGGCTGACTGCATCCCAGGTAAATGGACTACTGGAACTTTCTTAAGCATTGGAAATGGCTTGTGGGTGTCCTTGAAGTTCCCCACAGGGACTGTATCTCTAGCTTGGGACCCTCTGGCCTAGAGATGGACACTGGTGAGTTCCCAGCCTGAAGTTTACTTTGGACCAGAGTGTGGGGGTACCTCAGTAGAGTCCAGCGGGCAGTTGCTGGACCCCAGGCTAGCTGTGGAGCAGGAGACCCCCCCTGGACATAGGTATCTTCGCCCAAAGGGCAGGGTGTAGGCTCCTGCAGCTGGCTCAGCTGGTCAGGCTTCTTGAATAGTTTTCATGATGTGAAGGCTCTTTCATCCCTAACGTTTTATGCTTTGGCCAACAAGATCTGGTCTTCTAAGTGTCGAGTATGAGTCCAAAGTGGTGATATTTTAAAAAAGAAGAAGAAAAAGAAAAGAACTCGCTTATCTTCTGGTTTACCTAGAATTTTCCTTTTTTTCAAATTTTATTTTATTTTATTTTATTTTATTTTATTTTGCATTAGACCTAGCGCCAGAAGACATGGGTTCTTACCCTGTCATACTAAATACTAGCTGTGTGATCTTGGAAAAGTCGTCTCATTTCTCTCAGCCTCTGTTTCCATCACTGTAACACAAGGGAGTTGGACTGCATCTGGAGAAGACTGTTGGGTTTCATCTCACAATCAGCTCTGATCAATTGGTGGTGTCCACCTGCACAGTGCTGTGTTGAGAAGGATTCAGAGGCACGCCTGGGTTTATCAGGACAGAGGGCATGGTCCGTTGGTAGTGTCTGCCATTGGCAATGGGGGGAGGACGCATATTACCCTCAGAAAAGATGAACTTTAAGATCCTTTCCAGCACAATTGGATCATTGCTTTTATTTCACTTGCTTATGCATTTTAGATTCTGCGGTGTTTGATCTTTTTCTGGATCAGGATCACACAAGCCTTGATAATAGCCTTGTGGGTTGTTTTTTTTTTTTTTAAACTACAGGAAGATTGTTGACCGAATTGACAGTGATGGGGATGGCTTTGTTACTACTGAGGAGCTGAAAACTTGGATCAAGCGAGTGCAGAGAAGATACATCTACGATAATGTCGCTAAAGTCTGGAAGGATTATGATCGGGACAAAGATGATAAAATTTCCTGGGAAGAATACAAACAAGCCACCTATGGTTACTACCTAGGTAAGAGGTGCTGCCTGAGCATTTGCACAGCTGGGGCCCACATAACAAGCTCCTTGCAGGAGCCTCTCCTCTCTCAACACATCTACTGACTCCGGGAGATGTCACAACCCCCTAAGTAGACCCTGCTTGTATAACATCCTCCTCTGCTTACTAAGAATGTACAGAGCTCCTTACCCTGAGTGAAGCTGTGGGTGGTGAGTAGCGGGAGGGGTCCCGGGTCCAATAAAAAGTGACTTAGGTTGCTGCCCAATCTGAGCTTACAATCTCAGAGGCACAAAGAACAAAGAGAACAGAGCAGAGATGAAGTGTGCCTGTGCTACAGTCTCAAAATGCTGCCAAGTTTCAGACAGCAAGGACCCAGTGAGCTGAAGCAGTCAGGGAAGGTTTCCTGGTGGAGGGTGGTCTGGGAGCTGGGCCTTGAAAAATGGATATATATTTGGAGAGATAGAGGCAAGTGGGGAAGGTGGGTCCATTGGAGGAGCAAAGGTGCAGCAGTGAATTCAGCAGTGGGTAGGGTTTGGATGTAAGACATGCTTGTTTGTGAAGGTAGAGGGATGTGTGCAAAGCGTAGAGTGCAGCCCCACTGGGTACGTGGTAGAGAGAGCTAGGAGATAAGTCTCAGGAGAGCTGGTGGAGCACACACTCGTGGTTACATTAAGGGAGATTATGAAGGCCAGACAGAAATGTCTAGACAGAATATTGCAGGTACTAGGGAGCCTGTGCGTGTTCTAGGTCAAAGAATGATATTACGAAAGCAGAGTTCTGCGAAGAAAAGCCTAACGCCAGCACTCCTAACCACTTGCTATAATGCCCCCAATAAGCCGTTGGGGCCTGGATTATAGGAGGGATGAAGGGACAGATGCTAAAGGTAAAATGCTTCAAAGAACTCAATTGGTCAGGACCTTTTTTGTCCTGTGTGTACCATTTGGGCATGAAGGATGACTGATCTGGAAGGAAATGCTTTCCTTAGCAGCCCAGTTTAAATGTTTCTGCACACATCTTGCAGGAAACCCTGAAGAGTTTCAAGATCCTTTAGATCATAACACCTTTAAAAAGATGCTGCCACGTGATGAGAGAAGGTTCAAGGCTGCAGACCTCGATGGTGACCAGATAGCCACTCGGGAGGAGTTCACCGCCTTTTTGCACCCTGAGGAGTTTGAGCATATGAAAGAAATTGTGGTTTTGGTAAGATAAAGAGCCCGGACTGGGAAAAGACCAGAGCAAAATCTGTACCAAAGTCTTGTCCCTTCTTCTAAAGAAAGAGCATTCTTCATTCAACCTGCAGGGAATTGGAGAACTCTGAAGTAGAATACAATGGAATACTTGTCTACCACTGTGAGTCAGGGCAGGCTAGCTGCTGTAACAAACAGCCCCAATCCTAGCCATGTAAAACAGAGCTTATTTTTGCTTATACCAAGTCCAGTGCAGATGGCCTGAGTCAGGTGGGTCTTCTGGGCACTTCTCCAAGTACTTTCAGGCTACTTACATCTTACACTCTGCCATCTTGTGGCTTCAAGGTCATCCTGGCAACAACCAGCTGGGAGACAAAGGAAAAGATAGGGAATGAGGAGAAGGCAACAGTCTACCCTTACTGTTCTGGCCAGGAAATGAATCATCTTCCCTTTTACCTTCCACGGACTGCTTCTAGATATGACAAGGCAGGGAAATACAGATGTGTGCCCGAAAAGAACAGAAGGGTTTTGTGAGCAACTAGCTAGTCTCTGTCCATTTTGCACCCTTGAAGGAACTGGGAAAAGACTCTGAAATGGAATGCATGGTTGTTAAAACATATAGAAACTTAAAATAAAACTGTAGCTGGAAGGACACTCCTCTTCGGGCTGGGTCTTTGGAGGATGAATGAGTCTGACCCTAGGCTTTGAGAGATGCTTATAAGGCCTCTGAGTGTAGTTGCTTTCCATAGTGGCTGGCAGGGTCCCAAATGTCTTCATTTGCCATGACAGTAAAATAAATGCCATCATCTCTTTCCTGGGCAGATATGCCAGGCCAGTTCTGACTGCTTTGATGCTGGGAAACAAGTGGCTAAAGTTTTTGTTCATAATCGGCTCTGGACTATATTTTAGTTTTCCAGCTGGTAGGTGGGATCCACTCTTGCTTTATTCTTCCTTCTCATGACCACCAAGACACTAAGGACTGGGCAGTGGCTCTAAGAAACATTTCTTTTTACCACCCAACATCCATTTAGCCACACCTAACTTGCCAGAGGCAGATGAAGATTAGGGAATTGTCCACAAGAAGATTATGTGCCTCTGGATTGACGCTCTGCTCTTGGGTGGCTATTTTCTTTAACCCAGGACATGCCTGTGAGTTGCTGTGACAATGGACAGTAAATTCATTTAATTACTCACCCTCACAATAAACCTAATTAAGAAGTCTAATGGACTAAACATAGAACATATACATTCAAAAGTCAGATACACTTTTATTTTTTAGTTGCTCACTGTTTCGTATTTTTATGACACCAACCCAGCCTTCATAGTCCAGTTAGCACTGGAATCTATTTTTTTGTGATTATCTAGGCTGGTGGTTCCCGAGCTGGGTTCCTCACAGGTACCCCCGAGGGTGATTTGGCTGGATGATGGAGACAGTTGGCCTGGCATGGCTTCTTGATAAAATCAGAGTCCCTCTGGGCTTATACGTACATTTTCATGTGAAGAGAGTGTTGTGCTGTTACAATTATGGGATGGGGGAGGAGGAACCCAAGCCACTGCCTATCGTTTTACGGATAAGAAACTTAACGCCTGGGGAGGAAAAGAGATGAGCCAAAAGTTTCCAAGCATTTTCAGCCAGAAAAGCCAGAGAAAGGAGGACAGTAGGTGAAATTCTCAGACTGACTTAGAGCACATAGCCATCTTGCATTCTCTGCTCCCCTCTGCTTCCTAGGAAACTCTGGAGGACATCGACAAGAATGGGGATGGGTTTCTGGATCAGGACGAGTATATTGGTGAGTGTGGCCTGGGGTCTTGTTCTTCTGTCCCAACTGGGCAACATTCTTCCACCCACATGTCTAGCTGCTTTGGTCAGACGTCTCTTTTAGCAACAGCTGCAAGCCTGAAGTTGCCATTGTTGTGCCTTCCCACCGGGGAGGGCCTTGTCATTACCAGTCCCTAGTGGTACAACCTCAGGGAGGCATTTATGAGACTTCACACAGCGGCCAAGAGCGGGCCCACGGCTCTGAGAGGTGCCCTCCTCCACACTGTGTAGTTTCACCTTTGCAGAGTGAACGTGGGGACCCGACGGATTTACAGTTAGGCTAGAGCAGACTGACCCTGAAGGACCCTGAAAGTCACACTGTGGGTCAGTCTGTGGGATCTAAGAGCACTAAGTAGATGGAGCTGTGTTGAACACCCAGGCATCTGCAGAAAGGTGCCCCTTCTTAAAGAGGTACATCCTTTTACGGAGCGCACGGTTGCCCCTTGATTAGCCATTGTGTGCCTCTGGGTTTTGATCCTTTGATTGGGAGTACCGAACCTAGCATTTTGTTCTGATGGGCTCCCCTTTAAGCATCAGGAAGTGTGTTGTCAGGCGCCCGAGCACTGGTGGAGTGGGGCTCCGATTAATGCCCCCGGGTCAGAAGTCACCTGGCTGGCTAGAGCCCTCCCGAGCAGCCTGTAGGTCTCCAGGCATAAAGGACTGGGGCAGGCAACATGGCAGCTTCCACTCGACCCTTGTCACTGCCACTTCAGGGCTCTGCTACTTGGTTCCAACAGCAGGCTGCCTTGTGGTGGTGGCTCTTCTCCCAAGTGTCAGTAAAGGCTGGAAAATCATTTGAGGGGTGGGATGCATATCATTTGTGTACTCCTATTTAATAGAGGCAGTTAATTATCTTTCAGCATAATACAGGAGCCTGAGTCGCCATCAGTCTCTAGTCTGTGGTTGTATCACTTTGCCACCCCAGGCACAGGAACAAGTGCCTTCGGTAATGGAGAGCAAAGTTTCTTCTAATCATTAGAAATTATATCTGATCTGCAGGACCGAACGCTGTTCTTCGTCGGCCTGTGGTAACAGACAGGTGGCTCTCACTACAGTAATTAAAGTGATCTTGGTGGCTCTACCTTTGTGGGATGACACATGCTGACAGGCTACTCGTCCGTGCAAGCCGCAGAGCCGTCCTCCGGCCCGGTGCGTGCGTGAGGGACAGTTCAGAGCTGTGGACGCCTCACCTTGACAGTGGTGATGGAATTAGACAGAAAAGGCTGACGGATTGAAACAAGCAATGTAGCACTTTTGATTAAGTGTGTGCTCTTCCTGGCCCTCCTGAACTCTGCATTGAAACGGTGCAAAGTCAGGGGCAAAACTCCGAGTGGCTTTGCCTAAAAGAAACATTCCATTCTTCACACTAGGCAGGGAGGGAGGTGGGGGGCATTGTGCTTGAAAATCCAGTTCTGAGCAGCTCACAGTCAGAGAGGCCTGACGTGTGGACTTGTCCTGCAAGTGACTTCATTGATGGAGAAGCCTTCTTTTCAGGTGGGAGGGAGTGGAAAACCAGTGGTGGTGTGGTGCACTGGGAACAGCACTGCACTTGGGAGCCCTGGCTTCTTCACTTACTAGTTGTGTGACCCAGTGGGAGTCATGTAATCATGAGAAGCCTCAGCTTCCTCATCCATAAAATGGGAATACATAGCGCCCAGGCTTGTAGGATTAGACGATGCCCAAGTTAGCTAATAAATGTGACAGCTCTTTCTCAAAAACAGTCTGCAGATTTCCAGTGTGGGTCCAACGTGTGCTGAAACACGAGTCTTGCTTCTCTTTTCCCTTGATTCACTACCTGCTCTCTCTACCTCCTGACATTTCCAACTTGGGTTTCCATCAAAGAGAAAACTGCCCACAGAGTAGCTGTGTTGTCCAAGAAGATCTAGTGACTTAGCAAACAATGCATATGAACATTGCCTTCTTTTTTCTTTTCCTGCCATTTTGTATAATGAGGATAATAATCCATCTTATATAATTGTTATAAGGGTGAAATAAAATGATCTATGCAAAAGCCCCTTGGGAATGATACCAGCAACGAAAGGAATAAGCGGTAAAGGCCATGGGTTGGAAGCAGAGTGCTCCTGCTCCTACATTGTCTTGAGCTCATGCTAGCTGTGGGTCCTTGGAGTAAGGCTGTGCCTCAGTGTTTTCATCTATAAAGTGGGAATAATAATAATACCTAATTCACAAGATTGTTAAGAAAATTAAATGAAAAAAGTGTATGTAAAATATTTTTTATGTAATACCTGCACTGTAGAAAGTGCTTGATGTTGGTCCTTATTGGTTTTTCACTTAGATAGTGCCAATTTGGGTTGTAGAGTGTATTTATAGAGAGTACGCTATGTAATCTTCATAATAACTCTGTGGTTTTTAAATATTACCCCCATGTTATAGACAAGACAATTTAGGACTCAGTCACTGAATTAAGTAACTTAATCCCAGTCACTGAACTCACTGGATTCATCTTCTGATTCCTAAACTCAGTTCTTTCTATTCTGCCAAGCAGCTTTCACAGTGGATAAATCATTCTGTCTTTTATCCCCAAGAAACTGCCCACGAGACTTCTGGGTTAGGTCTCTTGATTGGTCATCATCCTTCCAAAAACTCAGGAGGTCAGGTTTTCCTTGACTTACCTTCCCACTTATCCTCGTAACTAAGAACAACCTTCCCTTCTAGCGGATATGTTTTCCCACGAGGAGAACGGCCCTGAGCCTGACTGGGTTGTGTCAGAACGGGAGCAGTTTAATGAGTTCCGGGATCTGAACAAAGATGGGAAGTTGGACAAAGATGAGATTCGCCACTGGATCCTCCCTCAGGACTATGACCATGCTCAGGCCGAGGCCAGGCACCTGGTGTATGAGTCAGACAAAAACAAGGTATTTCACGTTGTTCTGGAATCGTTCCTTGAAGGGAGACAGTTTACATAAGATTGGTTCTGTTTGCTTCTTTAGTGATAGCATTTGGCCCGTGGCCCATGCAGCCGTGTCATTCTTGACCTACATTACAGACTTGTAAACTTTAGCCAGACCTTGATTTAAAAAAATTTTTTTTTAATGTTTATTTATTTTTGAGAGAGATTGAGAGAGAGAGAGAGAGAGAGAGAGAGAGAGGAGCAGAGAGAGAGGGGGAGACAGAATCCAAAGCAGACTCCAGGCTCCAAGCTGTCAGCACAGAGCTGGACGCAGGGCTCAAACTCAGGAACTGTGAGATCAGTGACCTGAGCCAAAGTCAGACACTTAACTGACTGAGCCACCCAGGAGCCCCTAGCCAAGACCTTGGTAACCCACGGTGAACTCAATTGGCCCAGACATTCCTGGATAGTCTGCTATGGGCCACACACTTAATTCACTGCCATCTCCTAGGACTGCAGAACCGGTAACTTTGTTTGCTGTGGGCAGGGCAGGGATTTAAGAGATATACCCTGAGTTGCCCTAGGACAGGTTTGTTCATTCAGCCAGTCACTCAGCAGATAATTTACCAAACATCTGTCATGTGTCAGATGCAAGGATGCCATCCCGTTACATCCCAGGCATCTTCAAGCATGCGCTTACTGCTGGCTCTGATGCCCAGCACTTCAATACCTGTTGGTAGATATCCAAGTAAACAAACAAGATTTAGAAAGAAGTCCTGTGTCTTCCAGTTGGATCACTGTTGCAAGTTCTTGGGACGCAGTAGAGTTTTGCAGTCAGGCCATAAAAGGGGAATGGAATTCTTTGGGACCTGTTTGGGGAATGTCAGCACTGTGTGTAGACATAACTGGATTCTAGCTTCTGAATTCCTCGAGGACTTGCCTGATGTATTTTAGCACAGCTTTTAAGCCAGGGGGCTGTTCCGGTTTAGTTTTTGCAGGGCAGTGTGACGGTGACTGCTGGAGGTACCTAGCAGCTTCTTCATTATGACCTGTAATATTTTAGATGTTGAAAACCCATGAAATAACATGAGCTTCATGCTGAACTATTACTCAGAGTTACCAGAGCTGCTGTGACAGAGGTCTTTCCTCTCTCTTGCAGGACGAAAAGCTAACTAAAGAGGAGATATTAGACAACTGGAACATGTTTGTCGGAAGCCAAGCTACCAATTATGGGGAAGATCTCACAAAAAATCATGATGAGCTTTGATACATACAGCAGACTATGGGAGGCTTTCTTTTCATGTCTGGGATGGTTGCTACAGTTGTCTCATTTACAAAAAAAAGCAAATTTATAACCTCAGATTGGGGTTAAAATTGTTTTTCACTCAGTATTTACTGGAAAATCATTATTGCTATTCTTTCAGTGAGACTTCTCTCCAAACACATTAAAACCTGGGTAAATTGCTATGGGGATACTTGCTAAAACATGATTTTTTAGCTTTTTCCATTAAACGTAGACTAAAGGGGAAGAAAATTTGAAAGAGCCCCTATATTCAGAAGTTGGGTGGGTTGGGGGCAATATATGAAGCGACTGCTATATTATTTTAACCGCACGTTTTTTGCATTTGCCACTGTTGAACGGCCGGTGAGAGAAAGTTCTGATGAAACTACAGTGGTGTCCTCCTGTGTAGGCTTATTTCAGAGCACGTCTAATATTCCAGATTCTTTCTTCTTGACTTTGTACTCTGAGCTGTCACTGTAAATGGTATATAAAACCTCCGTGCATTTTTCTGCACGGACCTGCTAATGTGCACAACAAATCCCTATCTTTGTGCTTTTTGTTTTTACATTAAGAAGCAATCAAGAAAGATAATGTGAAAAAGAAAGGAATTTTAGAGGTAGGGAAAACATGAATGCCAGGCATTCAAAGAGCTATAGGAAAATGATAAACACTTTATTTTACTTGAGAACATTTTCTTGACATGTAAACGAGGTAGGTCTGATCTTTGAAAAATGAATAGAAGTACCATCCATTTCCTTGCTGATCACCAGTAGGAATGAGGCTGTGGGGTCCTGGGGAAGCGCAGCGTGCGGATTTCGAGCTCCGGAACCTGCGCCGTCTGGTCCCCGTGAAGCTGCGACCCTTGGATCTGCCCCCCGGGACTATACACCGTGGAACGAGGACACGATGATGTTCCAGGCCATTGGCTGAACTGGTAGAAACAACTTTTACAGGTTGACATTTCACCTTGTAAGTAGCAAGTGAACAAAATAAAGGATCCCGCTGAGGATTTTCTACTGTGTCTGTGGTGTTTGACCTCACATGTTCTATTTGTGACATTCTTATTCATATTGAATTAACAGTGGGATGGGATTACATGAGGAAGATTATAAAGGTTCTGGGTTTTAATCCGATTGCTACAATGTTTGGCATATACTCATTATTTAATCAGTCCGTACGTCCTTCTCTGCTCGTAAGGGCATCTGCAAGTCATTATAAGTGTTAGGTCTCTGAGGTTACAAGGCTCTACAGGGTCTGGTTCCTTCCTGTCTCAGCATCTCCCTACCACTCTCCCCTGCATCTCCCATAATCAGCACCACTCACTTCCTGGTCTTTGCACACACCAAATTAATTCCCAGGTTAGGCCCTTTATACTTGCCCCCTCGCCCTCCGATTCAGAACACCCCTCTCCCATGTCCTCAGGGAATTCAACTGGTACATCCTAAATGGGGCCTTCCAGACTCCATCATTTATGGCGGTCACATCTGTGTCCCTGTTTATATTTTGTCTCATTTGCCCATCTTATTTTCTTCTTGGTACGTGTTACCATTTATGCCATTGTTTCCTAGGGTTGATGTACAAATGCCCACAAAGAGGGAGGCTGACAACAACAGAAACTTAGTTTCTCACGGTTCTAGAGGCCGGAGTCTGAAATGAAGGTGTCGGCAGGGCCAGGCTCCCTCGGGGGGATATAGGGCAGAATCCTTCCTTGCTGCTTCCAGAGTCTAGTGGCCCCACATGTTCCTTGGTTGTGGCTGTATCACTCCACTCTCTGCCTCCCATTTTATGGCCTTTTCTTCCTCTCTGTGTCTCTTCTGTGTGACTTGGAAAGTCACTTGTCGTTGGATTTAGTGACCACCCTGATAATCCAGGATGATCTTCTCTCAAGATCCTTACTTAATCTGCAAAGACCCATTTTTCCAAGGAAGATCACATTCACAGGTTCCGGGGGTTAGGAGGTATACATAGCTTTTGGGGGGCCGCCTTCAGCCAACTGCACCATTTGATATGTTCTTGTTTGTACGCCGTCTTTCGCGCGCTAGGATGTGAGAGCAATGGTCCGGTCCATCTTAGTTGCTGAATGAATGAGAGGTAGTTAGCTTTCGTCAAAGAGGATATTCTTCAGGGGGAAAAAATTGTGTAAATTATTTAAAAATTAGCTAACATTTGCTGAATGAGAAGTTCAGTAATTCGCCTGACTCCACTAAGTGGCAGGGCTAGAACTCAGATCCAGGTGTTCCTGGCTGCAAACTCTCCACTGGTGAGTGCTAAGTTTTACTGCTCCAACCTTTGATTCTGATATATGTTCCCTTTATTTCTTTGCTCACCCACGGTGTGTGATTATATGGTCAGGAAATGAGAATAACTCCTCTTACCCAGAAATAAGCTGACACCTTTTTTTTTTAAAGCAATGAAAACCTGTCTTTTGAAAAATGAGAAAATAATATCTTGTAACCTAATTAGAAGCATAACACTTGTAAAAGGTGCTAACATTATTTTTCCCCCAAAAGGGAATACTGGTTGATTTATTAAGTTATGCATAGTAAAATGTTAAATATATTTTGAGCACTAAATTTTTCCTTTCAAGTCAGTGCACATAAGAAGAGAACCCTCACAGAGACTAGTGCTTCTGGGGCTGAATTTAACACTATTTAAGGAAAGAAAACCTTAGCTAGGGGACATAACTGTTAACATGGTGATTTGTAAAGCCTTAGATTTCTAATAGGGTCTGACTGTTTCAAGGAAAACATATTTTGTTTCTAGGTAATATTTCAAGTCGGATTATGGACAAATGCTACAAAATTGATCTGTAATGGGAAATACTGTAATGTCACAAAGCATTATTTATATGCTTAATGTGACTGAAAGCATTAATTGCTAGGAGCCAAAATCTGTCCAAGCAAAACATGAACACACATTTCGTACCTCTTGTCTCTTATGGAGGTTTTTGAATGAATTCGAGTGTAACAAAAATGTGGTTAGAGCAGCAACATCTGAAGGTTTTCTTCACCTGCTTGGATTATTGTAGTTGTTTCTTGTTAGCAAAGGCATGAATCGTATCTGCTTAGAGGTGCCCAGCAAATCGTAGCTGCATGGCTACCTGTTAGCCACCCAGGCAAAAACATCTTGTGGAGTTAAGTGGTGAATGGCCGACTGGATGTTTTTAAGTCTTTCTAGACGGATTTTGTTACATTTATGATAAAATCCGGCTTCCTCCAAGTATACACAGCTACGATTTGCCTCTCTCTGGAGTCTTAAAACAAGTTTCTAGTGCTAGAATTTCCCACTAAAAACCAGTGAGGGCAGTAATGTTCGCTGCTTTGGCTCAAACTGAAGTATTAAAAATTTGGGCCGTGGAAAGACTCTCTTTAGAACTTAAACTCCTGGATTTACACAAACGTGGAGCTATTTCCATAGAACCTATGTGCACTCTCAATTCTGGTCAGTTCCAGAGTCCAAGGCTGGCTAAACACACCCTAGGAATGATGCATCCCACAATCCCATGTGTTTTCAGTACCTCTATCATTTTTCTCCCATAAAATGGAAAACAGCGTGCAAGTCCCCATGGAGGCACAGGAAAGAACGGGAGTGTGAGGACTGGCTACTCTCCTATCTTGGAGGTGCTTGTATAGCGGAAGCACATAAGCATTTCTTTTCTCCTACACTAATAGCTGTGTGCCAGCCACTGTGTCAAGTTCTTACATACCTTTCTCCTGGAACCCTCACAACAACCTGTGAGGCTGGTATTTGTAAGAAAGAGGGATAAGCCGCGTCATGCTGCGGTTAACAAACAACCCTACCGTCTCAGCGGCTTAAAGCAACACAGGTTTGTTTCTTTTGCAAAGTCCACTCTAGGCATGGTGCACGGTGGCTGTGGTGTGGGGGCACCACAGTGTGAGAGTCAAACACAGGCAAGCAAACGTGGTGACTCCTGACAGTACCCCAGGTCAGATCACGTACTTCTAGTAGTGGCAGAGCCAGGATACACATCCAGGCTTCTCTAATGGGGGGCCTGCCCTCTTAATCACACCACCATGTTGCCCTCCATTAAAGTGCCTCTTGGTGAATATGCCGCTAATTTTAAAAACTGGTGGCAATGCATGGTGTCATTTGAAAATTCAGGACCCCTGGGATGAGAGGCAGAGTTGGCAGCAAGGAGAGACAGGTCTAGAGCCATGGCTGGACTGAATTCTAGCTCTGTACCCAGAAGTTCTATGATCTCGGCCAAGTCACCTTCCTCCTGAAAAGCCTGTTTTGACTGCACAACATGGACAATAATGACAACAACAATCATACCCAGCTTTCAGAGTAATCACAAAGATGAGGTGCAATAATGTACATGCAAGAACCACATGGACACTGAAAATTTTTCCTAACAACCTTTCTGAGCTGGTCAAATGTTAGTGGTCAGAGACGTCATGCCTACAGACGCTGGTTAATAGTCTCTCCTTCTTGTGTGAAGTGTTCCTAAAGCCTCAAGATCCATCTACTACTGGAGGAAACTGACTGGATCAAATGACAAAAGAATCACATTCAGCACTGTTTTCATCATGGTGAGGGAGTTCCAAAGCTCTGTGTATGTGGCAAAGATTTGGAACTTACTTCAAAAGCAGATCAAAAGAGGGGCGCCTGGGTGGCGTCGGTTAAGCGTCTGACTTTGGCTCAGGTCATGATCTCTCTGCCTGTGAGTTGGAGCCCCGTGTGGGGTTCTGTGCTGAGGGCTCAGAGCCTGGAGGCTGCTTCGGATTCTGTTTCTCTCTCTCTCTCTCTGCCCCTCCCTTGCTCATGCTCTCTCTAAAATAAAATAATAAAATTAAAGTAAATTAAAGTAAATTAAAAAGCAGATCAAGAGAGTCTGCACATTCATAAAAAACCTCCAGGGACCCAACTGAAAAAGGTCACACGGGGTCATGTTTTCAGATGGGGAAACTGAAGCTCAGAAAGATTAAGCTTGTAGCTTGCCCTTCTTCGGGACTGAGACAGAGGTTAGACTAGAACCTCTCTCTCCCCTTACTCCAGCTGTTCACTTTAAAGCCTCAATGATTTCATCTGAAAAACGGCGATAATAATCGCAACCTTCTAGAAGAGGAATAAGGATTGGTCAAGGAAATGCCTGTAAAGCACTTTGTGAAGGCAGTGCTCCCTCAGTAAATGGTAACCACGTTTATTGTTACACCTAAGTAGAGTCCTTTTGGCATCAAACATTGTATTTATTTGTGGTTACTTTTAGGCTTCAACCATGGCATTAGTGAAGGAGGTTGTGTTTTTATCAGAACATCGTCAGAGGCTTGTTTGCTGTTTTAAATATACGAAAGAAAGGTGTTGTTGTTTTATAAAGGTCACATCTTTAAAAAAAAAAAAAGATGTCACATGATTATTAACTGTAAGAAGCTGAGGAGATTTATCAGATCATTGATCCCAAACCAGGGAAGTATGTGGCTGTGCTGCTAAGATACTGGTGATAAAGTTGTACATAGAAAGCACAGCCGGGTGACTGAGAGTCTGCTGGACCCCCCACTGGAGGACACTTGGCCAATTACTTCCACTCTGCAAACTTCCTTTTCCTCTTCTGAAAAAGGCAGTGAGAGTGGTACCTGCCCCATTGGCTGAGAGGGCTCAGGGAGACTTTGTAAAGCCCTCTGCCTCTGGCTGGACACAAGCAGATGCTTGATCAGTGAAGCCAGGTGACGCTTGTTATAAAAGCTTGTAAGAAGCTGACAGTCATTTCAAGGGTTAAAAAATATGCTAAGGAATCAAAAGAAATCGTCTAGAGAATAATCTGAACTTTATTTTCTGACAGGCAACGTCCTACCTACAGAGGATTCACACTGAAGCTGGGCTCACTAGCCTCAGAAGGCCCCTCCTGAAGTCTTCTGGAAGGCCCGTTGGCTTGCGGGGGGCTGGATTCACAAAGACATGGACGGAAGACCCATTAGTACAGGCCAAAGAGTCAAAATGGACCAGCTTGGGGTGGCCAGAGAAAAAACCATCCCTGAGGTCCCAGTGATTTACAGAAGGCAGCTCCTTGGTGGCCTTAGGTGGAAACAGAGCAAGGTGGTAATACACCCTGGAGTGACCCACTTTCTCCACAGCCAAAGCAGCCACCGGGACCTGAGGAAAGCTGATGGGTTTGTGGGAAGTGCACTGATTGGTCACCATGAACCCCACCATGGGGGACGTGAGCAAGCTGGTTCTCAGGCTGCAGTATCTAGAAGGTTGAATCACAACGCTTATTCCGGGGCACTAGGACCCTCTCTCCCAGCCCAAGGATGTGTGTTTCAGAGTAAAGGGCTCTAGTGTCAAAGGACCACCACTGGCTAGCTATGTTACCCAGCCAAGCTATTTCACTTTGCACCTCAATTTACCCAACACGAGAAAGTTCATAACCGTAATACCAACCCCATGGGCTAACAGGGAGAATTAATGATGTGCGCCATTTAACACAGTGTGCCATTTAATACACGAACATTTCCTGGACCTAGTAAGCTCTCATTAAATATGAGCTATTATTAGCATTATCATTTCCATCTTATCCTTAATTCTGATTGTGAATAGCCAAGTACTTTTGTGTTAAATTGAGAGAGAAAACTCATTTGTTATAGTTACTGTGTCTCTTATCTCTGCTATTAGATTATAATCTCTTCAAAGGTGAGTGGTTGTGTCTTGTTTATTTTCTAAGTTTGTTGACTAGAAATGAGGTTGCATTTGAGATAGATTTGGTGGTTGAACAGAATGGGAAATAAAAGCATAATGCTGAGTTACAGCCCCCCACCTCCATCCCCTGTCACCTCAGAGGCCTATTTACGACCTAAACATTTTCACTGCACTTACTGTCTTCTTTCCTTGAGAGAATTAACATTGAACATGAGAATTCATTGTAAGGGAACAATCAGGGGTTGTATAAAGGCTTGACTACAAAGTCGCTCACTGAATCCCTGTTCACAGAAAGAAGCTACCAGTCTCCACCCAGGGAGGGCACGGTGAGTGCCTGTGTCCAGCCCCCCTGGGCACCTGACGATGTCACCCATTGTGACATTAGATAACGTTCATTTGCTGACATGGAAAACTGTTCCGTGAGAAAGATCAGGTTACAGAACAGTATGTACCATTTGATCTCATTGGTGGTACAAGACCTATCACTGGATGTACTTATTGCCTAGAAAAAACTTTGAAAGGATAGACTCCAAAATGTTTCCAGGAGTCCTGTAGCTGTGGAATTTTGGATAACTTTTTTCTTCTTTTTGTTTGTATGAATTCCCCAGAATGAACATGATTTGCCTTTGAAATAAGAAAAAAAAATTATTTTAAAAAATGTCTGAATATGGTTTGTTTGTTTTTTTTTTTTTAAGCACTGGAGTGTTGAACAGCTTGGAGAAGCAAAGCTCCTTCTGCCCATTAGGATCCTCCCCCCTGAATGCCTGAGTGGCTCAGTCGGTTAAGCGTAGGACTTCGGCTCAAGTCATGATCTCCCAGTTCATGGGTTCGAGCCCCGCGTCGGGCTCTCTGCTGACAGCTCAGAGCCTGGAGCCTGCTGCAGATTCTGTGACTCCCTTTGTCTCTCTGCCCCTCCCCTGCTCATGCTCTGTCTCTCTCTGTGTCTCAGAAAATAAATAAACGTTAAAAAAATTTAAAAAAAAAAAAAAAGGATCATCCCCCTGGCTACCCTCGCAGAGGAGGCTTCCCCAAGAACACTGGAAAGGGAAACAGAAAACATGGAAAGAAAAGCCTTTGCTCTTCAGCGTGATTCCAAGATCCAGTGAAGATCTAATTCTTGCATTTTCATTCCCATGCTTCTTTCTTGCTATTGCTTTCCTATTTCTCTGCCGCCGTTTCATTCTTTTAGGACACTGACAGTAAAGAAATAGTGCCTCTTCCCACGGGGAGAGCAGTATTTCATGAGCTCCCTGTACCTCCAAACCCAGCCACCATACTTTAAATAACTGAAACGCAGAGGTACTCTGAAACAAGGTCATCTATGGGCACCTGGTCACCAGGGCTGTGCTGGAGGGGTTTACATTTTATATTCAGTCTTCGAAACAACCCCGTAAGGCAGGTCTCATTTTCCCCATTTTACAAGAAAGAAAGTCAAGTGGAGAAGCTAAATAAATTTCCCAAAGGCATGTGTGCAGTAAGTGGTGGCTGGGGCCCAAACCTCAGGCTCTGTCAGGCCAAAGTGCACACTTTCTCCTCCATGCTGGCTTACTAAGGTGGTAAAGCCAAAATCTACTTTTGAGTCCAGTGCATGAATTGCATATTTTAAGTGTTTCTATGACTTTAAGCATTACGTTTTCTTGAGGCGCCTGGGTGGCTCAAATGGTTAAGTGTCCCACTTTGGCTCAGGTCACGATCTCACAGTTCTTGGGTTCGAGCCCCGCATCAGGCTCTCTGCTGACAGCTCAGAGCTGGGAGCCTGCTTCAGATTCTGTGTCTCCCTCTCTCTCTGCCCCTCCCCCGTTCTCTCTCTCTCAAAAATCAATAAACTTTGAAACAAAAAATGAATTACATTTTCTTTAACTGTTTGTCACGAGTCAGCTTTATCATGTTTGGACAACAGAGCTCCTGTTTATAAGTTCATAACCTAAGCTGATTTGGTTGGTGGCAACAACACGGTCCTCAGTGTGAAATTTTTCTATTATTATTTTTTTCAAGGTTTTAACTTTTATCAGTGTTTATATACATGTACATACTCTAAAAAGTCAAGTTGTTGCTCACGACTTATTCCAAAAAATAGTTCTCTGACTGGTTATGCTCTGGGTGATAGTCCACATCCAGAAGTTCTTAGAATGAATTCATTCTTTCAGCAACCTCCACAGCACATCTACTGTTTGTCAGGTCCCTGAGGATAGGACACTGAAGAAGAGAACTCCTGCCCCTGTAAGTTCTCGATGTCAGGAGACTGGGGTGGGGGGATGGGACGTGGCAAGCTTCATCTTCCCTTTGGCAAGAAGGAGGTACCAGTTGTGTTCATTTCTGGGTCTCCTTCCACGCTTTCCTCCTCCTTTTTCTCTCCCTTTCTTCCTTTCCTCGGCACACACTGTGTGTTACTCTGCCCCAAGCATGTGCTAGGCATTCAAAGAGAGCAGTGAACAAGGCAGATGGTGACCGTCTCGTGCAGCCTGGGCCTAGAGAGGATGCGATCCTGATGCAGCTCTGCAAGGGCTATGCCCAGGGCAGCGGGGGGCAGGGGTGGCTCTGCAAGCTCCTAGCAGGGGGCCTGATTTGATCTTGGTGTCAGGGAAGACTTTCTCAGGAAGTGACAGCTAGATGGGACATGAAGAACAATAGAAACAATTCTACTGAAGACTAAGGGGAATAAAAGGTGCCTGGGCGGCTCAGTCCATTAAGCCTCTGATGTCAGCTCAGGTCATGACCTCACAGTTCCTGAGTTTGAGCCCCACGTCAGGCTCTGTGCTGACACCTCAGAGCCTGGAGCCTGCTTTGGATTCTGTGTCTCCCTCTCTGGCTCTCCTCCCTCACCTCACCCCTCACACTCTGTCTCTCTCTCTCTCTCTCTCAAAAATAAATAAACATTTAAAAAATTAAACACACACACACACACAAAGAGTAAGGAGAAGAATCCTCCAGGAGAAGGAATGGCATACATGAGGGCCCGGAGGCCAGAGACAGTAGGGCACATCCAGAGACAGCGCAAGCCCCACATGGCCAGAACACAGACTGCCAGAGGAGGCTGAGGAGGAGGTCAGAGCCAGATTGGGGAGGATCTTGCTAGGGAATTTGGATTTTATCCTGGGCCAATGGGAAGCCAATAAATGGGCTGTACCAGGCAGAAGCAAGATCAAGTTCATTTAGTTAAATGAGTACTGCGACTTTGAATTGAGCAACGGGTTAGATGGAAACAAGAATGTCTGCAGGAGAATAATCAGGCAACTACCACAGTCCTGGCAGATGATGATGTTGGGGATGGAAGTCCCCTTGGGTTTGCCCAGTACGGGGCTCTCCAACACTGGTGTGTCTCAGAATGCCCTAGGGAGCCCCTGAAACATCCAGATCCCCAGTATTGTCCCAGACCTCCCAAATCAATCTGCATCAAGCTAGGATGGCGACAGTGAGATGCAGCAAATGGAATGGAATCAAAAGAGATTTTGCACAAGATCTGATGACAAGTCAGGGTGAAGGAGACGAAAGGGCCCAGGATAGCTCCCAGTCTTGGGCACTTTCTGGTGATTTTATTTGTGGAAAGAGGGACTGTGGAGAGGCTGGGGGGTGAAGGGGAGGAAAGTACTGGGCTCTGTTTTGAATACTGTAGGTTGAGTTGAGGTGCCCACAAGACTCTGGGAGGAGGTGCACAGTAAGAATAATAATATCACTAATGTTTACTCGGCCCTGCACTACGTGCCAGGTCTCCCATTAAGTACACAACTGGATTCTGTTTCCACGAGGCATGTGGATATATGGGCCTGATGCTCAGAAGAGGTTTGGGCTGGAGACAGGAGCTGAGACACTGCATTAAATCTAAACTCAGGGTCTAGACAGGTAATGTAAAGGATTGAAGCCAGATGGGTGTAACACACTCGGGTGTGGTGGGCCTATGGTGAGCCAGAAAGTAAATACCCAGTCTGACCCCACATAAATTCAGACCTTAAAAAAGTACTGGGCAGACCAAATAAAATTGATGTGTGGCCAGACCAGATTTGTCTTTCTGGCCCCCAGTTTGTGTCCTCTGCAAGACATGGTAATTAAGCTGTGGGAGAGGGAGGGGTTGCCTAGGAGAGAACATACAATGGGATAAACTCACACATGAAAAACTGGCTTTGGCTAAACTCCCCAATTGGTGACTTCTTGGGGGGCAGCAAGAGACTGATGAAGTGTCTGATTCTGATGCTGCCTAATCACTGTGTGAGACGAATGCCTACTATGTGTGCTTCCGTATCCCTGACTGGGTAAACTTTAGAATACAGGGATATTGGGGATGGAAGTCCCCTTGGGTTTACCCAGTACAGGGCTCTCCAATGCTGGTGTGGCTCAGAATGTCCCAGGGAACCTGTGAAACATCCAGATCCCCAGTATTGTCCCGAATCAATCTGCAATGAGGGTTCCAGGCATCTTGATTTTGACAAGCTCCCAGGTGATTCCCATGCACACACATGGTGTAGGAGTTGTATCTCTAGGCCTACCGCTTTGGATGAGGAGAGAGCTCACCGGCATGCAGCTAGAAAGGGAAATGGCCCGCCTACGCTCTACTGGTCACCCTAGCCCTTCCTGGGAGTCCATTAACCCCCCACACCCAGACTAAGTCCCAGCCCAGGGTTGGGGACCAATGTGTCTTTGGTGTATTCATGGCTCAGGATCAGATCAGCAATGCTCCTACCCTGACTTTGTACCCAATTCTAATAAGTAGATTCAGTCTCACCTCACTCCCCTCTTCCTAAGCTCCTGCCTCCTTCCTTGAGTCCATAACTAGGTTCTACCTTGACCCCTGTGCTGAAGCCCTGCATTGGTATCTCCCCAGGCTCTGGGCGCCCCTGAAGCGGGAGATGAACGCACCTGAGGAGCATGGTGCTTCTGGGTCTGTGTCAGAAGCTCTTCTGTCATCTGAGCTCTGGAGAGAAGCATCTTTCAGATGGTAGGAGGCCAGCGGGCATATGGCACAGGCACACCTTTCAAGGGATGAGGCTATTTTTGTCACTCACTATAAATAGCAGAATAGGCCATAGCATGTGGTCAGTTACCTGGAATGCCAGAGTAGGATTCTGGCAAAAAGTCTCTCCCACACTCCCAAAACTAAGAATAAGCACAAGCTTGGCAGCATGTGCCCATGACCATGCCAAGTCCTCAAGGAGTATCACATGGGCAGCAGAAGGGGATGTCAGCTCTTGGGAATCTGTACAAGGAGGGAAAATAGCCTGGGTGGTGTTAGTAGGTTATGGTTACAAGGAGAAACACATGCATTTAGAAATATAGACATGGGAGAAAACACCTTAAATGTGACCATGTATAAAATTAAAAGACTAAGATGATAAAACTAACACTTAGGAATGAAGCGTGTGTCTTTCTGTAAATAATTTATCTTCCGGCAAGCCTATTTGGATAGCACCTTTACAGGATAATTTTGGACTACAGGGCTAATTGAAATTAATTGTATGCAAGTCCCTGTATCAGCCGTTCCTACCGATAGTGGCTGGCATACGGAATACTGGTTAAGAGCTAACATCTTTATTTTTATTGTCTTTAGACCTGGGTTTGAATCATGGCCCTGCTGCTGTGTCAGTGAGTCACTCGATGTCCCAGAGCCTCTGCTTTTCTCGTCTCTAAAATGGAGATAATAGGGGCGGTTGGGTGACTCAGTCAGTTGAGTGTCCGACTCTCGATCTCAGCTCAGGTCATGATCTCCCGGTTCATGAGTTCAAGCCCTCTGTCAGGCTGTGTGCTGATGGTACGGAGCGTGCTTGGGATTCTGTCTCTCCTTCTCTCTGCCCCTCCCCTGCTTGTGCTTGCTCTCTCTCTCTCTCTCTCTCTCAAATAAATAAACTTTAAAAATAAAAATAGGGGCGCCTGGGTGGCGCAGTCGGTTAAGTGTCCGACTTCAGCCAGGTCACGATCTCGCGGTCCGTGAGTTCGAGCCCCGCGTCGGGCTCTGGGCTGATGGCTCAGAGCCTGGAGCCTGTTTCCGATTCTGTGTCTCCCTCTCTCTCTGCCCCTCCCCCGTTCATGCTCTGTCTCTCTCTGTCCCAAAAATAAATAAACGTTGAAAAAAAATTTTTAAAAATAAAAATAAAAATAAAAAATAAAATAGAGATAACAACAGAGTCCTGAGGGTACTTTTATGGCAATTAAATAAGGTGATGCATATTTTCTACATCTTGGCTGATTTCTGGAACTTAAAGTTTTTTGTTGTTATTGCTGCTTTTTTAGTTTTTGAACTTTGTAAACAGTTTTGGCCTGTAGGGATGGAGACTTACATTTGTCTTTGGGCCAAATTTTTCCCTTATTTTGGGAAGACTCTTTGTGTTAGGACCCTGGTAACCAACTGGTGATCTACCAGGGGGCCTATCGATGAAGACCTCTGCATTGTTCCTTCCAGCAGCTTCACGGCAGGGAACATGAGAACCAGCCAAGCAGCAAGAAGGAAAGCACAGGTTGGATGAGATCTGGAGATTGCTACAACTTTAGGGACTTCAAGGAAGAGCCAAAGCATGCTTCGAAGGGGAGAGAGGACAGGTCCCGCAACTAAGCCGGCGTAAGTTTGAACCAATGTAATTGTCATAGTAAATCCAGTAAAACTGAACTAACATTTATTGCATTGTTATAACAGACAGGAATTTACTCAAGAGGGACAAAGTCTTGCTTGGTGTCTTTGTGGCAGTGACACAAGTGCACCTGTTGGTGGTGCTAATTCTCCTCCATGAAAACTGGTAAATCAATCTAGACTTCATCTTAAGTTTTCCTGACTTAACCACACTTCGGGGGTTGGTGCTGGTGACATGGCAGTGATTGGGTCCCTTCTCTAGCAGAGCTTCCACTTAAAGAGACACAATAATGAACATGTTGATACAAACTGTAGGTGAGCATTCAGCAGGAGAGGGACACAGCTGTATGAGATGCTATAACAAAGAAGCCTCCCCCAGGTGGAGGCAGGTGGGAGTGCAGAGCCTCTAAGGAACCGAAGGGAAGCCAGGGAGGCCAGTGAGGTCCCACCACAGGGCTAGATGGGAGAATGGCAGTGGGTGATGTGGAATAGGAAGGTTGGGCCCATCCATGTACAAACTGGATTATAGCCCAACAGAGTGAGGAAATACTGTGGAGGTTTAAAGGGGAGGCAGGGTCATGGTCACCTCTGCATTTCAAGTGTAGCCCCGTTGGGAATGGACGGGGACAGACAAGAGTTTGTGAAGAGGTACCAGTGAGGAGACGAGGAGATGATGAGAACGAGGCTAGGTGACAGTGGTGGGATGAAAACTCGTGGCTCCAGAGATATTCAGGGAGGGGCTCAAAGGACCAAAACCTGGGCCTTGCTGGCCAGTTGGCTTCCAGCCTCCCACAAAGGTCAATGTTTGATAGTAACAGCCCTACAGCAAAAGCAGGGCCTCCTTCAACTACTGTCTAATCTTTGGGGCTATTTTCCCACTTTTTAGCTGAGTATAAATTCAGGTCCAGGTGGGGCTCAGTCAGTTAAGCATCCAACTCTTGACTTCGGCTCCCTCAGGTGATGATCCTGCGGTTAATAGGATCATCTGAGCCCCATTTTGGGCTCCAATGCAGATCCTGCTTGGTATTCTCTCTCCCTCTCTCTCTGCCCCTCCTCTGATTGCATGTGCACTCTCTTTCTCAAAATAAATAAATAAACATTTTTTTAAATTTAGGTCCAGGTTTTTCAAGTACTTCAGGAAGAATATTATTCCAAACCTAAAGGAAATGACCATGCAAATAAATTCATTTGCAAAGTTTTAAGCTGTTTTGCTTCCCAAAGGGCTAAAAGGGATATTTTGAACAACAATGACCTGAAGAATACTGAGTTTTTCCTTTGGTTAGTTTCTTGTGCTTTTTTAGCACACACTGGCTTTGTTTTAAAGGATAAATGATGAGCATAGATAACAAGAAAGATCCCTTAGAACTAAGGTCAAGGAAGACATGAGACTAAGCAAATACCTAAACAAGACTTTACCCCAAGCTATGTTTATCTTGCTACTTGGTAATATGGACAAAAATAAAAATAAATGTGATATTTCTAAACCAGGTTGTCTATATCCAAATATAAGAAACTGATGTAATGAGCTGGTGATAGCTCACATTAGGGAAATGCCCAGACGTTCTGGACTCAGATCATCACCACTGCAATTTCCACAGCATATGCATTGGGTCCCCAAACTGAGCAAAACTAACGACAATCATCTGCTGTCAGAGCAGAACAATTTCTTCGCTACAGTGTTCTCGCAGGAGGTTCATTCTGGTAAATCAGTGTCAAAATGACAAGAAAATCCAACATGTCTCAAGAGGTACAACATATAACAAGCAAAAATCTCCAAATCTATGTTCAGAAACTGAACGTTAAAGGGCCTGATGAAAAATTCAAGACAAAGTGAAGGGCTTGTAACAGATTCATTAAAACATTTTGAATAAAAACAAGAAGACCGTGACATTATGCTCAATTAACAGGAAAACAACAATCTTAAAGGGTAAATGTGGCAGACGATGATCTGATTTTTTTGGACATCCAGAAGCCGAATCAACCATTAGAGATGACTCTGCAAGAGAGACTAGGGTAGGGAGAAACTTTTAATTTGCACACTAATGATACGGTAGCTGTCATGCCTTTGTCTTCACTGGGGTCGCTCTCGCAGTGAGAGATTTCAAAGAAAGCATCTCTGAAGAGTTACTTTTCCATCTTCTAAGCCCTCACATTCAGCAGGCCAGGGGTGTAGTGATCACTCAAGCACCTGCTGAGAATGACTGAGAGTGGAAGGGAAGAAGGTGAGTGATGCTTCCCCTCACCCCCACTGCCCACAACACTCAGTGAGGTCCCCAAAATCCAGCATCTCACAATTAGTCATGGAAATGTGCAGGAGACTGGGAGGAGCAGCAGTTGAAAAACCTATCTTAAATCCACCAGGTAGCAGAAAACACTTAGAACCCATGGAGAGCAATCTAGAACCCATGCAGAGCAATCTAAATATACCAGAAAAGACTCACTGAGGGCTCTATCTAGAGAAGGCATAGTTACAGGAGACAGAGGACAGAAGACGCAGAATTTTTCTTTTTATTTATTTATTGTTTATTTTTTTTAATTATTTTTTTAAGTTTATTTATTTTGAGAAAGAGAGAGCACGAATGGGGGAGGGACGGAGAGAGGGGGAGAGAGAGAATCCCAAGCAGACTCCACACTGTCAGTGCAGAGCCTGACGAGGGGCTGGATCTCATGAATAGTGAGACCATGACCTGAGCCAAAATCAAGGGTCAGACAGTTAACTGACTGAGCCACTCAGGCACCCTGATTGTTTGTTTGTTTGTTTGTTTGTTTGTTTGTTTGTTTGTTTTTAATCACCACAGGGTGATGTTGGAAGCTGACAGAATGTCAAGCTTCTGCTCTGGAAAGAGGATAATGCAGGGACCCCAGCTCCGGGGGCCTTCATCAGTCCATGCATGCGTGTGGTTTTAAAGCTTTTTTTGTCACTTGTTTCTTCATAATACTTAGTAATTAATTTTATGGCACAATTAATGAATGCACAGTGTAGAATAAACAGAAAATATAGCTAAACACAAAGAAGAAAATGTAAATTACCCTTTATTCCCTAACCCAGAAATGACCAGAATCAACATTTTGGCACACATCTTTCCAGACTGTTTTTTAGAAAAGGAGATTTTTGTGTTGTTTTGAATAAAAACAAGATTGTACTGCAACATGCTCTCTTCAATCAATTATATATCATACACTTATTTCCACATCAATAAATAAAAGTTTACTTATTTATTGTAAAAGAGAGAGAGAAAGAGAGAGAGCACAAGCAGGGAGGAGCAGAAAGAGAGGGAATCCCAAGCAGGCTCCATGCCTAGCATGAAGCCGGATGAGGGACTTGATTCCATGACCGTGAGAGCATAACCTGAGCCGATACCAAGAGATGGACGCTAAACCAACTGAGCCACCCAGGTGCCCCTCAATAAATATATTTATCATTATTTTAAATCACTGCCAAGTATGACCTCATAACATTTATTGAATCAATCCCCTGACAATTTTAAAAACTTTTTAGTCTTGAAGTACTTTACTGCTTAATGAAAAGTCTGCAAGAATAGTACAAAGGATTCCTGTACATATATTTTTAAATTGTTTAATGTTTATTTGAGAGAGAGACAGAGACAGAGAGAGAGAGAAAGAGAGAAACAGAATGTGGGCAGGGGAGGGACAGAGAGAGAGGGAGATACAGAATGTGAAGCAGGCTCCAGGCTCTGAGCTGTCAGCACAGAGCCCCCCGCAGGGCTCAAACTCACAAACCATGAGATCATGACCTGAACCGAAGTGAGAAGCTCAACCCACTGAGCCACCCAGGCACCCCTCCTGTATATCTTTTATACAGAATCAAACATTTGTAACACTTTGCTACCTGTGCGTTTTCACTAACTTCTATTACTTCTGAACTATTTTGAGAGTGCGTCATACATAGCATGGCACCTTCCCCCCAAATACACAGTTCTGGGTGTATTTCCTAAAAACAAGGATAATCTCTTCCATAAATTATCACACTCAGGAAAAGAAATACTTTTTATAATCTATAGTCTATATTCCAAATTTACCAGTTGTCCCTTGAAGAAGAAGAAGAAGAAGAAGAAGAAGAAGAAGAAGAAGAAGAAGAAAAAGAAAAAGAAGAAGAAAGAGGAGGGGGAGGGGGAGGAGGAGGGGGAGGGAGAGGAGGAGAAGAAGAAGGGGGAGCGGGAGCAGAAGAAGAAAGAAACTTCTTTTTTTCTGGTGCAGAACCTGACCCAGGCTCATGTATGGCATTTAGTTGTTATCCCAACCGGGGACAGTCCTTTAATCTGTCCTTATCTTTTATGACATTGATATTTTATGAAGAATACAGGCCACTTATTGTGTAGCATGACCCCTGATTTGGGTCTGTACGGTGACTCCTCATGGTTAGCTTGAGCTTACATGTTTTTGCTGGATGCTATGGACCCTTCTCAGGTATCACATCCAGAGGCCCATGCTGTCCATTTGCCTTTTCTCAGCAATGTTAATTTTGATCACTTGATTAAGGTATTTATTGTCCAGTCTTTCTACTGTATAGTTTTTTCCCCTTGTCAATTTTTTTATCATGGTAAAATATACACAACATGAAATTTACCATTTTAACCATTTTTAGGCATACAATTAAATAGCAGTAAATATATTCACATTCTTGTGAATATATTCATATATTCACATTCTACTCTATAGTTTTTATTTTTCCTTGTAACAATTTTTTTGTGTAGAAATATTGAGATCATCTTAGTCTCATTCTCAGATACTGTCCTTAATAACCTTTCCATTCATCTCTTACCTCCCTATTTAGTATCCACCAATGATTCGTGCCAAGACAAAAGTGTAAGGCCTTATACTAACTCCAGGCTTCCCCTTTGCCTTTCCCTCAGTCCTGAGAAATGGCTGGAAATTTCCATAGTCACTGGCTCTGAACCTAGGTGAGGAAATACTCACTTGGATGATTTCTAAGAGCCATTGCTGCACTGAACCGTTATAATTCTTCATAAAAATAGTCATCCCTTGTCTGGTATCATGTTTAGATCTTCAAACAACTGTTGGTTCTACTCTGAGCCAGACTCTAGGCTAGATGTCAAGAAATAAAAATGCATAAAGCAACACTGCCTTTTATTGAGCTGCTTACATTTTGATGGGAGAGGCACAAATGGTACTTACCGTGCAATGTGGTAAAGGCCACATGACACTCTGGGCATGGAGGTAGCTCCTAGAGCACAGTATGAACAGAGAAGTAGCAAGTCTCACAGCTAGAGTCAAGACTCATGGAGGTGAGCAAGATGTGTTTGTGGGGACTCAGGGAGTCAGGGGGTAGGGAGGGAGTGGGTTCCTGCACGTAAAATATCAGCAGGGAGCAGGGGAGATGAGGCTAGAGTGGCGTCCGGGCCGGAGCATGGAGTGCCTGGATGCAAATCAGAGAGTTTAGACTTGACCCTGAAGATAATACAGGGTAAGCAGAAGATAACACAACCAACAAGGTTTGATGGATCACCCTGAAGGCAGCAGAGAGGTCAGGTCAGAGGGCAGCAAACCCAGAAGCAGCAATTAGTCTAGATGAGAAAAGAGCCTGGCCTAATGAGGAAAGTAAGGGTAAGGGTTGTGAGGAAACACCTGATTCAAGAAATACCTAGAAGTACCTGAGTGTGGCAATGATGGTGAAGAAAGAATCAGGGTTGACTTTCAAGTTGAAAAGTTTGAAAGTTGAAAAATTGTCCAACATTTCACAGAAAAAAAAATCATGAGCAATATTATTTATCTCAAGATGAATCTCTAGAACAACCTTGTCACATAGATAGGACCAATAACTATGATCCCCATTTTACAGATTATTAAACTGAGATGTGGAAAGTCAAAATGACTTGTCAAAGGTCACACAACTATTCAATGGCACAGCAGAGATACCAAGCGCATGTGCAAAAAGATGATATAAAATTATTCAAAATCCTGGAACTGGAGAACCATATGCAAAACAAAAAATATGAACTTGGATCCATATCTCACATCATATACAAAAATTAAAAAATGGACCACAGATTCAAATTTAAGAGCTGAAATTTAAAAGTCATACAGAAGAAAACACAGGAGAAAGTCTTAGTGGTCACGAGTTTAACAAATATTTTCTTAAACAGGACGCAAAATGTACGAGCTATCAAGAAAAAAATCAATAAACTGGACTTCACTAAAATTAATATCTTTTGCTCTTCAAAACTCACTAATACAGAAAATGAACAGACAAGCCACAGACTAGGAGATGTTGGACAAACCCTCCCACAAAGGGCTTCAATCTAGAATATAAAGCACACTGACCACTCAACAATAGGAAGACACACACTATACTTTTAAAATGTGCAGAAGATTTGAACAGATGCTCCACCAAAGAAGACACATGAATGGCAATAAACACATGAAAAGATGTTCAATATCATTAGTCGTTAGGGAAATGAAACTGATGGAAATGTAAAATGATACAACTGCTTGGGAAAATAATTTGTCAGTTTCCCGAAGGAAAAAAAAAAAGTAAAAAATACACCTACCATGTGACCCAGCCATTCCACTCTTAGGTATTTACCCAAGAGACATAAAAGTATACGTGCACATAAATTCTTGTAGATGAATACTTGCAGCTTTATTTATAATTGCTGGAAACAACCCAAATGTCGGTCCACAAGTCCACAAAGTGTGGAACATTCATATGGTAGAAGACCAGTCATCAACAAAAAGGAATGAACACACAACAATGTGGATGAAACTCAAAATAATTACGCTGAGTGAAGGAACCCAGGCAAAGAAGAGGACATTCTGTATGGTTCCACTCACGTAAATTTCCGGAATACGCAAACTAATCTCTAGTGGAAGAAAGTAGATCAGTGGATACCTGGGGGTGGGGAGGATCAGGAAACTTTGGGGTGATATTCGTTATGTCAATGGCAGTGATGGTTTCACAAGTGTGGAAATAGGCCCAAACTCATCAAATTGTATGCTTTAAATGTGTGTAGCTTAGTTTATGTCAATAATACCTCAGTAAAGCCATTTAAAAAAAATAATAACAATGGAGGGACATATACCAATATCTTTAGCAATAGCAAATATACCAAAATATTAACAAAATCAGGCTCTGATTATGGGATTGTGAATGATGACCCCTTTATTTTTTATCTTTTTCTGAATTTTCCAAATTGCCCAAAATGATCATGATATATCATCAAAATTAAAAAAAAAAACTACTTTTGAGGAAAAAGAAAGAATTAGGTGTACAGAGACTTGGGGAAAATAGTCTGTGCTTATGAACCTTAAGACCATTGGTTACAAAAATCAAAGACATGACATTTTCAAATGACAAATATCCTCTATTCTTTCCAAATCTATGGTAGGCCAGAGCAGACTATGAGGCGGTTTTATATGTTCCACAAGAACAAAAATATCTAAATCTAAAGCAACCTATGGAGAAGGCACCACATTAACACAGGGTCTCATTCAGCTGGACTGTTCAGCTTAAATGTTTTTTGAATACATCAGTGGGAGACAGATGCAGGGAACAAGGAAAAGAAAGAGACCATGCTAGAGAGCAACAGAAGATGAATTTTTATGTGATGCCATTACCCATCATTTCTAGAGTTCACTCAGGAGTATAAGGTTTAAGGAATAATCCAACATAATTAGCAAGTAGTCTACACTGTATATCCTTAAAAAGAATACACGCCGTAAAGTACAAGTTAGACCATGGAAAATGCTATTCCACATCTGACCAAATATGGTGAAGAATCATTTATCTGGGTTTCCACTCTTGGAAATATTTGCTAAATCTGTCTGTTACTGGGCTTAGGATTCAATTCTGGATTTTTATTAATAGTGAAAATAACAACGTTTTAAAAGTTTTCAGGGAATGCATTTCACTTACTTAGATAGTAAACAATTTTTTAAAGCCCTTCGTGTATTAATCATTTAGATATCAAGTATTGAGTCTTATCAGGTCATTTTTTATGTCCATTTACTCAACAAAAAGTCACTGTTAGCAACTGTGCTATGTCCTAGGATATAAAGAAGCAAATACAACCCATGCCCTTGAGGAGTTCTTAATCCAAAAACTAGGAAATCTATAAACAGTTGCCATACAAAGTGTCTGTGGCTTGGGAGAATAAGAAGTCAGAGAAGCTATTGAGAGGTGGTAACATTGAAGCAGAGTCTTGAAGGCTATGCACAAGTTCTCTGCTTAGGAAAAGAGACACCTTCTTGGCAGAGAGGCCAGCACAAGGCAGGGAGGCACAACAAAGCGTAATTTGGTGAATGGTGAGAGCTTCAGTGAGGGTTAGGAATAGGGTCCCCTTGAAGGTGACAGGACTTGAATATGAAGCTCCTTTATCCCGTGCTGGAGAGGCTCAGGCTTTATCCTACAGGGAACGAGCACGTGTGTTGGTTACAGCTTTGCATCTTAACAGAAAGGAATTCATGCAAAAGAGAGAGAGATGGTCCCGTGTCTTTAGAGACTTCAAGGGCCGCATGCAGTCAGGCCTAGAACGGGGCTAGAATTGAGGGCTGGAAAGCTAGAGGAACTCTCCTCTACCTTTTGTCTTATTTTTTTATTTCTCTCCTCACATCTATTTGATATTAGCCAGGATTCTTTTGGCCATAAGTGACAGAAATATAACTCAAAACAATCCAAGCCCAAAAGGGAATTTATTGGAAAGGCTAGGCATATGCTTCGACACAAATGCATCTTAAAAGACATTTGGTATGTGAAATCAGCTACTCACAAAAGGACAAACATTGTAGGATTCCACTTATATGAGGTACCTAGAGCTGTCAACTTCACAGAGACAGAAAGTAGAATGGTAACTTCCAGGGGCTGAGGGGATGGTGGGGAGTTGCTGTTTAATGGTTTCAGTTTGGGAAGATGAAAAAGGTCTAGACAGATGGTGGTGATGGTCACACAACAATGAGAATGTACTTAATGCTACTGAACTACATTTAAAAGTGGTTTAAATGGTAAATTTTATGTTCTATAAGTTAACACAATAAAAGTGGGGAGGGGGCACCTAGGTGGCTCAGTCGGTTAAGCATCTGACTCTTGGCCTTGGCTCAGGTCATGATCTCATAGTTCATGAGTTCAAGTCCCGCATCCCTGCTTGGGATTCTCTCCCTCCCTCCCTCTCTCTCTCCCTCTCTCAAAATAAATAAATAAACTTAAAAAAAAAAAAAAACAACTGGGGACTCTAGGAGTAAACACAAGTTCAGACACTGCTAGATGCAGGAGGTCGAGAGACATCATCGGGATCCTGATACTCTGTTTCACTCTCCTTTCTTCTGTGCTGGCTTCATTTTCAAAAGTGGAAGCAAAGATGGCCACTCTCAGGGGCACCTGGGTGGCTCAGTCGGTTAAGTGTCCGACTTCGGCTCAGGTCATGATCTCACGGTTCGTGAGTTTGAGCCCCGCATTGGGCTCTGTGCTGAAAGCTCGGAGCCTGGAGCCTGCTTTGGATTCTGTGTCTCCCTCTCTATCTGCCCCTCTTCCACTCACACTCTGTTTCTCTCTCTCTCTCCCTCTCTCTCTCTCTCTCTCTCTCAAAAATAAAGAATAAAAAAATTAAAAAAAGATGACCACTCTCAACTGAAATTATCTGTGGAGCTAATGCCACATCCAGAAAAGAGCCTCTCATCTGAATGTTCCAGCAGTTCAGGGGGTGACTTGGCATGGGGCCATGGACTGCTTCTGAACCAATCACTGTAGCCAAGGAGTAGAGTACTCTGATTGGCCAAGCCTGGGTCATGTGTCCAAGCAAACATTGCCATCCCCAGCCCAAATTCTGCTTTCTCTTTGGCCAAGAACTTTCAGCCTCAATTCAAAACCCCTGGGCGAATCTGACTAGTGCGGCTTGTCCAATTAACTGTGATGGCGAGAATGGGGATAATCATAGGGATAATATGGCAGCTATAGGCCCATTTTTGTGCATATTGGGGTAAGTTACAAGGGTTACTGAGCAAGACAGATACTTCAAGAGGTGTCTTTTACAAAAAATAATAGACAATCTTTACAGGAAAGTGGTGTAGGCAGTGTGTATGAAAATAGTTCTGGCAGCTAAACATAGGATAGGTTGGAGCAGGAGAATTTGATGACAAGAGGGTGAATCATAGGGCTGCTGCAGAAAGATGACTCTGAAATGTCTAGCTTAGGAGAATGGAAATATAGTGATACTGTCCACCAAGAATGAAACTATAAAAGGAATATTTGGTTTGGGATGGGGAAGGAAGGAAAGGATGATGAGTTTAGCTTCGGGAGTATTTCCTTCAGATGCCTATGGAACAGCCCAGTGGGGAGGCTCAGCAGGCAGTGGAAAATAGAGTCCTGGAGCCCAAGAAGGAGCGTGTAGCTGGGGCCAGAGATGTGGGAATTGCTGGTATACAGATGGGTGTTCAAGTCATAAAGCATCTGGGATTGCTCATGGAGAGCACTGAGTATAGGTAGAAAAGAGAACAGAGGGCAACACCCTGACAGATGCCCTCAGAGCCCTGCCCGTGGCCGCTCAGCGCTCACTGTTTCCAGCTGTGCCAACGGCATCTTCCTAAAGCTCTCTTTCCCGGGGCTTGCTTTCAGGTTGAGCTTGCTTCAGGCCAGAAACGCCAGGGTTAATCGCCCTCAGCCAGTGACAGGTGGGAGGCAGAGCGTAACTAGCCCAGCTTCCTCACTCCAGTGTGTCCCACCCCATCTCCCAGAGGTCTCCCTGGGATGAGCCCTCGTTGCCCATGGAAGTCACCTCTTCCTTCCTATCTGCCCTGGCTCCCTTCACGTCACATTCTCACTTGTCTAGTCTACTTGCTTGTCCTAGCATCACCTCCCAAATAAACCACTTCCACCCAAACTCACTTCAAGGTATGCTTCTAGTGGAACCCAACCTAAGACACAGGCACACAAAGAAGAAAGCTCCAAGAAGAATAAGACTGGGGGGGGGGTGTGGTCCAAGCACTGTGAGGAAATCTAGGAGACAAATGGTTTCCTAGGAGCAAGGAAGGAGAGAATGAGAGGCGAGGTAGGGCTCCACTGGAAATACTTGAATAGTGACAGATCCAGGAGGAGGGGGCTGTTCCCAAACATCAAAGCCAAATGTACCTGAATCTCTACATCTCCATGTTAGAGATGAGAAAACTGAGGCTTGTCTAGAGTCACATAACTAGAGGATTGATAGCCATGAAATGCAAACATAAGTCTTTTTGACTCCAAAGCCCATCCATTGAGACTGCCTCATGAAGAAACCATGTATTTTGGTCAGAAGAACATAGGGAGTTTGTGAATGAGCCTTGGTTTGGAAATGGGCTAAAAGATGCTTTGAGAAATTCCAAATGATTCGATACCTAGGGGAAGACCAGGCAGGCAGGCCTATGAGAAGGGAAGGGAAAGCTGTGATGGAGGCACATGCACAGGTGCAGATTCGAGAGGTGGCTGACAGGGAGCATTTGGACACAGAGGTGGGGGTGGGGAGCTTCCTGTGTGCTACAACAGACAGCCCATTTCACCTCATCAATGATGGTTTGTAATGATGAAGAAATTGTGAGTGCAAGCATCTATGATCCAATTAAATGGTTTTGTGATAGGAAATGGAGCATACTTTTCAAGTGGTATCCAGTCAGAGATTAATAGGAGGCGCTGGACCGTGGCTGGAAATAGTGCTAGTGGATGGTAAGGTACATTGCATCTGTGCTGAGGTTACAGCTTAGGAGGTAAGGAAGCAAGGCAGTGGCAGGGGGACTCAGAGCCCATGCTTACTTTCTGGAAAAGCGTGAGTAGCAGCAAATAGAACATCACTGTGGCAGCACCACTCCTACATGGGGCCCTTCGTGGCCTCCAGTAGCCAAAAGGCTGTGGCTGGAAGGGTGGTCCCTGGGACCTAAACCTCACCCAAGTACCTGCCTAGAGAAAACTGAGCCTCTTTTCCTCAAGGCTCTTGCAGTTACAAGTGATAGAAAGCTCAAAAGGCTTAAGCAGAAAAGGAGAATTTATTGGCTCATGTAACTGGGAAGCTTAGGAGTAGCCTAGGACGCTAGGGATTGGAGTCTTGTTCTCAGAAATTAGCCCTGTCCCGCCTTCCTTTTTTAACTCTGTTTCTGTTTGCTCCTGCAGACATGTCCTCCTGCAGCAAGGCTGCATCAGCCCAGCCTCACACTCATCCAGAAGGGAGCAAGCTCCAGCCTGCCAATATCTGAATATAAATCCTCGCTGGTCCAC
Organism: Herpailurus yagouaroundi; assembly: GCF_014898765.1. NCBI lineage: Eukaryota > Metazoa > Chordata > Mammalia > Carnivora > Felidae > Herpailurus > Herpailurus yagouaroundi. The sequence goes on along the minus strand of NW_024412418.1, from coordinate 19,674,621 downwards.
CTTCACTCATGTGCCCATCTCTGGTCCAATCAGTGAGGCCAGGCAGGTGGGTATCATGACAGCCCAGGCCTTGGTGTGGTGCTGAATTGGCAGCTTCTCCAGGACCACATGGAAGAACGAGGCACTTCTCACCAAGTAAGGGGGTGCTGTTACCTAAAGGAGGAAAGGGATGCTGGATAAATAGAAGCTGAATCCCTTAATTAGCGGAACTTGCCAGGGGATTCTCAGACCCAGAGCAATGGCTAATATCAAGGCCACAACTATTATCAGGCCAGGGCTTTAGTGTCTTGACAAGACAGTGAAGAGGGAAGAGTCAACTACTGTGTGAAGGACAGTTGGTGGTGGTCCACACACTGCCTCATCTAGTTTTCGTAACTATTATCATCTTCATTTTACAGATGGGGAAACAGAGGATCAGAAAGTGAAGCAATTGTCCAAAGTCATCCAGCTAGTAAGTGTCAGAGCTGGTAAATGGAGGCACAGGTCTTCTTCATCCTCTGGCGGTGAGGAAAATGTTGTTTCCTGGTCCCCTTTCTTATCAAACTTCGCTGTCAGAGCCCTACACATATATCTTGTGACCCTTCAGCCAGATTTTCTTTGGGCTGTTTCCAAAGCTCAAGATGTGAAAGATGTCTCCGTTTTCATCTCTGGTTTTAGGAGGGTGGGACATGCCATGTCGGTGTCCCTGAACAGACACAGAAAGCAGTAAGAAAAAGGGGAAGGATGGTGTTGCTTACACTGCCAAAGTGGTCACTAGGTCCCTGACTGAATTAACCAGCACTCAGCCTGGCTGTCGAGCCTCCCCTGTTCTTATACCTCGTGTAACAAATAGCACGGATGTGGCGCAGTCAGCACATCAAGTGAAAAGTAGGAGATTGTAGTGAGTCCCAACGTGTCCCTAGTTCCTGCCTCTGATACTTTCTGGCTATATGACCTCTAACAAATAATCTCCATTAGCCTCAGTTTTCTCATCTGGAAAATGGGTTCACACCTGTTTTAATGATGCGTTATCCTCATTCTAGTTGTTTTGCCCATAACTTCTGTCCCTTTTGGCCATGGTGGACAAGTGGTATCTTTCTGACCCAAGGGAAGAAAAATCGCTAGCTGATAAGAGACCACTGATGTTCTACAGAGAATTTCAACTAAAAACAGTAAGGCTGCTGCCAAACCAGTGGTGGGTGCCTCAGGCGAAAGGCCCTGGGTGAGTGGGGTGGGCACAGCTATTTGGGCCGAAGCGCCAAAGAGATGAGCAGAGGAAGCCAGTCAAGAAAAAGAGAGCTTTGATAAGAGAGAAGCAGAACGAGAACAATGGCACGGCTCCTGAACGGTAGCATAACATGGGAGAGCTGCCCTTGGCTCCTTCCTCTTTGGATTGAGTGACATCCCTATTTCTACTTCATCTGAAGTTTCCATCCCTTATAGCAAACCAGTATAGATCACAGCACTGACAGGAGCAAAGAAGTGGGTGAGAGTTCTGTGTTTCTGACACATAGTAGGCGCCCGTAACTTTAGTACAGTTTTTCCCCTGGACTTAATTGAGGGAGATTAAACTCATTCACACTAGCCCCGTGTGACTACCGCCAGGTCTGTATTTGGGTCATCTTCCCTTCTATTCCAAAAACCATGGTCAAACTAACTCTGCAAGATATACTGCACAATTAGTGTGCACCTCTTAGCCTTGGCTAATTACCTCTTTTATCAATTAAAAATATTTTCCCATTAAGCCAAGGAGTTGAGAGGGAGAAAGGAGTCTCCTCTATTTCTAAAGCCTCTGAAAATCCAGCAAGATAATGTCACTGATTTGGTTAATTTCAGGTGCACATCGGGCCATTCAACCTAGGTGAATTTAATGACTCAGGACAGGTCGGGCGATGAATGTCCCTGTAAATCATTTATAATTGCAAGCATAAAAATTAAAAATCAGTCTGAAGAGCAAGATAACGTAATGCTAATGACGGAGGGCAGTAATCTGAAGATAGAGGTTCCCCGCTTTAATCAGGCCCATTCGGATGACGGAGCACTAAGCCTCTAGGGGATTGTTCTGGAAACAAAAGACTGGGAACCTACTTCAGTCTTTAATGACTCACCATGATAAAAGAAATTAACTGAATTTTCATATTATAATTATAAAACTTAATAGGGAATTTTTTCCCCTTCATACTTTTTATTTTTCTCCTAGTCGAGATAAACCAACATACAGTCTATTCTCCTTACGAGGATGACTTTAAAAGGCCAGTTATGTTCAGCTATGTCATGTTGAAAGTCCAGTTAATAAATTATGTCCAGGAAGAGGAGTTGCCGTTGCTATAATGGAAACAGTTTCTAGAAGTCTTAAGAAACTAGAAAATTCTTTGCCTGATTTTCAGTGTTTCTGTAATATACCTCCAAGTCAGTAATATACCTCCAAGTCAGTCAGAATCAAGAACGGGGTGAGGAACAAAATATCACATCTGTCCCTTGGAATACTCTCAAATCACCAGCTAAACACCCTCTTTCCCTCACCTTTTCTGCCTGGTGGATACCTAATCATATCTCCAAGTCTTGCATTCAGGTGGAAATTCTTCCAGAAAGCCTTCTCTGACCATCATCCCTCCTTCCCCTTTTCCCCACTCTTTTCATCACTCTTTCTTCTGGGTTTCCTCTGAATCTGGTACACAAACCCAACCCTGGACTTATCACACTGTGTTATAACATACAATACAGTAAGACTGCATTCTCTCCAAAAAACTATAATTTCTTTGCGAAGAGACTGTCTGGAAACCATGACCAGTTGATTCTGAACACTTGGCACATCATAGGCATTCAATAAATATTTGTCAGCTGACTGAGATTGGCCTTAACTGCAGGCTAACCTAGGACAGACAAGTGACAGAAAAGTCAAGAAAACACCTTTAAGCACTGATGAATAAAAATTACAAAGAAAGATAAGAGGGGGGAAAGGTGTTTTATTTTTTACTAGATAAGCTTCTGTAAATAGACACACACGCACACACACAAATTCTTGCTCTTGATAATAAAAACAAAAAGTGGGTATTTTACCCGGAGGTTTTAAATATTTCCAATAGTCCTTGATAAAATTACAGTCTTGGGGGAACTGAATGGTTCAGTCAGTAAAGCATCTGACTTTGGCTCAAGTCATGATCTCGTGGTTTGTGGGTTCGAGCGCCATGTTAGGCTCTGTGCTGACAGTGCACAGCCTACTTAGGATTCTCTCTCTCTCCTTCTGTCTCTGCCCTTTCCCCACTCACACTTAGTCTCTCACACAAAATAAGTAAATAAACTTAAAAAACTTTTTTAAATAAAATTACGGTCTTTTCCCAAGCAGCTGGGATGATATCACTCCATATAATTTCCTCTCTGCATGAGTTGTATATAGTCCTATTGTGAGGTGAATGAGTAAGGAATTACCTGCAAGCAAAAGAAACTGACTTCAATCAACTTAAGGGAAAGGAAACAATATGTCAGGGCATATTTTGTTATTAGGACGTAGAAGTGTGTCAGCAAAGGCAGAAGAAGGCACCTGGCCATCTGGGCATCAGGAGGAATGGAACTGAGAACTGGGACATTACCCCATCCACAGGAGCTCTCTCTTTCTCTAATGGATCATATTCTCTCGGTCTCTTTCTCCCTCTCTACCAACCTAGTGTGTGTCAGAATCACCTGGAGGACTTGTTAAAATGCAGATTGCTGGGCTCCTCTCCAGAGTGCCCAAATCAGTAGGTCTGAGGAAGGGCCTGAGAATTTGCATTTTCCACCAGTTCCCAGGCAATGCTGCTGCTGGTCTGAGCACCAACTTAGAGAACCACTGCTCTATACTGGTCAGTGCACAGGCAGGAAGGTGGCCACTAGAGCTGCTACATTGGCAGGTCACAGCTCTAGCCACCAGGAGAGACTCACTCTGGTGCCACCGCTAATTTCCTGGGAGACAGAACTGACTGGCTAGGTTGCAGTGAGATGTCTACCCTGGGCTCTCAGCTATGGCCAGACACATAGCCGATTGTGGACATGGGGGGCAATTCCCAGGAAGGAGTTGCTGGGCAGACAACCCAGGGGGACTGACACCAACATGAAGAAGTCTTTCATTTTTACTGGACCAGTAGAAGCCTGGGTGCCTTTATCACAAGAAAATCTCAAGACTCAGGAAACTCACTCTCAACTGAAATAAAACTTGGAGTTGCTCCCACCTCTGCAAACAATCGCCCCTTGTCAATGTAGAGAGTCAGGAAGGAAGTGAGACTTACATCAGGCTGTGTGAGACACTCCAGCAGAGGGTGGAAGAGCTTGATCTAGAGCATTTTCTTTTTTAAAAAATGTTTATTTATTTATTTATTTTGAGACAGAGAGACAGAGAACAAGCAGGGGAGGGGCAGAGGGAGAGAGAGAGAGAGAAGCCCAAGCAGCCTCTGCACTGTCAGCACAGAGCCCAACGTGGGGCTCAAACTCACAAACCTTGAGATCATCATTATCTAAGCCTAAACCAACAGTCAGGTGCTTAAGTGACTGAGCCACCAAGGCGCCCCTAGAACAGTGGTTCTTAACCAGGAAAGACTTTGCCACCCAGGGACATTTGGTAATTTTGGAGACAGTTTTGTTTTTCACAACCCGGGCTGGGGGGATGAAGTGATTATGACAGCTAATGGGTAAAGGCCAGAGATGTACTGAACATCCTATAAGGCACAGGACAGCCCCCACAACAAAGAATTTTCTGACTCAAAACATCAATAGGGTCAAGGTTGAGAAATCCTGTCTAGAGCCTACAGGATCCACAAAAACAACAAACAAAGACACAAACAAACAGAAACCTACAGCCTTTACACCCACAAAAGGGGCAGCCGTGCTCCCACTGGCTGAATACCAGTCCCACCTGCTCAGATTGGGGTACTACACTGCTGCTTGCTGGCTGAGTGAACTTGGATAAGCCACAACACCTCTCAGCTTCAGTTTCCACATACATAAAATGAGATAACAGTGGTGTTGGAGGGAATCCAATGACTTAATAGTTGTAAATAATTTAGTCCCTGGTACATAATAAGTACTCCTTATATGGTTGTTACATATCAATACTCTTATTCTTACTAATTTGTGAATGGAAATAAATCTATTAACAGATTTCTCAACAGAAAGTTTGCAGGCCAAGAAAAAGTGAGATGATATATTCAAAATACTAAACGAAAAACAACATTAACCAAGAATATCATACCTGGCAAAGCTGCCCTTCAGAAATGAAGAGAAAGATTTTCCCCTAAAAACAAAAGCTAAGGGAGTTCATCACCACTAGACCTGGCTTACAAGATATGCTAAAGGGTGTGCTTCAAGCTGAAGTAAAAGGGTGCTAATTAACATTGTATAGAGAGAGCCCAAATCACGCTCTGTACTGACAGCTCAGAGACTGGAGCCTGCTTCAGATTCTGTGTCTCCCCCCTCTCTCTCTCTCTGCCTTTCTCCCACTCACTCTCTCTCTCTCTCTCAAAAATAAACAAACATTTTTAAAAAGCAAAAGTATAAAGTTTTTGTATGCTATGGAAGTTAAGATGTTATCAGCTTAAAATAAAATATTTTAAATATAAGATAATTTATGTAAGCCTCCTGGTGACAATAACAACAACAAAAAACCTGTAGCAGATACACAAAAGATTATGCTAAAAAGGTTAAAGCATACCACCACATTAAAAAAAAATCCTCAAACCACAAAGAAAGGCAGCAAGAAAGGAAGGTGCAAATGATCCTACAAATCACTTAACAAAATGGCAATAGTATGTTCTTGCCTATTCATAATCACTTTATTATTTTTTTTTTAAGTTTTTTTTTCAACGTTTATTTATTTTTGGGACAGAGAGAGACAGAGCATGAACGGGGGAGGGGCAGAGAGAGAGGGAGACACAGAATCGGAAACAGGCTCCAGGCTCTGAGCCATCAGCCCAGAGCCCGACACGGGGCTCGAACTCACGGACCGCGAGATCGTGACCTGGCTGAAGTCGGACGCCCAACCGACTGCGCCACCCAGGCGCCCCTATTCATAATCACTTTAAAAGTAAGTGGATTAAATTCTCCAACCAAAATACACAAATTGTTGGATGGGTAAAAAAACAAGATCTAATAATATGCTACCTATAGAGACTCACTTTAGCTTTAAGGACATACAAAGACAGAGAGTAAAAAGATGGAAAAAGATATTTCAAGCAGATGGTAACCTAAAGAAATCAGTGGTACCAATACTTCCATCAGAAAAAAATAGACTTTAAGCTAAAAATGATAAAAAGAGACAAGAAAGTCATTACATAATGATAAAGGGGTCAATCCATCAAGAATATATAACAATTCTACATATTTATATGCCTCCAACATCAGCACACCTAAATATGTAAAGCAAATACAGAACTAAAAGGAAAAATAAAGAGCAATACAATAACAGTTAAGTACTTTAATACCCAATTCTCAGCAGCAGATAGATTGTCCAGAGTCAATAAGAAACGATGGATCTGAACAACACTATAGACCAAATGGACATATCAAACATATATAGAACATTCCACCCAACAACAGCAGAATACACATTCTCCTCAAGTATATACGGACTATCTTTTAGGATAGATCATGTTGTTGGGCTACAAAACAAGTCTCATCAAATTTGAGAAGACAGGAACTATATCAAGTTATCTTTTCTGGCCACATAGTATGAAATTAGAAATTGGTAACAGGAGGAAAGTGAGAAAATTTGCAAATACATGGAAACACACTTCTGAACAACCAATGGATCAAAGAAGAAATCGAAAGAAAAATAAAAAAAAATACCTGAGACAAATGAAAATGAAAACTCAACCTATCAAATTTGTGGGATACAGCAAAAGCAGTTCTAAGAGGGAAGTTTAAATTAAAAGAAAGATCTCAAATAAACATCTCCAGGAACTAGAACAAGAGCAAACTAGGCCCCAAATTAGCAGAAGGAAGGAAGTAACAAAGATTGGGACAAAAGTAATTGAAATAGAGAACAGGAAACAAAGGGAAAAGATTAACAACACAAATGAGAACTAATAAAGGGATTCAGTAAAGTTGCAAGGTATGAAAATTAACATACAAAATCAGTTGAGTTTGTATAAACTAACAAGGAACTATCAGAAGAAGAAATAAGGAAAACAATCAAAAATGATAAAATAATTAGGAATACACTTAACCGAGAAGATGAAAGATCAACACTGAAAATTATCAGCATTGATAAAATAAATGGAAGAAGACACAAGTAAATGGAAAAACATACTGCATTCATGGATTGGAAGGGTTAATATTATTACAGTTTCGTATTACCCAAAGCCATCTCAATGCATTCCTTCTCAAAATGGTTTCATGGATATTAACAATAAAGTACAAGCAACAAAACCAAACATAAACAAGTAGGACTACATCAAACTAAAAAAAAATCAACAAAATGAAAAGAGAAGCTGGAAAATATTTGCAAACCACATATCTAATAAGGACTTCATACCCAAAATATATAAAGAACTACAACTCAATAGCAAAACAAACAGGAAAAAAAAAAAAAAACCTAAAAAACAAAAACCCAAACAATTGATTAAAAAATGGGCAAAGGATCTGAGTAGACATTTTTCCAAAGAAGACAGATACGTACATGAAAAGGTGCTCAACATCACTAATCATCAGAGAAATGCAAATTAAAACCATACTGAGATTTTACCTTATACCCAAGAGAATGGCTATTATCAAAAAGATAAGAAATAACAAGTGCTGGTGAGGATATGGAGAAAAGAAAACCCTTGTGCACTTTTGGAGGAAATGTAAATTGGTGTAGCCACCAAGGAAAACAATATGGAGGTTCCTCAAAAAAAAAAAAAAAAAAAAA
>NW_024412418.1:19642671-19666666 GCF_014898765.1 Herpailurus yagouaroundi | reverse complement strand
ACTATATGATCCAGCAATTCCACTTTGGGTATTGATCTGAAGGCAATTAAAACACTAACTTGAAAAGATAAATGTATCCCCATGTTCACTGCAGCATTATTTACAATAGCTGAGATATGCAGACAATCTAAGTCTTTATCCATCCATGAAGGGATAAAGAAAATGTAGTACACATATGCAGTGGAATGTTATTTGGCCATAAAAAAGGCAATTTTGCCATTTGCAACAACCCTCAAGGTTAATCCATGTTGTCACATGGGGATGCATTTATCTTTTCAAGTTAGTGTAAGTGATATCAGTCAGAGAGAGAAAAATGAACACCATATGATCTCATGTATATATGAAATCTAAAAAAACTGAACTCCTAGGAACAGAAAGCAGATTGATGGCTGCCAGAGGAGAAAAGCAGGAGAAATGGGTGAAGGTGGTCAAAGGACACTAACTTCTAATGATAAGATGAGTAAGTTCTGGAGACATAATGTACATAACTGTGACTATAGTTTACAATATTATATATATGAAAGTTGCTAATAGCGTAGATCTTTGTTTGTTTTAAATGTTTATTTGAAGAGAAAGGAGAGTCAGAGAGGGGCAGAGAGAGAGACGGAGAGAGAGAATCCCAAGCAGGCTCAGTGCTGTCAGCATGGAGCCTGACACAGGGCTCAAACTCACAAACCGTGAGATCATAAACTGAGCTGAAACTGAGTGTCTGCTCCCCAACTGAGCCACCCAAGCACCCTGCTAACAGTATAGATCTTAAAAGTTCTCACCACACACCAAAAATTATAACTGTGAGGTGATAGATGTGTTAAATCTGTGATAATTGTTTAGCAATATATACAAATATACAAATGCACACCTTCAAGTTACACGATGTTATTTGCCAATTCTGTATCAATAAAGGTGGAAAAATCCAATATTAAAAAAGGTTAAGCTTTTCCAAAAACGAATAAATGGGGTGGGAGGAGGCTCTCATTTTTTTAGAAAGGAGACACTAGACCTTGTGAGCGGCATCATTCTGCATTCTCTCTCCATCTCATAGCAAAGTGTTCTTATGTTGGCACTTTTCATACTGAATTAGGGAAAGTGAATATTAATCTGAGCTGATACTAATCACCCATGACAGAAAATTCCCACTCTGATCAAACTTTCATAACATATTAGGAGTAAAAAGCCCTCTCTCCTGCCTCTCACAGGTCAATCTCCACGCTGCCTATAAGCGTATGGTAGTAACAAGCATCTGTCCATCTGCAAAAGGCTCCTTAACATAGGTCGGTGACAATGTGAAAATTGAGACCACAACTGAAACATTACATGGCCCAGTGACAAGGCCAGCCTCCATTAAAGTGGACAGTAGGATCCAGTGTTCCCTTGATTCTCCAGAATGCCAGCATAAAGCCCTGCCCACAACGATGCCACATTGGGAGAATATTAAATATAGGAACTTTTGAGCTGAAAAGACCTTAGGTGTCTTCTAATCAAATTCTCTCACTTTTGAGCTATCAGTTCAGGAAAGAGGCTACTGGAATTTATCTCACCACAAGACATTAAATCTTCTGCAGGAACTGGACATTAACCAGAGCAGAGAAATAATCTGAAAGTCTTTGCCTTCTAATGCAATTTATGATAGATAGTCCTTTAAAATTTGGGGCCCAAATCTAGCTGGACTTTGTGGTGTTTTATTTTTACTTAGTCTTGATCCAATATGGTAGTCTTTGTCATTTAATGGGTTACATTTCTTGTGATTACTGAGTTGTTTATGCCTTCATATTTTGTTTTTTCCATTAGCTAATCCATTTTCCTGGCTTATCTCCTTTCTTTTTCTGGCTTCTTTTAGATTGACAATTTTTTTTTAATTTTTTTATGTTTATTCATGTTTGAAAGACATAGAGAGACAGAGCACAAGCAGGGGTGGGGCAGAGAGAGAGAGGGATACAGAATCTCAAGCAGGCTTCAGGCTCTGAGATGTCAGCAACTCACAAACTGCGAGATCATGACCTGAGCCGAAGTCAGACGCTCAACTGACTGAGCCACTCAGGCGCCCCATAGATTGACAAAATTTTTAATAATTCCTCTTGTCTATTCAGTGGCTTAAAACCAATAGATTGTATTGTTATTCTTCTACTGGTTATCCTTAATATTTTAGCCTACCTACTTAGTTGTATATTTGTACAACAAAGTCTCAAATTATTCAGTATTTCTATCTTCATCCCAAATGTGACACAGATGTTACCATGTGAAAATGACTATATGGCCTTGAAGACTGAAATATTTACTATCTGGCCCTTTCAGAAAAAAATTGCAGAACCCTGCTCTAGAAGAATAGCTTTGTGGGGTAGAAAAATTTTAGGTCAATGGTTATTGTCACTCAACACTTTGAACATATTATTTTAGTGTCTGCTGGCCTTTACTATTGCTTACAAGAAATTATAGTTTTTGTATTACAGTTTTACTATGATGTATCTAGATGTGAGTTTTTCTTTATATTTACTGCTTGGAATTTGGTCATACACTTTGAACCTAAAGAGGTCATGTCTTCAGTTTCTTTTCAGATACTATTTCTGTACCAATTCCTATATTGTAGTCCTTGGTCTATCCTCCATGTCTGTTAACTTTTTTAAAAACCTTACTGATTTGTTTTATTAAAATGTTCTCCCTGTTCATCTACATTTTGAATTATCTCAGTGCTATCTTCCAATTCATGAATTCTGTCTTCATCTGTTATAATCTAGAGTTTGTCCTGTTACTTTTTTGATTCAGTGACTATAATATTTTATTTCCAATACTTCTTATTTGTTATTTATTGCCTTTCATTGCTCCCCTTGTCTGACAGCTTTCCAATTATCTCCACAAAGTCCACCCCAAACAGATCTTTTATTTTTTTTATTTTTTAATTTTTATTTTCAGAGAGAGAGAGAGAGAGAGGAACATGTGTTGGGGAGGGGAAGAGAGAGAAGAGACAGAGGATCCAAAGCAGGCACTGTGCTGACAGCAGAGAGCCCAATTCAGGGCTTGAACTCACAAACCATGAGATCATGATCTGAGCTGAAGTCAGACACTTAACCAATTGAGCCAACCAGGTGCTCCCCAAACCATCTTTTAATGATATCTCAGAGTTCCTGTACCATGTACTATTGCAAAAACATAGATTCAGTCATGAGGCAGGAGGCAACCTGGCTAAGTTCTTACTTGGGAGATTCTGTGTTCTCCAACCTCCATCACTTTATAATCCAGTGGTTTCAACTAGGGCTGATTTTCCCACAAGGGATATTTGGCAATGTCTGGAGTAGTTGTCATTGTCACAACAAAAGATGGGTGTTTGCTATTAGCAGCATCTGGTGGGTAAAGGCCAGGGATGTTGCTAAACATCCTACTGTTAGAGAACAACTCTATTACAAAGAATTATCTGGTACACAGTGTTATTAGCATTAGGGTGAGAAACGCTGGCACAGCCCCACGCAGTGGTCAGCACTTTTAGTCCCTTCCACGAAGGAGCCACAGCCTAGCTCCAGGCTAGCTCCACAGCCTAGCTAGCTAGGCTGGCCACTGAAGCAGCACTGAATGTGGCCCAGTGAACACTATTAATCTTTTTTACCCCCAGAGGTGGACCTCCTAACCGTCCTTGTTGACTTCCAGACCCAGAGTCACCAAGCCCAAGGACTCCACCCCATTCATGTTGCACTTCTTGTCCACAGAATTATCTTATTTCTGAGCCTAGCCTTTTAAATCTTTTTGGTTTTCTACTTTAATATTTTTCTCTCATTACTATGGATTTGGAGCAGAGATATTGGGCCAAAGCATGAATCCACTCAGCCACCTTGACCCAAGCCAACTTCCTAATGGGGTAAGTCTACCTCAATCAACGGGTGTTTTTTTTTGGGGGGGGGGAGGGCTTTTCACATTTATTTATTTGTTTGTTTGTTTGTTTGTTTGTTTGTTTTTGAATAAAGATATTAGATATATGAATATGCTCTGACCCTACTCCTGATACGAGATAATACCTCTCAGATAGAATCTTCTCAGTTACTTTTTAGCAGCTAAAATAGGCCTTTCAACAGATCTCCATCTAAAAAGCTTACAGCTGGCAGGTATAAAAAGATACCCCTGGGGTGCCTGGGTGGCTCAGTCTTCAAGCATCAGACATCTTGGGTTAGGTTGGTCAGGTTCCACACTGACAGTGCAAAGCCTGTTTGGGACTCTCTCTGTGTCCCTCTCTCTCTGTTCCTCCCCCCACTTCGGCTTTCTCTCGCTCTCTCTCTCTCTCTCTCTCTCTCTCCCTTAAAATAAATAAATAAACTTAGGAGGGAAAAAAAGATACCCCTGATGAATGCCTGCACCTTTCACAGGAGCTTCTCCTACATTTATAAGATGCATGGGTTTTAGGGTGGAGATTTTTGAGGACTGCATTTCAAGAAACAGATTCCTCCCCGTGACATATGTTCCTGCTTCCTGTGTCTTGTTGATCTCATGAGAACTGCTGTATGGAAAGGAGACAACTATGAAATGCCCATGGCAGGGGTCTACTTCTCAGACGAGATTGTAGGAGGAGAGTGTGCAGAGGATTGATGACTTTATCACTATATAGTGACCTTCTCTGCCTCTTTTCACAGCAGACCCTAAGGTTTTCTGACACTGGACATTGTCATCCAACATCTTGCTCTTCCAAACCCACTGGGTCTGAGTGATTTAGGGGCAAGACCAGGGCTCAGGTACATGCCGCATTCCACACAGCTTCTGATTCAGATGCTGCACATCCCCTACAGCGTCTCCCCTCTAAGGAACGTCCAGCCCAGGCAGCGGTGCGTTTCCTAGAGATGTACAACGTCTACCCCCAGAACAGTATTTATCATGGGTCTGCTTCTCACTCTCTCTGGACACATTCAATTGCCTTCATGGGACACTTGGCCCAACTGACTTCTCTCTCTGAGGAAACTGAGTTTGAGTCATGAAGACATGGTCATTGCCCTGTGGGAAATCTAGCTAGAAGGTCATGTGGAATTGGGAGCTGAAGACATCATGTTGGGTTCACAAAGATAAGGCCACGTGTACACAGGGCCAAATGTATGAGAACACCCAACTGAGGGGCAAGTGAGCACCGAACCCAGCTTGCCACGCTGTGTGCCCGGGAAGGGGCACTTTCTCCTAATTTGCACAAAGTTGTCACATTGGCTAGCAGTGGGTCTTCTGTGCAAGTGGATGAGTGTGGACAGACACATGTGTTCTGCAAAGATAAGAATGAAGGAAATGAGCAGCAGTGATGAGAGATATGTAGCCTCAGGGAGAAGGCAAGAGGGAGCCATTGCCTGGGCCCTGAAAGTACCAAGTGCTTTGTTCCAGTGTCTATAACAACCAGCTCTACTTCCTGCCCTTGGCTTGCAGGAGATGTCCTAGTGTCTTTCTGAGAAATCCCCTTAATTATCTTTAATGAGTGGACTTCTGTCTCTTGCAATTAAAAATATCCTGTTGTAAATATATATACACACATACACACACACACACACACACACACGTGTGTGTGTGTGTGTGTGTGTGTGTGTGTATACATATACACTGTTGTGACTAAGCTGCAGGAGGGCAGGGGCTGTATCCCGTTCACTACTGCATGCTCAGAGCCTAGCACAGTGTTCTCACATAATAGTTGCTCAATAAAGATTTGCCAAATAATGAAACTATATATATATAAGTTTATCTAAGTTTATTTGTCTATTTATTCTTTTTTTTTTTAATTTTTTTTTCAACGTTTATTTATTTTTGGGACAGAGAGAGACAGAGCATGAACGGGGGAGGGGCAGAGAGAGAGGGAGACACAGAATCGGAAACAGGCTCCAGGCTCTGAGCCATCAGCCCAGAGCCTGACGTGGGGCTCGAACTCACGGACCGCGAGATCGTGACCTGGCTGAAGTCGGACGCTTAACCGACTGCGCCACCCAGGCGCCCCTGTCTATTTATTCTTAAGTAATCTCTACACCCACCGTGGGGCTTGAACTCACAACCCCGAGATCAGGAATCACATGCTCTTCCAACTGACCCAGCCAGGCGCCCTAAGGTTTGCCAAATAAATGCCTGGATGAGAAAGTAGTGACATGAGTGGTTTAAGAAAGTGGCAGCATTTGAGACTCCTCACCAAGTGCACCTGGAACAACAGAAGGATGAAGGTTTCTTCAGGGAAGTTAAATCAGTAACATTTTTCACCCGAAGCCACTGCCAAAATTTCAAGAGTCTAAAGAAAACACAGTGTGAGCCCCAATATTCAGAGGGCTATGATGCCCACTTAGCAAAAAGAAAATTTACCTTTGTGGTGAAATAAAACTCCTGAAAATGTTTTGCAATTTAAAAACACCTAAATTGAAAAAAATTTTAATCCTTTCTGGAATCACAGATATTACAGTTGATATGCTCTACAAAAGATTGGCCTATCTAGCACTATTGTTTGAAGCAGGAGCTCAGGGGTGCCTGGGTGGCTCAGTCCGTTAAGCCTCCGAATTTGGCTCAGGTCATGATCTTGAGATTCGTGTGTTTGAGCCCTGCGTCGGGTTCTGTGCTGACAGCTCAGAGCCTAGAGCCTGCTCCAGATTCTGTGTTTCCTCTCTCTTTGCCCCTCCCCCACATGCTCTCTCAAGCGCTCTCTCTCTCTCTCTCTCTCTCTCTCTCTCAAAAATAAACATTAAAAAAATGAAGCAGCAGCTCAGAGAGGTTCAATAGCTTGCACAAGGTCACACAGCAAACGTAGGGGAAGAGAGCCTAGATCTCATGTCTTTGGCCTCTTCAGGCAGTGTTTCTAGTATACCAAACTGTCCTTGGCAAAGGAGGTTCTCTTCTCATTTCTCTGCTACTACAATTAAAAAGATACCTCTTATGCTACCCATTGAAACAGTTCCCATTTACTACTTTTGGTTCTTTTAACCCCGGTCAAATGGTTAGTGTAATGACTGCATTTATGCATTTATAAATTGAGCGCACATTTAAGAAACAACAACCCATCAAATATGTCAGCTTCATTGCAGCTAAAGTTTTAAATGATCAGGTTACAAAAAAAAAAAAAGTGCAATTTTCTGCTGTATTATTGCCTGTGAAATATTACAAGTGCAAAATGTAATTACCTTAATGCTATTTTTGATATCATATCAGCAAATTATGCTGAGTCCCCACTGTGACACTTCTATCAGGGTAAGCATTATCCTGTTGTGAGTGTCGATCCCTGGGGAAAATGAAGTCGCTCAAACGGTTTGGATGCTTCAGCAATTAGCCACCCCGAGACTGCCACAAAGGGCTGATTCTGAGCCACTTATGGAATGTTTAACCTGTAAACATCTAGGATATTTACCTCCTGTTTGTTTTTTTTCCAATGAAGCCCCAGAGAATCTTCTTTATGCAAGCAAAGGATCATTAAATGTAATAATAACTTTTCTCCCTCTATTTTCCTTCCTAATCAACAGCAAATCCCCTCTGCTATTAAAATGCACACCACGAAAACTGGAAAAAAGAGGTAATAAGTATATATCATGCTGAAGACTAATACCAAATGCCACAAGGAGAAAAACACACACAATGTGATGTGTTGGAGGGTTAGCTATCTTCACGTTGAGCAAAGAAAAATAATAACTTCCAGCAACCTCTGGAGGCCAGTGATTTGTTTTCTGAGCTTCAGATGCTTTATCAGGAGATTAGAAAGGATACAAAACACACAAACACTCTTAAGCTTTGCAGAATAGCTTCATTTACTTTGGGTGTGAATACAGTGTGCTCAAGTCAGATCCGACTTACAGTGAAAACAAACAAACAAAAAACAAACAAACAAACAAAAAAAAAAAACTAGGCAAAAATGACCCTGGGCACACCCAAGGTACGAATACCATGCAGACTTGCAAATAATTCCTCTACCAAAGTGAAAGACTCTATCCTGATCTCACTCTTTTGGAGCTCTGTTAAAAATTAAACTGGAGAGAACTTGTGATATAAATGCAATAGTAAGTTGTCAATATAATTCAGACTTGTGATCGAATTTGGTACAAATTGAGGTTTTGAGGCTGGAGAGTATTCGTAAAGAACTATTTTCTCTGCAGGATAAAACCAACCTCTCAGAAAAGGAACGGTTGCCTCCAACTTGGCAGTCTTTTCAGGCTTAGCTGCAAAGATGAAAATATTAAGGTCAGTTACTAGATCCTGAGCATCTCTGCATTTTCAGTGTCTATTTTAGGTCAAAAATCACCCCTTAGGCTGCCATTCCATCTGGAAAATGTAATTAATAAATCATCAGCTCTCAGCTCTGCACACTGCCTTGTAAAGTGAAAGAAAGCACCAGGAAAGAGAAAGAAAGACGAAGATCTATTTCTTATGTATCAGCCCCTAATGCTGCCCTGCACGCTTTTCTTAAGTATCCCTGGGTCTCCGGGAAAACAAGTGCTTGGATTTACCTGGACAAACTTGGCCTTCTCCTCCAAACACACAGAACTGTCCCTGCCTTTTCTAAACACCTGATCTCCAAGCCTGGGCCTATCACCCATCTCAACCACAGGGCTGGAAAAGGGAGGGAGAGACTGAACTACCTCTCCAGTGGGGCTCCAGGGCTCGACCAAATGCCCCTCCTGTGATGACAGCCTCAAGAAAGCCCAGAGGGAAGGAGAAGACCTGGTTGGGAACCCTTAAATCAGAATCAGATTGAACAGGTTCAAACCCAGGCTCTACACAGCTATGTGAACTTGGGAAAGTGACTTCACCTTTCCAAACCTCAGTCCCACTCCAGAGTAAGCACCTGACTATTAACTGTTATTACTGTGATTTAATGAACTTATTTAGAAAAGAAGCAATAGCATCTCACCCTAAGGAAACACCTCCTGGTGGATTCTGATTTCAGCAGGAAAAATCATCTCAGGAGGCTTGGTGGAAGCTGTTCAGCAAAGCAAGCAAGTATTTTTATTTACATTTTTAAGAGGAAACTGATGTACAGAGATGTAAATGGCCAGGCCAAGGTCAAAGTGGTAGTTCAGGCCCCTGGTTTAAAGTCTGCCCAAGACCTCAGGGTTCCACCCCCACAAGGGCTTCACTCTTTTCATCTAATCTGAATGTGTCTCTTGTCACTCTTAGGCCAGAATGACTGTTCTAATATTACTACATTAAGCCTGAAGGCTTACCTTTTTTTCTTGGTCCTTTTTAGCTTCCAATTTATAATATTTACTTGCTGTGCATGCAGTCATGATTACTGTCTGAATTTGACCATTGTGGGGTGTGTGTGTGTGTGTGTGTGTGTGTTTATACAATCACAACCCTCCACAGCTAACTGGAGTGTGATCTTATTTGGCTTCTGGGTTTCTGTACCTCCCTGCTTTAGAGCGCCAGGTATTTGGGACTAAATCCAGCCTGAAATGTTATGTGCTCTGTTTAGTGCTTTTATGATGATTCTCTTATTATCTGCATGGGCTTCAGTACTAATTGTACATCACAATGGTTGGAAGCAGGCTGCCTGCAAGCAAAACAGGGGTGAGGGGTTGGAACAAACTGCTATTCCATAGAATCCAGGCAAGAAAGGACCAAAGAAAGAGATGTCAAAAGGAAAAGAGAAAAGGGGACAACTTGACTTTGCAGTTCTCTGAAAACAGGGCCTTGTGATGCCCCAAGGGTTAAATTAACTCAGGGCATTTAGCAAAGTGTTCTACCAAGAAAATATCTAGAAGATTAAAATAAATGTTATTCCTAAAATCCTAGGAGGGTGTCCAAAATAAACCTGAATCTGCAGACTCTAGAATCCATATGGTTACATTCAAGGGATGTTTGAAAAGGGAAATACAACATTTAAATTATTAAAATAGTCCAAAGACTTTGATGATAGTTGGCATACTAATTTAAGCATGAAGATTAAAATAGTCAAAAAATAAATTCCCAACCCTGAGTTTGAAAAGAAATTTTAAAAATCATCCTTCTGATATTTATGCTACTAAAAGAACTCACAGGAACATAAGATTATGCTTCCCCTCTACAAAAATATTTCCAATAGCTTAGAAATCACAATGGGCCCCCAAATCATGATCTCTGGTGAAAGACTCCATTTATGTTACATGTAGTTTGCAAGTTATTTTAAAAGACCACATATGGCACTATAATGCATCTACAGAACTTTGATAAATTGCATATAGAAACCAAATTATGTGGCAGTTCCTGGCATTTTTATTAGCTTAAAAGTGATTTTAGCATTGACATTTTGCACAGTGTAATGAAACACAAATTATAATTAGCAAACATCTTGGTGTTCATTCTCAAATTTATCTTTTGAAATTCCCAGTTTTCTGACAACAGCTCAGCCACTGGAGATGAGAGGGACAACCACTACCACCAGCCTTAAACTGAACTTCCCCATCAGTCTCTAGAATTTCAGCTCCTTCCACATTTCATATTGAGCTGGTCGGGACCATTTTAGCCTAAGCTTCAGGCCTCTTCACTCCCTGGCGACCCTTTCAAGGCCCTGGATTTAATTTTATCTTTGTAGTTTTGCATTCTCTTTTGTAAACAGGTCTTCCCAAATATATATATTTCAAGCCCCATAAAAACTGCCCATTGGTAGAATGGATGAACCTTCTCTAAGCATCTCTGTTAAGTCACGGATCGCAAAATGCCAGCCCCTTCCTCAATCCCTTCCCAACCAGGCCGCACTTGCCTGATGTTATCGTGTCACATACAGACAACTGCAGAGCGGCTGATACCATGAATGACAGGGTCTGTGGGTGATTCTCTTTTACAATGTAGGCCAATTCTATTAGTAAAAGATGGTTTCTTTTGAGATTTTTCTTTTGTGAACAGAAGCTTCTTGTTGACTAGTCCCTGCTTTTCGTGTGCAATGAAAATTTACAGATATCTCTGGAGTGAACCTTAGCATTCCAAAGCCATGGTTTTGGCCAATTTTGAGCAAGCATACTTCTTTTAAAATTTTCAGACTTGAAAAATTTTCTAAACTTTGGAAAATTTCCTAAAAGTTCCATTTCTAATTTTATTTTGATTTAAAATTTTAATTTATGTAAGCACAGCTCAATCCAAAATGTTTAGTAAGCTTCATAAAAATATCTAAAATATCTAATCTCTTTTTTGCTTTATTCAAAATTTGCAGATTTCACAAAGTAGTTATGTCCCTAAACACTGTCTGGAGTCTTTTTAAATCACTATGTAACTGCATTTCACCTTAGAGCTTCTCGTGTATATAGCAATAAGACAATGGGTGAGATCTAATTTTATTGATCACTTTCCTTTTTCCAGGTATTTGCTCATATATAGCTAATGTAAGCCTCTGAATAATTCTATGAGGTAAATGTCACTATCCTCATTTTATAGTTGTGGAAACTGAGACTTGGGGAGGCAAAGTAACTAGTTCAAATCAAGTCATGTAACTAACTAGTAACTGAACAAGTGTGGAGTCCAATAAATTGCATTAACACGAGACAACTAAGTATTTGAATACACATAGAACCATTTTCATGGTACACATGAAGAGAGTCACTAAGAAGAGTGCAGAATTTGTCCCCAGTCTGTAGTTCTCAAAAAATTAAAATGCACAATTTGACAATTCCACAACAAAGAAGGTGAGGGTTTAGGGAAGGTGAGAGCATCATCAAGGACCAATAAAGAGTGAAAAGTGAAGTCTCTCTATAGAGCAAACCTTTCCCAATTCTGGTCACACATTACTAGCGGGGTGGCAGGCAGAAATTGGGAAGATTCATAGAAGATAATCCAAAATTTCCTTGAGAAAACAAATAAATAGGAGTCCTGAGAAATTCTTGGGCTGCTGAAAAAAACTGATGCAGGTTACCAAGTCTTGCATCCTGGAAAGTATGCTTGATGCTTGAAATTTCAGAAGGAAACAGACACTCCACAGCAACCAAGATCAGGAAGTAGGAGAGATCTTTCTTAGAGGCACTGGGCTTAGCACCAGAGCCTGTACTCCAAGGAGAAGAGAAGAGGTAATCGGGATGGAATCAAGACAGTATCTGTTTAGAAGTAAGTTAAGATGCTGAAGCTGTAAGTTGAAGATCAGGACATAAGGTCATTTATTCCTCAAAGTAATGTCACTGAGATTTCTCCGTGGGATTCAGCGGACATGGAGGAGTGCCCACCCAGTTATAATGCTGGAGACTGACAGACTGAAATGGAAACGGCAGAGGCTGAAACACCAAATCAAGGAAGATGGACAGTCTTTGGCAAGAGAGGAATGGAACTTTAAAATGAATTTGGGGCAGAGGTTGATTTTAGGTCTTTTGGCATCGATAAAAAATGACAGCAGCACTCGATTTGATCTTGAGGATCAATGCCAATTCCTTATTAAACTGTCAATCTTTCTTAGTGTCAACCTTAAAGATTTTGATTCTGTGAATGTACCAGTGAACCTGAAAGCTGCAAGTTTCAACAGACCTCCTTGAAAAGTAAACATCAGCCTCTCACCCAGAATTTCTGGAGCTTCTGGTGCCATTTGGTACTACTTTCACACTGATTTTCCTAATAAGCTACAACCAAACAGCTTACTTCATGAATAATTTGCAGAAAATGTCTAATCTTAAAACTACTTTTAAAATAATAGCTGGGGGGCGCCTGGGTGGTTCAGTCAGTTGAGCATCTGACTTCAGCTCAGGTCATGATCTCGCAGTTGACAAGTTCGAGCCCTGCGTCAAGCTCTGTGCTGACAGCTCAGAGCCTGGAGCCTGCTTTGGATTCCGTGTCTCCCTCTCTCTCTCTGCCCCTCCCCTGTTCATGCTCTGTCTCTCTCTGTCTCAAAAATAAATACAAACATTAAAAAAATTTTTTTGAATAATAGCTGGTACTAATTTCCCTGGGACCCCCAAACAACTAAAACCTATCACTCCCCAGCCCTACACCGTGGAAAATCGTGCAAATGGCCACGCTGGCAATTGGGAAAATTCTAAGACTTTGATAAATGTCAATAACTGTTCAAATATTTCTCCCTAAAGGATCATTCCTGTGTCATCAGCTCACTTGAGCTCTTTTGGGGCTGTGAAGAAGCCAGAAAAAGGATTCAAATCTGATTTCTCTTTTGGGGGTAGAATATAAGGAACTTAGCTTTGCAGCTCCCAGGAACATGTTGTGACTTGGGTCACTCATCTGTCTACACCGAACTTTAAAGTACACTGATTCAGATAACCCAGGGAGTGAATCGCTCACTTGTGCTCAACTACAATTCCAACCTTTATCAGCAGTCTATACCAAGTCATAGAATTCTGAATTTGGTCCTTCATCATCTTTATTTCAAATCTGGGCAAGGTAAGTGTTTTTACATGCAGGGTCTCCTTATTTCCATCCCAGTGAGGCAATGAGGCAGTGAGGCAGTATTTCTCCAACAAGAACAAAAGATCAAGAATATTAAGGACAACATGGTCATCAATGCAGATGTGGATGTGTATATGTATATGTGTATGTGTATATGTAGGTGTAGGTGTATAGAATATGTGTATGTATATGTATATGTATATGTATATGTATATGTATATGTATATACAATGCATAGATGCATTTGCTAGGTGCACTAAGTACTTTATCTGCAGTCTTTGATTCCAGTGCCTGGCACTGTCCACACATGTCTGCCCATATAAGCCCATGGCCTTAACCACCCACTTGCCTTCTTTTAAAAATATATTACTTGAATGCCTGATGTGCATCAAACATTGTGCCATGGCCAGGAGGTATAGTGATAAACTCTGCCTTTGAGAAGGACACAATCTGGTAGAGGGGACAAGACCATTAACAAATATATTAGCATATGATAATGCAAAAACTGAAGTAGATACAGGGTATAGAAAAGATCCTTCTGTCCAGCAGGGTGGGAAGTGACTCTAGAAGTGACTCCCGGCATTGGGTCAATGGGATTAGGGAAGTCCTGAAGGTCATTCGCTAAAGCAGCCTAGCAAGCACAAAGGGGAGGGGCATCTTTCTTCATCACTGGATCACTTTTTGGTTTCATTGGGGTAGTCCCACCAGGCATTACCTCAGAGATGTGCTGCTTGACAGGTAACTCCGATAAGCATCAGACCCAGTTTTCAGGGGTTGTCCATGAAGCAAGCATCTTCACACACAGAGGGGCGGCCAGTCTCAGGCTTCTCCCTCTTACGTGGACATTTCACTCAGCTCCGCTTCTGTGACCGCCATGGCTCAACCCAACCCAGAGAAGGAGACCCAACTCAAGGGAGGCCAAAAGGCAGCATGTAGATCAGGCTTTGCTCAAGCACAGTAACACAGAGTAACACACAGCCAGATGATCTGGATTAAGAAGTTTAGCTCTGGGGCACCTGGGTGGCTCAGTCAGTTAAGGGGCCGACTTCGGCTCAGGTCATGATCTCGCGGTCCGTGAGTTCGAGCCCCGCGTCGGGCTCTGTGCTGACCGCTCAGAACCTGGAGCCTGTTTCAGATTCTGTGTCTCCCTCTCTCTCTGACCCTCCCCCCGTTCATGCTCTGTCTCTCTCTGTCTCAAAAATAAATAAAAACGTTAAAAAAATAAAAAATAAATAAAAGAAGTTTAGCTTTCTCTCATTGCCCACCGGGTCCCTTAAAACTCATTCCCCACCTGCTTCTAATCTGCCTTTGTGTGGCAGAAGCCCCATTCCGTATTCCTACTCCAGAAGTGTCGGGCATATCTAGAACCCTCTTTGTCTAAATCCAAAGAGATGGTCTCCCTTCTCTAGCTTTCAAGGTTTCTTTCTTTCCTGTCTGAGGCCTCCTCTTTCCTGGACTTCCACTCTAGGATGGTCACCTGTCCTAAAAGGCAAAGAGACTTTGCCTTTTACTCTCAGGGATGTGACCTAACTCATGATGTCACCACATCAGGTGGTCCAAGATCTACAGAAAAGCCACCAACAAAGTGGAAACACAGGATGCGAGAGTTTGCTGATGGCTGCTCTCAATGGCAGGTTTTAGTCATGATCCATCCACTTGAAAGCAACACAGAGAAGTTTCTCTGGCATACAAAGCAAATGAAATGTCTCTGAACTTGAGAGAAGCACTGTCCAATAGAAACATGGTGTGAGCCACATAGGTAACGTTAAATTTTCCACATTACCAGCCACGTTAATAAAAGTAAAAAGAGAGGCACCTTGGTGGCTCAGTAGGTTAAGTGTCCAACTCTTGGTTTTGGCTCAAGTCATGATCTCATGGTTTGTGAGTTCGAGCCCCACACTGGTCTCTATGCTAACAGCATAGAGCCTGCTTGGGATTCTCTCTCCTTCTCTCTGCCCCTCCCCAACTTGTGCACACACTCTCTCTCAAAATAAATCAATAAATCAAACTTAAAAAATAAAAGTAAAAAGAAATGCATGAAATTAATTATTTTACTTAACCCAATATATCACATTATAGTTTCAACACATAATTAATACCAATAATCATGAGTGAGATACTTCAGTTTTTTTCATACTACATCTTCAAAGTCCCACGTACATTTAACATTTACAGCCCATCTCAATTCAAACTAGCCACATTCCTCAGTGGCCATTGGTGGCCACTGGCCACTGTATTGGATGGTGTAGCTCCAGAGGCTTACAGTCTAGAGGAGCTGAAAGACACTCTTGCTCTCTCTATAACATAAAGTGATGTTCAGACTCAGTACCTGTCTCCTCCCTTACCCCAGGGATGGTGGCCCAAGACTTTCCAGGGTGAATTTCCTTATGATACCCTTTAACACTAACTACTCTGTGGACAGGCAATGAAACAGACCCAAAAGAGTGGAACATGGCCAGTGCACCCCAGACTGCCCATCCCCTGACAGTTATCACCCTGCCAGGGATTCCTGCGATGGCTACTTTTTAGAAGGGGTAAAAAGAGCCTGTTGACACTTCCACAGCTGAGCTATCCTACCTAGAAGCTTTCACAATTGCTGTCTTTGGCTAAATTTCATTCCATGATCGATCTTTGACCAACTGATTTTAATGCATATGACACTTTGGATATTAATAAAGTCAGCGGTTAGGAACTCTTCAAGTTGCAAGTGACAGGAAAACTAACAGTGACAATTCAAGTGTCACTAAAAGTGACAATTCAAACTAACTCAAGCCAAAAATAGGTGAAGGGCACAAGTGCTTTATCAGTCCACCTAAGTAGGAGGCCCAGAGAGGGTAAGCTTCAGGTGAGGTGGCATCAATTTCGCCTAGGACCCAATTTCACCTAGGACCTGATTCACGGTCTCTCCAGTCTACATTCCTCCACAGTGACAAAATCTTCAAGCTTTACATAGTGGTCACCGGCAGCTCCAGAAAATCCCTTCAGGTCTCAAAGGGACTGAACAGCTGCCCACCTCACAACCAGCAGAAGAAAAACAGCCTCTTCACTGGCTCCCCACAAATCCTAGGAGTCACCCTCTTCCATTGGCCAGAACCAGGTCACATGTCCATGTCTGAATCAATAAATGCAAACGATCCCTGGATCCCTCAACTGTGCTTAGGCCAATCAGAGCCCATCCCAGGAGCTAGAGGAGGGGCTAATCCCTCCTGAGAAGAGAGAGGGGTGAAGTCCCCGAAGGAAAAATCAAGGTCCCTACATGTGAGAAGCTGAAGGTAGATAATGGAGAAGCCCTCCAACAAATATCTACCACAATCAACATGATGCGTCCAAGGTTGTTACTTTATTTTGCTTGACGGGTGGGGACTCAACCAGAGAATTGCTGAATTCTCTGGTAGCTTCAACTATGGCTCACTAAATTTCAGTCCATCCAGAGAACTGTCACAACTACCGGATTTCTTTGGATGGAGAGAAATCTCTGTAGCACAAAGCTTTTAAAACAAGCCCCCATGTTGGATGGGTTTTTCCCAGAGTCCTCTATTGAAATCCTGACTATAATCCAGGGGTATTAAGACATAAATGCCTCATAAGAGTTAAAAACTACAGAAAGATCTTATGAACAAAGTTCAAGTGTTATGAGCTCGTACCCTAAGATTACACAAATAAGCCTGGTCAGGCATGAGGTTAGCAAATCTTTCAACAACTGTAAAAAGATTTAAGGAAGCCCGTGATGTCATATTTCTGTGACCAGCTCTTCAAACAATTTTTTCTCAAGCTCATAGCTTGCTGTGCTAGTTCCTTTTGGTGACAAGAAGGCAACATGCATATAAGGGAGGGAGGGGGAACTCCAGAAATAAGCAGCAAGGGATACACTTTGAAAAAGAATAATTCTTGGCACTAAAGTATCCTTTAGTATATTTCTGCTCCAGAGGGCTTTAAAAATATCACATTCATTTGAAAGATGGAACGCTCCTCCTAAGTTTATAATCTATAGCAATTACTGTAATTAATAATCAGTGACATCCATATGGGCAGGAACTGTGTCTGTTCTGTTCACCACCGTGTACCCAAGTCCTGGAACACGGTAGGCATTCAGTAAATATTCGATGCAGTGAAATCAGATTGAATTTATCTGGTAGAAGCCAACCGATTTTAATACACAGGCTTGGCCTGAAGATTATTTCACTATTCTAATGTAATTCCTCTAGGTGGTTGAGATTGAGGTGAGGCAGGGGGTGACGGTGGTCAGGGAGTGGTAATGAGCAGAATGCTTAAGGTGACCTAAAAGCAATCATTCCAACAATTCAACCTCAGATTGCTTGATGTGGGGACCCAGAGATGGAGATAATACAAGTTCATGGAGGCTCAGGGCGAGAGGAGCACCCGTGTAGTGATAACATAATGTCATATATAACAGAAGGAAATGTAAAGTGTTATCGGCACAAAGACGAAGGGGCAACTAATTTTCCCTAGCAGGATCAGGGAGGATTACAAGAAAGAATTTTGGCTTATAACTATTCTTACCTGTAGGCTCCACAAAGACAATATTTAAGGTCTCCAGGGACTGAGAGGAGTGGGGGTAGGAGGTGGGAAAATCACAGGTGCCATGTAATCCCTAGAGCCTTTAAAAGTGTCTTCACAGATGAACGAGTCCTCCCTTTGCTGCCCCACGAACCTTTGTATATGTACCCATCACAGGCCCACGGGGTCCCAATCAGCTAGAACAAAGCCCCAGCTTTGGGACAACCCGGTGTCCCAGGAACTGAAGAGTTTAGCAGGGACGGACAGAAAGTACTTGCTTTGAAAAGAGGCAGTGGGTTGTTTCTACCACGCTATCTTGTTTCTGGTGAAATTTAATAAACAGTGGTTCAGAAGAACGGACCACATCCTCTCCACTAGATAGATCTGTTTTTGCCACATGGTTTTCAGTATTCCTAATGAACTGTTAACAAGCTGTCAATTAAATGCACAAATTAGGAGAGATGACACGAGAGGTTTCTACAACAGAGCATGCTCCCGGGCTGCAAACTACAGACTCTTCCAGAAAGGCCAAGGCCCTTGCATTTGGACTTTCCAGTGAACATCTTTGACCTGGATGGTGGAAATGTTGCAATTAGGTTCCAGTTTGGGGTGGGGTGGGGGTTAAGACATGAACTGAAAGTAAAATTAATTTTTTTTTTTCTCACTCCAAGCGCCAAAAATCCTCTTGGCTTATAGCGAATCAAACAGTTAATTCTCTGCTGCAACTTGTAAACCTGTTTTACTTAAATGGGTGCTGACAGAAGACTTTATTCTGTGTGACTTTTATTGTCATTTCTTTTCCAGCCAATTGGTTCTGTAGGCTCTCTGCTGTTTATCAGGCCCCTCTTCAGGGAAAGAACTCCACACAAAGGAAGGAAACTGCGGAAACACACATCAAACTTTAAATGTAATTATCCCCGTTCTCTGCCTGTCGCTCCTTCCCAAGAGAGTCTCCTCCAAGTACATCTTATTGTTGGAGCCCTAAATCTCCCCGGCCTGGTTTATTGCCCAAGATGGGACGTTAAGGGAATGGCTGAGAGCATCAACAGGAGTGCTGAGGAGACCGAGGGCAGCTTAGCACATCCTGGGGGGCAGAGTGAAGCTCTCTCACACAAAAGGACATGAAAGGGTTTCTGCAGACACGAAAGAGAAAGGAAGCAAAAATCAGAAGGGCTCCTTCGGTGAGAATTGTCGGAAGGGTTCCTCACGCAGAAATGGGATAACAAAAAGACCAGTTACTGGTTAACGCAGAGAAAAGAGCCTGGACACACTGGGGAGAGGGGCGGCATCTTGATACAGTGAATGAAACGGCCCTGACGACACCTTTGTCAAAGGAGTCCGTGGGAGGAATTCTGGAAAGGAGGCTGCCAGGGTGGGGGACACATGGAGCTGACAGGAAATGACTGTTCCCACTTCATACCCCAAAGTCAATTATTTCCCCCAGAAAGAATGGGAGCCTCTGCTGGTTGGGCCCAAAGACTTGCAGGGCTGATTCCCCACCCTCAGGGACTTGGCTTCCCCACCCACTGAAGGACTGGAATGGTGCTGACAATCCCTAAATGAAAAAAGATGCCTAGGTGTGTGGGGCGGGGGGGGGGGGGGGGGTTGGCAGGACCCCTCCCCACCCCAGAGCAGAGAGGGGAGGGGGGGAGGAGGGCTTAAGCCCCAGGTGGCCCCAAGGACCTTCTTCCCTTCCTGTGGCACTGCTGTCTCCTGCCGTCCTGTCTTTTACATCCCAGGTTCCTCCCTCAGTCTGGTGATGATGAACCAGACTCACCCAATCTGCCCCCCCCAAGCACTGACCCTCTTCCAGTCTTATCTTAGGCCCTTACCCTACCTTGCTATACAGCACAGGGGTCCTGAATTTGGAATCTGAAGACCCAGGTTCATGCCCTATCTCTGCCATTCACTGTGTGACTGTGAATACATTTCTTGGACTCTCTGACTTTTGCTTCCTTTTCTGAAAACAGATCACAGAGAAAAAAAGCTGTTATGAGAGTCAAATGACAAAATGGAAAATTCTGTAAACCAGAAGGCAACAAACTAGAAGTTTAAAAATTCTTCTCCCTCTCTTTTTTTCCCTTTTAGCAGTGGCACTCTCTGTTCCAAAAGGTGTCTTAAGTGGAGCTCCAATGTGTTAAAGAGAGGAAAGACAGAGCGTTCTGGAAGAAGCAGGGGCAGAGCCCCACACCCTTTTCCATTCCCTCTACATCTGTTCTCGACTTCATAGTTTGGAAACCACCTGCCTCTATTAACAGTCACCATTAGTAACTGCTAATCAGAAAGCATTCTGGAAATAAAATCCATGCTATTACAGATAACATGAATGGAACATAGCCCACTATGGCCTTCAGGTACTTATTCGCACTGATGGTTTTCAGTCAGACCTACAGGGGGGCAGACTTGCACCTCCTTGAGTATCAACCTCTTATCACAGCAGCCTGGCATCACTCATGCTTCCCCATGATGACACCTACTTCATTCACCACATCCCCCTGCTCTCTCCTGTCTTACACTCTTGGCTATTTATCCTTTAAAAGAGGTATCTTCTGTCCATTCTGTGACTCACCCCTACACACATAGGTACACACACACACACAAACACACACACACTTAACAGCTAGATAAAAGTACAAATTTCTTAAAACCAGTCCATGAAAAATGAGCTACAGATACATTAACAAGAATGCTTTGGAGTCCCCTAACGATCCTTACCACCAAGCAAGTTTCCAAAAGTGACTACAAATCATTGACCCCGGCTGACTAATGTGTCTGTAGTCAAGCATGGAGCCTGCTGGACAGAGGAGGGTCTGGCAGGTTTGGGCGTGTTAGCAGAGCTCCCCTGATCAGCCGCACTCAGGCCCAGCTTTAATTCAAATAAGCGTTTGTGCAGGACGCAGCACCACCGCACCCCCCCCCCCCCCACCTCCCTTGCACTCTGCCTCTTTCATTAAGCAATTCTTCCCCCAGATCTAAATGCTAACTGTCTGGCAGGCTGCAGAGCCGCATTCCCTACCCCCAGCCCCTGAGAGGCCCAGAGGGAAAGTCAGCAGGCACAATTACAGCTTTCACGTGTCTTTCTGGAGAGAAGGCTTAAGTGTTATTTTATATATTTTCTCTGCACCATGTCAGTGATTTTTCTCGGGAAGCACAGCCTCAGGCGTCCCCCCCACCACAATGAAAATTTCATAGAAAACTTATCCAGACTAAGAAAGGCAACATTTTTTTTTTTTCTCCTGAGAGCTATGTGGGCTGCTTTCTGCCCCATGCTACTGTTATAAACACAGAGTCACAGTAAACTCACGAAGACAGGGGAGGGGTGTAAAAATAGGAACATGGAAGGGAAGAGGGGAATTAGAGACATCAGGAGAGGGCTCCTCACTAATAGGAAAGAAGAATAACAGATTGCTTTCTTTACAAACGAGAGAATCAGGCCTGCAAGGGGCCTTGCCTGCTTCCATTCCCAAACCAACGCTCCAGCCCGCGGGCATTCGTGGCTTTCTTGTGCCCTCTAGTGGACAATGGTGGTCACTTTTTTTTTTTTTTTTTTCCTTGAGTGACAGCCAGAGTCTCTTATGCACTTGTCGGCCTTCTTATTACATCATGAATTTTGATAAGCCCATTAGCCAGCCAGGCAGCCAGGAGGAGGATGTCTTTCTCACTTGATGACTACACAATGAGGAGTAATATATTTTAATTTAAACACCATAAACCTATTGAGTGCTTAATTAACTTTAACCGTCTTTAGGGGAATGAAGCCAATTTGAGGGGGTCAAAAGGAGTTGTTTCAATATCAAACAGTTTTACATAGTCAATCCATTCATTCGGCCTACAGCTACTGATTAACACACAAAATTAACATGTTAGTAAAAATTCATATTCAGGCCTCTAGGGAAATTAAGATGCGCATGCACAGGGCATGATTAGCACAGCTATTGTTTTCTCCCAACAATATAATTTAATGGGTTTTTAGAATTACAGAAAGAGAGACTTGGTGCTGGTTTGAATTGATTATTTACCACAATGCTTTGAAATATAGAAAGGATAGAAAACATCTCAAGCCAAAAGGGCCAGCGAACAGAAGCGGAGGGGCTCAGAGTGAGTGTATCTTACTAAGGAGCTTGGCCAGGATGAACTGATGGAGAGGCAGGCTGGGCACCACAACCAGACACGAGCCCAGGGCCAACAAGAGGAGTGGAGAGAGGCTTTCTGGATGCATGAAAAAGCACAGTAAGAGCTGTCTTCCCAGGGAGGAGGAAATCATTTCATTTAAGATTTAATCACACTACACACCCAGCCTATCTCCCAGAGGTATCTGAGGTATGTACATTACTCAAACACACATGAAAAGAATAAATAAAAAAGAATGTAATTTTGTATTTTTTAAAAAATAAGGAGTCAATGGGGGTACCTGGGTGGCTCAGTTGGTGAAGCCTCCGACTTTGGCTCAGGTCATGATCTCACAGCTCCTCAGTTCGAGCCCCGCACTGGACTCTGTGCTGACAGCTCAGAGCCTGGAGCATGCTTTGGATTCTGTCTCCCTCTCTATGCCCCACCCCCGCTCACACACTCTCTCTCTCTCAAAGATAAATAAACATTTTTTAAAAATTAAAAAAAAAATAAGGAGCCAATGAGAAAGAGAACAGAGAGCAACCGAGTAAGATCGTTACCACATTCACAAAGCAGATTTAGTTCTGAGCTTCCTGGCAGCCAAGGAAAAAGTGCTAAGCGCACTGGGATATCTAATTCTCATTATCTGATGTCCTGAAGACAACATACAAGTTTGTCTGGATCGACATATTTCCTTCCTCACCCTGAATTTGAGAGATTGATTTTGTAATTGCTTGCAGACAGGTCATCACATACGAGGGTTGTCAGTGTGTTTAGCAAAAGATACAAAAGTGTTCTTCACAAAGTACTTCTTATGTTAATGCTCCATAATATGTAAGGACAAAATCTGAGATTGAAACTGGCAAAACCTTTTCTTTAGTACTTAAATAATACAGTGTAGGTATATGCTTTCTGGTGATCTTTCTAGAATCTCTGTTGTAACAATAGTAGCTTTAGGACCCAGACAAGCAGGAAACAAAAAAGGACTTTTTCTTCCCACACAACTTACAGGATCTCTACAAGAACCTTGATCGCCTTCAGTCTCTCCCCGTCTAAACCATCTCTACATGGCCAAGAAACAAATCCTTCTAAAACCTTTACCTTAGGGGCGCCTGGGTAGCTCAGTCGGTTGAGGGTCTGACTTTGGCTCAGGTCCTGATCTCGCAGTTTGTGGGTTCGAGCCCCGCATCAGGCTCTGTGCTGACAGCTCTGGAGCACTACCTCACACAAATCCTCCAGCCAAGCAGGCTGGTCTTTCACCAAACCCTCACCATGCCTCCAAGCCCCTATTCACGCCAGTCTCCCATCCCACGCTGGATTGCCTTTACTCATCTTCAGATCCTTCTTCCTCCACCAAACCGTTCTCCACTCTCCTCAAAGACTAATTTTCTGCACAATAAATAGTCAAGGCCCTTACTCTCTCACCCCAAATCCCGCTCCTGCCATTACCTTCTATGTATCCCAAGCTTCAGGCTATGAACGCCTGCTTCTCCCCAAACTCACTACCGACGTCTTTGCCCACATCATCCTCCTGCCTTGCTGTCCATCCCTGCTTTCAAGCTGGCACACCCTCCTTCGAGACACAGCTCACCTGAAACCTCTTCTGTGAGGTTCCCACCCGCCGGGCAGGTCGCCTTCTTCTGCCCTAGGTTCCCGAAGTGCACCACCCACACCTCTTTCACCCCCGGCACAGTTTACTGCAAATATTTAGGTCGGCTTCCATCTCCCCTGCCACACTGGGAGCTCCTCGATGACAGGTTGAGTGTTTTAATGGCTTTTTCTTTCTTCTTTTTTTCACCTCCTGTGGTAAACGGTGCCTGGCACTTATTAGGGTTAGTTGAATTAAATCACTAGGTAATCCTCAACCACGTGCACACCCCACTAGACTCAAAAGCTCCTGTATGACAGGGTTGCAGGGTTCTGCTTCTCTGGTCTCTCGGGCTGTTCCTCATGTCGTGGGAGAGCAGTCCTTCTCTCTGCTTGCTGTTGTAGAAAGACCTTCCGCTGTCTGTCTGACTGTGTATCTGTCTGCCTTCTTCTCTCCCTTATCTCTTTCTTCGCTCAGTAGCTTTTATTCACCAAAGAAGTCTGGCAAAGGGGACAGATA
>NW_024412418.1:19624202-19642271 GCF_014898765.1 Herpailurus yagouaroundi | reverse complement strand
CCCCCCCAAAAGGTGTTTTAAAACCAGGTCCTTCAGCAAAGTGAGCAGACCACGGCAGTCAGGTCACTTTAACAGGCTGGGGCCAGGGTGACAGAGACAGGGACTGGGTTGGCTCCGGGACACGAGACAGGACTGAGACTGTGGTACAGAAGAGCTCGGGACCTGGGAACCACAAGTGTGTCAGGACCGTGAGGGGAACGACGCCGTCCTGGGTATCTGCACTGACCGTCCTGAAGGCCACCCCTCAACACAAATGGGCAGAAACTTTCCGGGGGGCAGTTTGGCCCACTCACTTCAGTCTTAACAATGTATGCATTCTTAGGACTCAATTTATTTAGGGATTTATGCCACATAAATAATCACAGATATGTTCCAAGATTTAGCTATCTAGACATGCATGACAGTATTATTTAGTGAAAAGCTGGACACATGCTCAATAGATCAATTAGTTAATGAGATGATAGCATCCATTCCACGAAATACCAGCTAAGTGGCTTAATAGTTATCGACAGAAAAAAATATTCATCCAATTTTATTAAATCAAAACAGCATGGAATAAACATTTCTACAGTATAATCCTGTTTTGCTTAAAAATACGTGTATGTTGGGGCACCTGGGTGGCTCAGTGGGTTGAGCGTCCGATTTCGGCTTAGGTCATGATCTCATGGTTCCTGAGTTCGAGCCCCATGTCGGGCTCTGTGCTGTCAGCTTGGAGCCCAGAGACTGCTTCGGATTCTGTCTCCCTCTCTCTCTCTGCCCCTCCCCTGCTCACACTCTGTCTCTCTCTGTCTCTCAAAAGTGAACTCATGTTAAAAAATAAAAGAAAAAAATAAAACTAAAAATATATGTATGTGAATGAAAACAAAAATTTCTGGAAGGCTATTTACCAAGATGTTCACAAGCAGTTATCACTATATAATAGAGTCACGGTGCCTTTTTGTTATAAGTTTTTCACTCATCTGCAATTTAAAATTTTCTAACAATAAAATTGTGTTGCTTTTGTAAAAAGAAAAAGACAATAGGAGTTATATTTTTAATTATTTTTTAAAAGCTGATCATACAGCTTTACGGCTAATCCCACGCTTTATTACAAATACGATCCCGGGTTTTATGAAAGAAACTATGATCTTACCTGGCTAAGACTGATTGCTACCCAGCACCCATTCTTCCCTTCTTTGGTAAAATAACCCCAATGTTATCCTGGGTGACAATCACTCAGCTAAATGACTGCGTTTTCCAGCCTCCCTTGCAGATGCTGTGGCCCTGAGACTTAGTGTTGCCCAACGACAGGGATACAGAAGTGCTGTGTGGGGCTCCCAGGAAGACTCTTTGAGGAAGTGCATTCCCCTAGAAATTCAGCCCACCTGTCCCTCCTGCCTTCCTCCTGCTTGCTGCCATGATGACTGAAGTTCCAACAGCTTTCCTAAATCCATTTTTACAGGGAAGAAAATTACATTTTTGTTTAAGCTCCTGTTATTTTGGATTTTCTGCTCTACCTACCCCCCCACTGCTCACAGTGGGTCAACAGCTACTGGGTGGGGGGAATACAGGAGGAAAAGGACTTGAAATTTTAACTTGGGGTGGCAACGAAAGCCAGCAAATCCTTCAGAGCTGGGCTTTCATGTGTTATTATTTAAAATCATAAATGCTGACATTTATGCCACTGAGGGAGGAAATGCCATTATTTCCAGCAATAACAGCACGGAGCTGTGGCAAGTTGTTTCACTTAGAAGATGTTTAACACAGGTCTCGTAATTGTCACTTAATGGGTCAGGGAACCAAGAGAGGCCTGCCTTTGTGTGTTAAGGCCTCCCTTCTGCAGATCACAAACGTCTCCTTTTATGTTTAGGAAATGTAATTACAGGCCAGAATACCACCACAAAGCTTATTGCTTTTGCGGGGCGTTAGTCCTTTCAGTGTTTTACAAATGCTACAGGCTCCAGAAGGCAAAGCTTAACTCCCAAGACCCTTTGGGGAACACTTAATCGTGCCCTTCCAAGGACTGGTCACCAAGTGTAACACTGATGTGGGACAAGGCTTCCAGGTGAATTTTTAACCACAGCCTTCCCCAAACTGAAGCCTTCAGGCACCTCTCTCTTGCCTTATTTATTCCTACTAATCTTTTAAGATTCGGATCTGGTGTTCCCTACCTCCAGGTAAAGCTCAGTTAGGGGCTGGTCTCTGGCATGCCCATAATACCTACAGCTCACCTCTTATAATAGCCGCCACCTATTGAGTCCTTATTACACACGGGCGCTGTGCCAGTTGGTGCTTTGTGTGGGCCATGTCACGTAACCCTCCTAAGAGTCCTATGAGGTAGGTACACGTGCATTTTATAAATGAGGAAAGGAGTCTCCGAGAAGCTAATAACCCACCCTAGGCCTTGCAGTATGATTCAAAGATTATGAGGTAATGATTCACCCACTTTATCTGGCCCCGGAGGCAAAGTCATACTGTCTCGTAAACCAGTGGCAGCCTCTCATTACAACATCCCCTGTACTTCCCATGCCCTGCAGTGCTCGGCATCCAGTAGGTACTCAATAAATGTCAGCTGAATGATTGGTCCACTGTCAGTCCATTCCTATCCAACTATACAGACTTAGGTTAAAAATCACTAGATGGAAATGCAAATTGGTCCCCAAGGCTGGAAGAAACAGCCTAAGAGAGACATGGTTAAACAGAAGTCTACATACAGGGAGTGTGACCTGTAGCTGATGGAAGCTCCTTCCAAGATGCATCTTCATATTGTCGAGGGAAGAGCGGTTGGGAAGAGATCCATATTTCTTCCTCACGATTCTTCACAGAAACAAAACACAACCAACAGCAGTTGGAAAAAAAAAAAAAAACGTAAGAAACAGCAACCTGGAAGCAGGCCCAGCCCTGTGCTCTGATTCCAGAAGACAATGGCTCCAAACTCAGAACAGGATTTAGAGGGCGTCCTTGAAGAGGCTCCAGAGGCTCACAGTGGAGATGTAGCTGCTGAGGCCAGAAAGGGCCCAACCCATAAGGCTTTTCCTCAGCCTCACGATGAGGCCCGTCCACCGCAATCCCAGGACGCCTAGTGCTACACTCTCAGTTAGTGTTAAAGCTACATCCTACTGCGTCCTCATGATGTACCAAGCACATTTTCCTGCCCTGGGAAGGATGTGCAGAATCGGGCAGGAGAAGGCCTTTAGTTCTCCTCAGGACACTCTTAGAAACCAGGAAGTGATGCATCAGGCAAAATTGAGAGATCAGGTCTGTTGCCACCCCTCCCCTGGAGCCCTGGAGAGCTTTTTCATGGGACTTTCTGACATCTCTCTCTGTCTCTGTCTCTGTCTCTGTCTCTCTCTCTCTCTCCCTCTCTCTGAGACCACCTCAGCAAGCCCATCTGTGCTTGTGGCTATAGTGCCCTCCAGTGGGGAGACTGGGCCCTGTGGGGCCAGGCACAGGAAATGGCTGCCATGACAGAGGGTGATGCCAAGTGAAAAGCATGGCTTCCAGCAGCAGCACCTGGCCTCCTGGCAACTCCCAGCCAGGCTTGGAGTTGTGCCTGAGTTTTTTTGTTTCAGATATTTGACAACTCCCCCCACCCCCACTTCATTCTTTTCCAAATAGGATCCTCCTGAAAGACCCCTCCTGTGGCTTTGTGAGGGGCCAGATAGCACCAGTCCTGAAGGGCTACCCTCATTTTTCTACAGAAGCTATTTCTGACTCCTTAGTCAATGACAAGCTAAAATCTAGCCTTCTTGAAACTGCAATTTTGATTTGGGAAATGAAAATGAAATCCCTTTTCCTCTGGCAGACTACCAAGGCCGCTTTTGTTACGGTAGTGCGTTTTGGGGCAGCTATCTGGCTCTGTGACGGACACTGGGCAGGATGGGCGTCGGTCTTAGCAGTGACCACTGGGAGACTTCAGCCTCCTGAGGAGGAACAGCAGACTGGTGACTTGGAGGCATATCCTACAACCAGGTAAGGTTTGGGCCACTCACCATCTCCCCAGTATCCTTCCTGTGCATCCACCGTCACCAAGCCCTGTAAACTCCACGTCCTCAACGGTGATTTTATAGTCTCTTCTCCATGCCCAGCACCAGAAAGCCAGCTGTCGACATCTGTCTGGTCTACTGTAACGACTCCTGTCTTTCCTCCATGCTGCACCCCTACACAGTGTGATAGTGTCTCCCCCACGCCATGACACTACAGTCTGGCCCACATGAGATCTTCCATCCTCGTTCTCACCTTTGACGATTCCTATCCCGGCCCGACTCTGGCTTTGTGCCCCGCCCCGCCAACACACACCTGTTTGTGGTGGTGCCCCAGCCTGCATCTGCTCTTCACACCCTAGTCTGATGTGTTCCTCAGTCTTCAAAATCCAGCTCAGCACCACTCACTCTGGGATGAAGACGGCCAAACTACACACTGCCCATTGCCCACTGCCTACTTCCTCCTTTGAGTTCTAGAACTCCTTCACTTCTTTTTTTGACTCCCCCAGGGGACTGTGAGCTCTTTTGAGTCCAGAGCCTGATGTGAATTCATCTTTGCATCTCTAGTGTTGATATAGCACCTCTTACGTAGGGACGCTCCGCTGCTCCTCTGTCACTGCAAACTCACCATGATGGAAACCAAACTCCTCATCTTCAGTTTCTCTATCTTCGCCTCGGACGGCTTATCAGTAACTAGGTTAGGTGGTCTCATCTCCACAGTCATGCATACCCATTTCCCCTTCCCATTTCTACTTCCACTGCCCTAAGGAGGACCTCATTATCCTGTACCTGAGCTATGGAAGTGACCTCCTAGGAGCTGATTCCCTTCTGAAAATACAAGGTGATTATGTCATTCTCCTGCTCAAGATCCTTCAGTGGCTCCCCTCTGCCCATAGAATAAAGTTCAAACTCCTTCACTTGCCATCTAAGATGCTCTGACTTAGTCCCAACTTACTTTTGTCATCTCTTCTCTGAGCATCTGTACGCAAGGACCATGCTCTCCTTCCCAACAGAATTATCACTGTTTCTTTCAATCCAGATAAAATAGCCCCTTCTTTTCAGGCAAAACCAGTCCCTCCGTTCAAAGTATTTCCACAACATGCAGTTTCCATGTTAACCGAGCACTCGTTTGTTCTACCTATTATCACATTGGGTTGCTTTCCTCACAGACTGGCCTGCTAGACTGCAAGCTCTCAGGGGCAAGAATCCTGCCCCATCCACCTCTAATCCTCTCTGTCTCCTTGAGCACAACAGATGGTCAGTGTATTTCCATTAACTACAAATGGAACAAATGAAATCGAAGAAGTTACAAGTTGTGTTTAAATAGGTTCACACGGGTTTGAAAAGCACCATGGTCAGGATCATGTTATGAAGCAGCTCTGGATGACACAACGGCTCTTAAAAAGCTCACAGTATATTTGAGATGATATAGGAGACCATCCGGACACGAAAAGCCACAAAGGAAAAACAGTGGTCTTCAAGCATGCATGCATGCAAAATGAAGCGGAGATAGCACACAATTTATGAAACCCAGAGAGGTGTTTTCATGCCACTGCTCTGAATGATGCCTCTAGGATTTAAAATTCTATCAGCTTTGTCTGGAGAAACAAAGATTCTCTGAAATGTCTTAATATTGTTGCACGTGACTATTAGATTGTGTAATCATGAACAGTCCTTAGAGGAAACTCTCCTGGGGCAGTGTATCCTAACAGTTGAGAGTCAGACCATCTGAGTTCAAATCCCAGCTCCACCACTTACTCATTGTTGGCATGGGGCAATGTCTTAACCTCCCTGCCTCATTCTTTTCCTCCTGTAAATGGAGAGCGTAATAAATACCTACCTCACTGGATCCTTAGGAGAACTAATTGAGCTAGAATATATAAAGTGCTTAGAACATAGTAAACCCTGTATCAACCCTGACTATTATTTTTAAATAGACCAACTTTCCAGACAGGGACAGAGCTAACAAGATTCAGCTAACAAGCATCTGTGTAATACCTAGTATTCAGGTACTCTTCTTTCCTTCTCATTGATTTTAGAAACTACTTTTTAATGGGAAGTTTGTTTTTTTTAAGTGGTTACCATTCACTAAGGGTTTACTTTTTTCAGATAGTGGATCACTTAATCACACAGGAACACAGTACAGTAGCTAAGAGGCTGGACTCTATAGCCAGGGTGACAGAATCATCTGTGGGTATCTCCACTATGTGATTTAATCTTTCTGGTTCTCGGCTTCCTCGTTTACAAAAAGGTGAGAGTAACGGTATCTACCTCTTGCCATCCTCGTGAGGATTGATGAGCTGGAATGTGTAGCAGCCCTTGGGATTTTGTCAGTGCTCAGGAAACATAGCTATTCTTTTCCAGTAAATAGGTACCAACCACAAGCCATGTGCCAGGTACTGTGCTAGTTGTTGGGGATCCAGCAGCAAAAAAGGACAAAGTCCCCACCCTCTAGAGATGTAGGTACTATTATCACCATCATCAATCTTGAAATTGAGACTTAGGGCACATTCAAATCTGCCTGAAGTTACTGCCTTGAAAGTAAACAGGCTGTGGTTTGAACCCAGCCAGGGCTTAACGAGAGTACCATCCCCCTTCAACGTGGAGCGCTCAGGCTCAGCATTCACTCTTTCATAGCACTAGAGACCTTGCTCACTTTCTACAGAGTTAGAGTTGGGACCCCTTAGCCTGGATTCCAGACATGCGGACCATGGTATCATCTTCAGACCCTTGTTTTGGGAAGCAGCCCAAGCTGATCTCCAAGAAAGGCAGAGCCACTAACTGGACCACAGGTGGCACCTGATCCAAAGGCAGTCCAGCTCTAGGAAGACCATGGCCCATGATGTGGCCAGCACAAAAACTTTGCTCAATAGGGCTAATGGTAAGTAGTGAAGCCAATCAGACTCAGTCTTCCTCCAGGGTGTGAACAGAAAACTTCAGAGAAAAGCAAATCAATAGGAAAGAGGACGAGGAACTAGAAAACACCAAAAGAGATGCAGAGAGCACATGTGGCAGCATCTTGATTGTTGGCAGAAGACAGAGCTAAAGTCCTCAAGTTCAGGCACCGAGGAAGAGACCTCGGATACAGGACAACGATGACTCCATGGGATCCCTTACCCACCTATAGACTCCGCACCCTGACAAGGAGCCCCTATTTTCCAACAGAGCTCCTGAGACTCCGTTCCCTCTAGCTGTGTGCAGCCATCCAAGACTCTCCTACCCCAACTTCCCCGAATTCTTTCTCTTCTACTTTTGCTTCACACATAACACTCCTGGGACCCAAGCAGACCATGGGCACTCCTGCCAACAGTCTTCCATACCCTGTACCCACATCATACTTCAAGGCCCAGCCACACTCACCATCTGCCTGACGCCACCCTCAGCAGGGCCTGCTCGTACCTGGGACCTCTCTGATCTCCAGTTTCCTCCTCTGCCCATGAACACAAGTCTCTGCCTCCCCAGCATGACTCCAATCACGCTGTGGGTCTAGTGCCTTCTAGTACGTTGCCTTGTGCACAGCACAGTAAAACCCAGTAAATGTTTGCTGGTTGGCCGGTAATTCTAATGCAACATACCACAGGGGCTAGAGAAGCAGGCCACAGCCTTCAGCCCTAGGGGGTTATTTGCCCTCCCCTCCCCTATCCAGAGAACATTTGGCAATATCTGGAGACATTTTTCGTTGTCACAACCGTGGGGATGTGCTAATGGCATTAGAAGGTATAGGCTGGGGATGTGCCCAATGTCCCACAATGCACAGGACTACAACCTCTCCACGACGAAAAATTATCATGCTTAAAATGTCAGTAGAGCTGACATTAAGAGACTCTGGACTAAAGCCATGAGAGAATTAAAGAGAAACAAGATTTGGGAAATACACTTAAAATAATAACACATTGTTAGAAACAGACTGTTTGGCTAGACTGTATTCCTCTGAGTTGTGTTTATGATTTTAGATAAATTACAGTAAAATCCTGTGATCCCAAGCCTCATGATAATGCTAATTTGGATATAAGGCAACTGACAACTAGCAGCAAATTCACCCCAGCAACGCCACGCTCCTCTCAATACGCAATAACGTGACCCTACATCTTATGGGGTGGAGTTCTTGGACCCCAGCAATAGCACTACGGCGGGGTTAGATTACAGTTCCACGGTGCTGGCAGAGTTCATGAGCAAACTACTCTCATTCTGGCTGGTGTGACCATTTTTTATCCAGTCTGCGGGCTTCAGTAGGATTGGTCCTATTAGCCCTTTTTTTCGTTGAACAGCATTTCTCCCTTTGTGTCAGTCACACACATGGCTTTGGAGAAGAACAAAGCCAGACTCCACCCTCAGTTTTGCCAGTGGCCTTTGCCTGCACGCTCCCAAAGGGCAGGACTGGGCCTGTGCCATCAGCCACTGCACACTCAGTGCCTGAAGAGTAAGGGTGGTTGGGAAACATCTCTGGAATGAATGAAAGCACTCATTCTCTGTCTCACCTCTTCCAAACTCATTTTCTTCGCCCTATAACATAGAGAAAATAGCACCTAGGACAGCAGTTGTTACAAGAATTAAATTAAGTGAGACCATGTATATCAAGCTCCTGGAACAGAGTTGGACACACAGTTCACTTAACGGCTCTTATCCCTACATCTGAAAACCAGTAAAAATCTGCCAGCTCTTTCAGAATCCTGCTAGGCACCACGAGCTCCTCCCCAAACTCTCTGTTCTTCAAAGAAGCACCATCAGGCCAGAGGAAGCTCTAAAGCACCGAGAATGGAATAGGTTTATTTCTCTGAAACTAATTAAAAATCAAAAGTTCTGCCATGATTTCCAAGCCAGATTTATCCTCACATGTGGGCTTCGCATTTTAAATTTTAATTTGATTATGCACATCTCAGACTAGCAACAGGAATGG
This sequence comes from Herpailurus yagouaroundi, assembly GCF_014898765.1. Classification (NCBI taxonomy): domain Eukaryota; kingdom Metazoa; phylum Chordata; class Mammalia; order Carnivora; family Felidae; genus Herpailurus; species Herpailurus yagouaroundi. Next base: position 19,633,412 of record NW_024412418.1, on the reverse strand, counting down.
ATGAGAGCCAGGGTCCTGTCTTTTTATATTTCCTCAGCATTACCTACCTACCTGCAGGCGCCTAATAAACAGTAAATGAACAAAGGGAAGAGCCACAACGTCAGGTTCTAGCTCCCAGATTTCCTAAGGGTAAGGACTAGTTATACAAACATGAAAGCTTATCTACTTGTACTCTGCGTCACAATTCGACACAAAGCCATCAGGATGAAAGAGTTTAATTGTAACATCAGCTCCTGAGATAAAACTTCGCAGACCCCATGGTTGCTGAGAGAATTTTCATGAGGCAGTATCCATGAGTACACGCAGACCGGAAAAGCTGCGTGGAAGAGCAGAGCAGACAAGGGGGCTGGCTCCAGACCAAGCTGGGTTCAGTCCCTGGCTCCACCACTTTCTTTTTCCTTTGTTTGAATTTTTTTTAATGTTTAATTACTTTTGAGAGAGAGAGACAGACAGACAGACAGACAGACAGACAGAGTGTGATCAGGGAAGGGCAGAAAGAGGGAGACACAGAATCCGAAGCCGGCTCCAGGCTCTGAGTTCTCCACACAGAGCCCGATGTGGGACTCGAACTCACAAACCATGAGATCATGGCCTGAGCCGAAGTCGGATGCTTAACCAACTGAGCCACCCGGGTGCCCTTCTACCACTTTCTACCTGCAACTTCAAGTCTGCATTTTCTCATCTGTGGAAGAGGAATAACATACCTGCTGCTATGGGCTGAATTGTGTCCCTGCCCCCACCCAAATTCATATGTTGACATCCTAATGTCCAGTATCTCAGCCTGTAACCTTACCCAGAGAAAGCCTGTTTAATTTAGTTAAATGAGGTCATTAGGGTGGGCTCTACTCCAATATGACTGATATACTTACATGAAGGGGAAATTTGGAGCCAAACAGGCACACCGGGAGAATGTCATGTGAAGATAAAGCCAGAGATTGGGGTGATGCTTCTACAAGCCAAGGAATACCAAAGATTGCTAGAAAACCACCAGCAGCTGGGGCAGAGGCATAAACAGATTACCCCTCACTTCAGAGACTTCAGATGGAGCCAACCCTGCCAAAGCCTTGATCTCAGACCTCTAGCCTCCAGAAACGTGACACAATAAATTTCTGTCATTTAGACCACTCAGTGTTATGAGTGTTGTTATGACAGCAAACTGATAGAGAGCCTTGCAGTGCAAAGCCAGTAGCTGTTGTCGGCATTGCTCATTAGAGTATCACAAGTTGAACATAATAACATAGAGAGCAGATACACATGTATATTGAACACAGGAGATAACATATTGTCTGAATATAAGGCAACTCCCTAAATGCCAGTCTCCCATTTTTCTGATGAGAAAACCAGGGGGAAACTTTCAGGGATATACATGAAAGAGCCAAATGTCTACTTACAATATTTACTTTAACTTACTTACTCTATCCACACGTAAAATCTCATGTATAAGAAAGCCATACACTGATTTAGAAATGCGTTTTCCAGTTTCATATTCCATGAAATACTTTTATTCTAACATCAGTCTTCATCATCCTTAGAACTTTTTTTTTAGTTGTTTCCAAGAGAACTTCATCTAAGTTGTGTGAGATGCCGCACTTTTGAATCTGTATATGATGCTAAACATGAAATTTTTATCCTCAACCACAAGTACAATTTCCATTTATTTGTACTTTTACAAATATTCATGACCTTCCCTGTGTAACCACAGTGCTTTGCGGCATGATTTCTAAAAGGTGCATTTAAGACAAATTCTAACAGTTGCCATTGTGAAGTCACGCCCAAAGGAATAATTCCTAAATCAGTGCTGGGAACCTCTATAAGCATTGAAAAGTAACCTTGATTTGGTCATTTCAGGGTAATGTGGTGTTTCAACATAAAACACTGGAAAGAGAATCCCGTAACATGAGAGAACTTGCAAGACTTAATAAGGCAACTTCTTCTTTCCTGAGGGGCAATTCTTGGGGGGAAATCCATTACTTTAGTTCAGGCTATAAGCAGCTTATGCACAGTTGGCATTCTCAATCCTGATGCTTCTTCTTATGTCCCACTGATTCTCATCCTTCAAGGCCAAGTTCAAATGTCCCTTCCTCTCCCCCACAGAGCTGGAACGAGTCTCTCATCACTTCATTCCCCACTGCACACCACTGCCTACTCCCCGTAGTTTTCTTCTGTCCTGAAACTGAGCTCTGGTCTTAACCACACATACACAGCACCTTGCTTTGCAAATAAAAGGTCCCTTTTCCTTTAATAACTGAGAGAAAATAACCTAGGTTTTTTTTTTCTGATTAGAAAAGTAGTACATATTTATTGTAAAAAAATTCAAATTCTATAGAGATATTTTGAAAATAAAGTACATCTTCTAAAACTCCCCTACTGTTTTTGTATATACTTGCAGAATTTTTGCTCTGTATACACACACACATGCTGATACATGGGCATATACATACATACAATACATATACACATACACAGACACATTTAAAAAAATTTTTTTACATTTATTCATTTTTGAGAGACAGAGAAAGACAGAGCACAAGTGGGGGAGGGGCAGAGAGAGAGGGAGACACAAAATCCAAAGCAGGCTCCAGGCTCTGAGCTGTCAGCACAGAGCCCAACGCGGAGCTCACAAACCGCGAGATCATGACCTGAGCTGAAGTCGGACGCTTAACCGACTGAGCCACTCAGGCACCCGACATAGACACATTTTAAACAGATGAGGAGTGATCTGTATCATGTTGTTTTGTAACCTGCTCTGATCGCTTAATAAATTATGCAATCTTCCTATGTAAAGAAATATAGATTTATATTATAATTTGTAATGGCAGCATAGTATTAGGATATCAAAATTTATTTAATCATTCCCCTACGGATGGTTCTTTCAGTTGTTTCGCATTTTTTAATAATCACAATGAAAAGCTTTGAAATTACAGCTTGGAAAAATGATCATTTCCTTAGGATAAATTCTGAAAAGTAGTATGCTAGTTCAAAAGGTATACTTAATGTCAGCTTAAACTACTCCCAATAACAGTGCAAAAGAGTATCTGTTTCTCCAGGTCCTCACCAACATCAGCACTACCATTGTTTTAAACAAAATGAAAGGACAAAAAAAAAATAACACTTTATTGTTTTAATGCCCATTTTTATTGCTAGTGATTTTTGGCATCTTTTTGGTTAATCCAATTATACAATTGTTTATTGTGCAATTATTTGTGTTGTATTAAATATATTTGAGCACAATGCAATTATGTATTGTATAGTGTGATTATTCTATAGAATATTTTATAATATTTATTATATTATATATTTGTATAGTTATATTATCATTTATAATAGAGTTATTCTACAGAATGCTTCTATAGAAGTAGTAAGCTCTTAATAAATATTTGCATAATAATAGCTGAAACTGATTATGTACAAGGCACTGTTCAGAGCACATGTCAGCGTGGTCCCACCTCCTCTAGGCTATTCAGGTACATTCACCATTGATCGGGTTTGAAGAGGAATCTATATTAGTATGTTTGAAATATGCTTGTATTTTTCTTTTTGATCAGAAGTTCTTCATATATTATGGATGCTAATTCTTTATTACATATGTTGCAAATAGCTTTTCCTGTTTGTTGCTTGACTTTTTATTTAGTATGTGCTACCTATTACTATATAAAAGTTTTCAATTTGGTTTATTGCCCCCTAACAAAACTTATTGCCCCCTAACAAAAGTAGTGGCTGGTTCACAAGGTCCCTCCAGACAGCCTTGTCTCTAAATTAAAAGTAACACTGAAGACCTTAGAATAAAAACGTAAGAGTCACAGACATACTGGGACCTTCCATGCTTCCACCATGTGCTTTAGTCTCTTCATCACATGCAGAAGAGTCCCAGAACCAGAGACTGGCTCAGGGCTGGAGAGGGTCACAGTAGGAGCTGGGTTCCCTGCAGACTGAGCTAGAGAGGTGGTTGGCTAGACCAGCATCTGAACTGGTTGGGCCCATTCCATTTAGAAACCCAGACTGGGAATTTTTGTTAGTCAAGCAAGAACAGGGGAGAGCAAAGTGAGAAAGAGTAAGTGTGAAGGAGAGAGGGAAATAAATAAAGTGACATCTCCTGAGTTTTTACTAGGCACCAAGCTGTGTGCTATGCGCTTTTGGTTAGGTCCTATTACTTAGCCCTCCCAACTCCTCTATGAGGTAGGAAGTGACACATCTAATGTGCAGATGATACTATGCAAGGTCACACAATAGCAGAGTGAGGATTCAAAGCCAGGTCTTGTATTCAAGTCCAGGAAGAATCCTCAGGGCTCCAAGGATATACTGGCTCGGCTGAAGGGCAGACTCATGGGGCAAGGCTCTGGGCCTCCACCTCATGTCCACCAAGCCTCCATTCTGATCTGCTTTAGAAAGAGCAGCTCCAACTAAGGGTTCATTGCCATGATATGATTCCACTCTTTAAAAAAATTTTTTTTTCTAAGTAGGCTTCACATCCAGCTTGGAGCCCAACACGGGGTTTGAACTCATGGCCCTTAGATGAAGACCTGAGTCAAGATCAAGAGTCAGATGCTCAATTGACTAAGCCAGACGCCCCTGAAACTAGTTTCTTTTAAACACAGTACCATACCATATTTGGTTCATACCTCCCTCCAACCATCAATCAGTTACACTGATTTAGTAGCACTAAAGAGGCACATATTAATCACTGACTGTGTGCAATGCTTGCTGTGCTGGCAGTGGCATTGTGAAAACAAACCAGACATCAAGACGTGGCCCTGACCTCACACCGTCCACCTTCTGGGAGAGGAGAGAGGTACTGCACCAAACAGCAATGATGCAAGGTGAATGTGGCAAAGGGGAGCGCAGGGCCAGGCAAACGTAACCAACTGTGTGCAACAGGGGGAGGCTTCCCTGAAGATGCATGTTAGAAAGGGTCAGAGAATTTAGGAGGAAGGGAAAAACTTGTGAAGGTGTGCTAAGAGGATAAAAAGCCGTTCACGCATAATGAGCACAGTGAAGAATACTTGGGAGGCAGAGGGGGCATTTTAGGGATGAGGAACCCCCACACCCCAGGCTGGCAGTCAAAGCTCTGGTGGCCTTTGTTCCCTTTGTCATGCCCTTCAGGAAGCTAGAATCCTGAGAAGGAAGAGCTGAGGAAGATGAATGGAAGCTCCAGCAAGGTTTGTAGCTCCCAACCTCACTGCATCTACAGGTCCTTCTCATGAGCCAGGTGTAAACACCATCTTCCCTACAGAACACAAGGCCAGAAGAGCCCCAGAGTGAACAGAGGTTTCTATTTTTTATTTTTTTAATTTTTTTAATGTTTGTTTATTTCTGAGAAAGAGAGAGAGAGAGAGAGAGAGAGAGACGGAGCATGAGTGGGGCAGAGAGAGAGGGAGGCACAGAATCCGAAGCAGGCTCCAGGCTCCGAGCTGACAGCAAAGAGCCCGATGTGGGGCTCAAACCCACGAACCGTGAGATCGTGACCAGAGCCGAAGTCAGATGCTCAGCTGACAGCCACCCAAGCCCCCCCCCCCAGACGTTTTTATTTTTAATATAAAATTTAAATTCTCCTTCAGGAGAGACATTTGATTGCAGAAAATATTATAATAACGAAGATGTCCAATAGCAGGGTTCTTGGTAAATATATTAAGGTATCTTCTAACCTTCACACATTATATAGCTATTAAAATTAGTGTTGAGGGAAGAATATTACTAACATGAAAGATGTTCATGATATTGTTAAGTACAAAAATTTAATTATGAAGTAATGTGATGGTATTATTCAATTCTTACCAAAAAAAAAAAAATACTGTACAAAGAAAAACACTGAAGTGTTCATAGTGATTACTGATGAGTATGAAATTACTACTCATTCGGGCTTAACTAAATTTTCTAAAGTTTCTACAATAAAGATTTATCGCTTTTGACATAAGAAAAAAAACAAGAAGTCAATTTTAAGTGTTCCTCCCAGCCAGTGTCAAGGCCTAGAACGAGTGCATGGCTGGCTGTAATCCCTGACTCTTATTTCTGTGACCTGGCTTGTCCCTAGGCACAGAATTCAAGGCTGGCTAACAGAAAGTAGAGTCTGACTGCTCACACAGTCTCTGTCTGCTGGAGCGTATGCATGTCAATCTCTCTGTTCCATCACCACTACTGTATTCAGTGGGAAAAAATACGTATTTGAGTTCCATTCATACCTCATATGTGGAGGCTATACTTCAGTTGTAAGAGGTGACACTTGTTAGGCATTGTCTCCACGCAGGACTCTGTGTGAACATCTTCATTATCTCACTTAACCCATCAACAGCCGGGGAAGTTAGATACCATACTTCCACTTTACAGACAAGGAAACAGACCCAGTACCCAATCCCCAATGACCAGTTAAGTGGAAGAACTGGATTTCAAACTCTAGTCTGTGTGACATCTTGAGTCTTCATATACAATCCTTCCTTCTAAGGATCCAGTTTGTTACTATTTGTAGAAAATGCGTAAGTGTCCTGGGACTGGCATGAAAACCTCAACCCAGGAAGCTGCCAAATATAAGGTCATAGGTGGCAACTGTGACAGTCAAATAAATTATATTTAAAATAAAGCCAGGGGTGCCTGGGTGGCTCAGTTAAGAGTCAAACTCTGGCTCCGGTCATGATCTCACTGTTCGTGGGTTCAAGCCCCACATCAGGCTCTGTGCTGACAGCTCAGAGCCTGCAGACTTCTTTGGATTCTATGTCTCCCTCTCTCTTTGCCCCTCCCCTGCTTGTGTTGTGGCTCTCTCTCTCAAAAATAAACATTAATTTAAAAAAATCAAAGGTAATAAATGTACTACTCAAAACTCCTCACTTCCTAATTAATTTACTACCTTTTCTTTTTTTTGAATATGAAATTTATTGTCAAATTGGTTTCCATACAACACCCAGTGCTCATCCCAACAGGCGCCCTCCTCAATACCCATCACCCCCCCCTCCCCACCCTCCCACTCCCCCTCAACCTTCAGTTTGTTCTCAGTTTTTAAGAGTCTCTTATGTTTTGGCTCCCTCTAATTTACTACCTTTTCTACTAACCACACTCATATCTGTGGGGTGGAAACACCATCTAATGGTATGCTGCATTCCATGACATCTCATGGGTAGCCTGAGAACTAGCTACGGTGGTAGTATTCACACCATGGAAATCAGCAAAAGCTAGAGATCATGCCTTGATTTATTGTTTTGTTATCTAGACTTAAGGAGGTTATGAATAAAATGTTAATCACATACATTAAATTTAAACTATACATCCTTGTAGCTATTACATTGTGAACAGCACAAAAAATTGAGGAAATATTTCTCAGCATTTGAAGGCTATTATTGGCCTCCCTAAAGAAATATGTCATGTCATTGCCTAACAAGTGAAGTTCTGATATAGGTCTTTGTTGTGCCATTCATATTGGAACTGTCTCACTCATCAGTGATGTGAGAAACTTCTTTGCTGAATCAGAGTGCAATCACCCATTTATTTGCAGTCTGATTTTGTCAAACTATGGATAGACAGCAACCACACATTGGCTACAGATACAAGAGTTCAGCAAAACTCAACGAGACCATTTTGTGATTATCAGGTGGCTATATGAGACTTACAATAAGTATGTTGCCTATGTCAATATTACTTACAAGTTGCAAGCTGTACCTCTTTTATGTGAGTAAAATTTAGGATCAATTTTTTTCCCGGACAGTTACTTGTTAAACATTTAAAGCACACCACAGCATAGAACTATGGACAACTTAGACAACTCCTACAGTGATAAATTCTCATAATTGTGAGGATTGTCTCAGTTGTCTCATAATTGTGACAACTGTCACAATTGTCTCACAGACAAGGCCCCCAGTGATCCCAAGAAGTGACACTTCCTGAAAACACAGGTCTCAGTTCCCTTCCTGAAAACACAGGTCTCAGTTCCCAACTTCTTAAAGTCACGTGAACTCTGGGCCCATCTTTCAGAGAGCTAATCACAGGTCACCCCATAGAATTAGAAACTCTCCCCTGGACCATGAGCTAGAAGTGAAATAAGCCTGATGAAACAGGAAGCTTTCCTGAGCATCTTGACAGAAGTTCACCACACTCTCTTCTTAGTTACATGTGAATATCTCATCATCATACCTACCACATAATTTACATGCCAGCCTCCTCTGCTAGACCTTGAGTTCCATGAAAACTGGGCTATCTCTTGTCCAGGCCTTGCCCAGCAAGTTTTCAGTGTTCCTAAGCTCATGTCTGAGTGCCCTAACAGACAGAGTAGAGACGGAGGACCTCCTTTACAAATTTGGCATTGGCAGAATTAGCATCTGTCTCACCGTGTCATTTAGGTATTTCCTACATGGTTCAAAATCAAAATGTTTTGATTGTGATGCTATATCCAAATGGATGCAATAGCAATCCAATTCAAAAAGTCATCCAAATTCTTAAAAATATGCTATATATACTTGTTATTCTTACTACACAAGGTACCTGACCATCACGATTAATGATCAACATCCAAGGAGTTCATATAAATAAATAAACTGCCTTTGCAGATATGGCTTCTAAATTCCCAAATGTATGGACTAAAGACACTTTACAAGTATAATCCAGACTCACCATTTCAAGTTCCATATTTGTAGAGTAGAGGGAAGAGCAACCTATCAGTGGCTGTGTGGCTGTGTGTAGTGGGAGCAGGTCCCACACGCACAATTTTTTTCCAGAGGGTATCACATCTACCTTGTTTCAGAGTATTTAGGAACCCATGCCCAGAGCACTTGGGGGACAGGAGACCAAGATGCAAAGAGGTGACAGCTACTCTCCAGAACAAACTGATCCTGACAACACTCATAGGCAACACACATCCCTGACTTTGCTACAAAATTGTCTAGAGCTTAGGTAGTTTTCCAAGTTGTGCTGGAATTTAAAATAAAAGGCAGGGGGTGGAAGGCACCAGGATGGCTCAGTCAGTGAAGTGTCAGACTTCTGTTCACGTCATGAGCTCATGGTTCGCGAGTTTGAGCCCCACATAGGGCTCTCTGTTGTCAGCAAAGAGCAGGCTTTGGACCCTCTGTCCCCTCTGTTTCTGCCCCTCCCCCACTTGGGCACACTCTCTCTCTCTCTAATATAAATAAATATTCAAAAAATAAATGAAATGAAATGAAAGGAAATGAAATGAAATGAAATGAAATGAAATAAAATAAAATAAAATAAAATAAAATAAAATAAAATAAAATAAAA
>NW_024412418.1:19465492-19624192 GCF_014898765.1 Herpailurus yagouaroundi | reverse complement strand
AATAAAATAAAATAAAATAAAATAAAATAAAATAAAATAAAATAAAAAAGGGGGATGGGGATGCCAAGCAATACACATGAGATAATTAAGTCATTGTTTAATTCAATCACTGAAATAACAGACATCAAAACAGCACCAGAACTTTCTTCTGGGATCCATATAGATATTGGTATTGGCCCACCTTCCTGATTTCCATGCTTTCCACAATTTTTTTTTTGCCTTTTAATTTTTTTTTTATTTTTTTTCAATATATGAAATTTATTGTCAAATTGGTTTCCATACAACACCCAGTGCTCATCCCAAAAGGTGCCCTCCTCAATACCCATCACCCACCCTCCCCTCCCTCCCACCCCCCATCAACCCTCAGTTTGTTCTCAGTTTTTAACAGTCTCCCATGGCTTTCCACAATTTTTAATTTCTCCTCTCAATGACTGGAAACCAAATACACAATTTTATCCCTCATAATTCTCTCTCACTAGGAACTGGGAATTTTGTAACCTAACAAGCTAATTAAGAAGAGATTACTACAGCAAGTGTTGCCTTGCAACTCACCTGGCATCTAGGGGTTAATCTCACACATTTACCATCCTACCTTAAACAGGAATAATAGGAGCCAGGAACCGGCTTTTATGACAACCTTCCTAAGATGGTGCTACTTCTTCAGAGCACAACAGTTAAAAAAAAAAAAAAAAAAAAAACCGTGCAAATGGAGATGAATGGTACGCAGGCCACCGAGGTAATTAAAAATGTATTTTCCATCTCCTAGTAATTGAATTGTGTACAAGCTGCAAGTTAATGAGGTCATCTACCCTCGAGCACTGACAGGAAAGCAGGAATAATTATCTTTCAATTTTTTCTTATGTAGCAATTAATTTTAACCATTCGCTTACACCCCACTTCCACTCCCCTCAATCCAGTCAGTCAAAGTCATGGCTAAACCGAATTGACAAGCAATTGATACGGTGGCGGCACGGAGCTGCCGAGGCGGGCAAGGTAATCAAGGGGCTGCAGCTGTTGAGGGCTAAGCGCTTCCAGGTGAATGTCGCCTGAGATTTCGCATTCTGCCACTCGGAGGACACGGGACACACAGTGGTGGCTGACAGAACATCTGGTGCCAGGTGGGCTGGGAAGAGGCACTGCTGACTTGGGAAGGCAACAGAAGGATGGACAAGGATTGATGGATGGACAAGACTTTGAAACAAAATGTCACTTAGGAAAACTGTTATCCAAAAGCGGGGCAGAAATGCCCAGCCACTCATTAAACTTGTCCTGAACCTACAGCACCATCGAGCTTCTGGGAGGGTTCTGGCTCCACATCAGGAGTGGGGTCCTAATGGTAAATGCTGTTAGAATCCGTTTCTTCACTCATTTGCTTCAACAAAACACACTGCTCTGTTTAACCACCTTCATTCTGAGCCCACGGTTCTGGTTCCGGGCAGTGTAGGGGAGCGATTTATTCCAGTTCTGCTGGTACCTGATGGACTTGGTCTAGAACGCACCATGTTATGATAGGCGGTGGCTGGAGTCTGTCGTCTGTGATGCTAGTGTTACGACCGATGCGTAGATCAAGCCCCAGACATTCCACTCACCCCCACTTCTCTAATTGGTGAAATTAGAGCAAACTCTCACTTTTGACAGGTTTCAACCAACATGAGTAAATATTTACAAGACAGAGAGAAAGAGAGCAGGCCTTCATTCACTTACCCTATTCAGACTTATGAAGACTAGACAGCTCTTAATACTAAATATGGTGGCCAGATTGCTCAATTTGTATCTGTTGTCCTGACACAACTGTTAATAGCATCCACTTTCATTCCTGAAAGCATCCCATCACGGATGGTACCTTGTAGGGCCACCTGGTCATGGGGTGGCCAGGGGTGAAAGTTGGGATACAGCAAGGGCACAGGCTTCCTCAAAGTGAGAAGCCCTCTCCCTGAGAGCAGGCGGCCATGTCTTCTTTTCTTCTATATGTCTCCATGCTATCCGGCGTGAACACAGCAGCCTGGCACTAAATGGGCATCAATGACTTTGTGAATCCCACAGGAGGTTGGAAGTCAGTACAGGGAAGTGATGCCATCAGGCAACACGGTTTTCCTATTTGCTCCTAGAGCAAAGTGAAATTTCTCAAATGCTATCCATTAGAAATTCCTCAAAAGCTATCCATTAGAATACCAAACAAACAAGTGTCTTCTAGTCAAGTGGAAGGGCGGGAGCAGCATCTTTTTCTATGTTTCTGGGACTTCTGTTGTATTTTCATTCACATAATGTCTATACGATTGGGTATAGACCCCAGTGATCCACTGGGGACCACAGAAGTGAAGGTACCTTGGATTCAGCCTTACTCTGATCAATGCAGGGGTGGCCCAGGTGAGCTTGGGGATCCATGACAGGGCAAAAGGAGAATCTCTTTCAAAGCCTATGAGGTATGCCAATCGCACTCCTATCCACGCCCTGAAACCACCACAGAAGGAGAGGGGGGCAAGAAGCTCTCGCAGGCCATTTTGCAGTGGTGAGCAGCCCTCATTACAGGTTTGCTGCTCCAGCAATTAAATGCACGTCTGCAAACCCAGAACACAGGGATGTCATCTTGGAAAGATGCACTTTGTACCACAGTGGCTGCAATTTCTGGTATAGGCTGGCCCTCACTCCTCCTGCAAACCCCCAAATAAATCTCTCCTAAGAAGATGAAGAAGCCAGCATGGATTTAGCTCCTACCATATGCTAGGTAGTGTACATGTATTTATTTACTTGATTTTTTACAGCAATTCTATCCCATATTAAAGCCTCAATTTACATATGAGGAAACTAAGTCTCAAAGAAGTTAAGGGATTTATCCAAAGACACATAAGAGGTGGACCTAGGACGTAAGCCTGAGTCCATCAGACATCAAAGCCTTTGCATTTCCTTGACATCACTCCAGCAGTCTGGACTAGGCAGTTGAAGTTTTCATCCTTTTTCATTGTAGGCTGGCTTTTCTACAGTGACACTCTTATTACCAGCCTAACTTTCTGGAGAAGTGAGGCAACATCCCCACTGGCCTCAATGTGCATTCTTGATGATGTCTGTGTTAAGCATTGTGCTTTTCCTCTTCTACGGGCAAAACCCATGTGACAGGGGACACATATCTGCCTCTAATGCTTTGGTATGACTGAGTTTACCTGGTCACTTTTCTCCTGAATTACATGGCTATCAGGAGATAAATCCTGTGAGAAGAGAAGAAACCCAGAACCAAGGAAAAGGACACATATAAACAGGCTGGGGTTAAGCAGTATATTCATCAGAGTTTTCCAGAGAAACGAAACCAACAGGACATGAGAGGGAAGTTTAGTTTAAGCAATTGGTTCATGTGACTGTGGAGGTTTGGTGAGTCTAAAATCTGACGGGACAGGTCAGTAGTCTGGAAGCTCAGGAAAGAGCTACAGTTCAAGTCCAAAGGCCATCAGGCTGGAGACCCAGGAACAACCAAGATTGTAGTTCAAGTGTGAAGGTTGTCTGCTGTAGAATCCCTCTTGCTCAGCAGTGATCAGTCTTTAGTTCTACTTAATAACCTTCAACTGATTGGATGAGGCCCACCTACATTATAGTGGGTAATCTGCTTTACTCAAAGCCCTCTGATTTAAAGTAAATCTCACCCAAAATATCCTCACAGAAACATCCAGGATAATGCTTGACCAAATGTCTGGGCACCATGGCCCAACCATGTTGACAAACAATTAATTAGCCATTATAAGCATGGAGGAGTGACAAAGCTGGTGTCATACCAGAGCATCTCTGGCCAAGACCTGGAGAAAGTAAGACTTCTGTGAAGCTTCCAGCCTTTACATCATTTTTCTGTTTTCCCTTTTCTGTTTCCTACTCAAGAACTGTGTAGAGAAAGCATTTAGGATGTTATTGGAAAAGACACATGGTAAAAGATGATGGAAAAATGTTTTAAAGATAGGAGATAGTGTATCATGTATCTACACTGTAGGAATGATCCAGTGGAGATGAAGAGAGGTGTAATTCAGGAGGGACAGGAAATGGCCAAAGGAACCAAGACCTCTAGACTGAGAGCTGCTGGCAGAATCACAGAACCTCAGAGCTAAAGGGGACTTCTGAGTTCCCCACACCTTCTGCCCACCAGAACAGCAAGGTGAAATGACATAGGCAAGGCTACTTCAGCTGGTTAATGGCACAGGCAAGACCAGAACCCAGGTCTTATCAATGACTTAGACTGTTTATTGAGCACATACTATGTGCCATGCATTTATTTTACAGAGAAGAAAACTGAGGCTCGGGGAGATGAGTTGTCCCAAGTTACAAGCTGGGGTTCCAACTTGAGAATGTCTGACTCAGAGACTCGAACACTTACTCTCCACATCAGACAGCCTCCCAGGCCAGGGTTCCCCTCGCCCTGCAGGGGTGAGTCACCAAGACTCTGGAACTCCTCACCTGTTGCTACTCACACCCATCTCAGAGAGAACAGGGGTATCCTAACTCTTGGAAGCTGGTCTAGACAAGGGATGATTCTGTCTGTCTCTGTGACACAGAGCCACAGACCCTGTCAAAGCAAAAGATAAGACTAAGATCAGATCCTTGAGGGAGTCTGTCAAGAACACCACACACATGTACACACACACTGAGGTGCGCACAGACAGACAGCGCCACTTCACATGGTTCTGCGACGAGGTGAAGGGGCCATCAGCAGGAAGCTCCACCGTCACCTGCTAATGACAGGTGTTCCACTCCCGTACGGAGCCCTGGAACCAGTGTGTGCTCAGAAACAAAGAAGCCTGGCTTCATTTAGCAGCCAAATTGCCATCCGAAGAAAAGCCTTCCCAGGACAACAGATTTCTCCGAGGGGAACACAAAAGGCTGGGCAGGTGGTTTCCCCATCAAAAAGCGTCACCGGTAACTTTCTCTCCAGGCTCCAGGCTGTCTGGTCAGACTTGGAGAGGAAGACACAAGCTGGCTCTTAACAGAGATGGTTTTGTTTTTGAGATGCAAATGTACCTTTTGAGTTCTTTGGGCATTTTCTTTCAACAGATAAAAGACATTTCTTGGAAAAAGGTAAAATGGTGATGATGATAGCTACTACTTATTATGCTTGGTAATAATGGTAACTGCAGTTTCTTGAGCACTTAACTACATGCCAGGAACTATTCACCTGCTCTCTTTAACTTGGTCTTCATAACACCTCTGCAAAGGATATTCTCTTCATATCAACATTTCATAGAGGAGGAAGTGGAGACTCCAATAGGTTAATTCACTTCCCAAAGACGCCTGGTTTTTAAGTGCAGTCGCTGAGGTTTAAACCCAAATCTACCTGATTCCAAAGCTTGTGCTCAATTTGTGTGTGTGTGTGTGTATGTAGACAACCTAACATAAAGTGGAAAGAACCCCGGGCAATTAACTGCCCAAGAAGCAGGAAGGACTTCAGGACACAGAGTGCAGTCAAATTCTCTCCTTTATTTCTCTACCAATAGGTCTACACACTAGGAATATGCAGGTGAGTGCCCACAGCACCCCTGTACTCAAGGGGCAAATGTGGCGGGACCTCCTGCCCCTTTGTATTCCCCCAGACCTTCTCAGCTTTCTAGGCATCAGTAAGACACAGGTTCCCTGGTGCCTTCCCCAACTGCCCTCACGATGTCCATCCACTGCCTTCTTGTGTATCCCCCCTTTCTGATACCTTCAATCACATTTTGAATAAAACATACACTGTGTATGTACCAAATATTCCTCTAAGTGTTTACTCAAGAATTCCCTAAAGTGAGTATCATTCTTACCCCCATTTTCAGATGAGGAAACTGAGGCACAGGGCGGCTAAGTCCTTTGCTCTTTCCACTGTGGTCTCAACCTATGCGCTCTGCTCCAGAACTTGCACTGACAACTTCCGTTACCCAACATGGCAAGAAAGGATCGTCCCGTTTCCCAAGGTTTCTCACCCTTAATCAGAAGCCTTCCTCCTGATTACAAAATTTACAAGGCATATCAGAAATGAAGCAACACCCCCACCACTTTGCATCCATGACACTTTCCCTGCCCATAACAGCAGGGTAAGAAGAGCTACAGAAGCAGAAAACAGCTGCAGTGTATTATTTTTTGTTCTCTTCCCATTTTCCTTTGCCATAGGAGCTGTTCCTCCCAAGGGGACTCCTTAAACTATTCTACTCATGTACCTCTTACCCTTGACTTGATATCTCTCAGCAATTCAGAAACACGGTCACAGGCAGGGGGGAGGAGGTGTCATAAGGATCCACACCACCTGACTGGCCAGCACGCTGTGAACCCTCTCATCAGCCTAACTGCTCAGCAGAAGGCTTGGCATACATATTTCACCATTGACAATCAGGTTTTTACATTAAGCCATCGATGAGAACTTTCTTTAAAAATAAACCCTCGGGGCTAATGGTGGAGTGAAATTCTATTTCTAATGCAAAGTGAGGGAAAAGCAAATATATTTTCTCCAGCTGTCAGTTATTTTAACATGATACACAACCTGAGACAAATGCCTTCCCTAAATTGGTTTTATTGAAGAAGTTCATGCACAAATGTTTTACTTCAGAACCTCATGACCAAGTAAAATGGATCATTCCCACCTTACCAAATTAATAAGGAGAACTATTCACTGCTGCTGTTTCGAACCCACAGTCACCCACAGCTTTCTTTTAACTCTGCTTTGTTATGTTTTATCACACTGTCATCAAGTTTACCAAGGGTGTGTTTAATTCCAGAATTTGGGGGGGAATTTTTAGGGTCAGGTCGGGAGGGAGGAGCCCCTGCAGCATTAACTACAACCACATCTAAAGTCTTCAAAAAACAAGATGATTGTTTCTGTGAGCCAAACTAAAGAATCCCTTCTTTTAAGTCTTCTAGAGTAACACAAACCCAGCCAGTGACTTAAATAAGAGTAGGTTCCCCTCCAGGGGTACCTTTGCAAACCAGCCGGTGAGTGGGTGCCCCTGATCTCTTGCTGCTGGGGCTAAAAACAAAAGAGACAGGAATCTCCCCTGCAGTAAGAGGGCTAAATTGACTTCTCTTGCAAACTACACAGCCAGAGAGGACTCAGAAAATACTGGCTGCTTCACTGCACCTGCAGAAAGTGCCATGGAACCATCAGGGCCCTTATTCCCCCTAATCAGACACCATCATCATCATCATCATCATTATTGTACTTAACTGCTCTTATGGTACCAACCAACACATTTCTATGCTCCCCCCCCCCCCAGAGTTTACAGAGAACTTCGAATACCATAGACCCTTATCCACGGTTCACTCTCCACTGTTTCAGTCATCTACGGTCAACTGGGCTCCCGAAGCAGAAGGATGGTCAGAAGGTCAGTGGTAGCCTAAAGCTACGTCGTAATGCCTACATTATTCACCTCACTTCATCTCTTCATGTAGGCATTTTATCATCTCACATCATCACAAGAAGAAGGCTTAATACCAGAAGATAAGGGTACAGAACAATAAGATACTTAGAGAGAGACAGAGAGAGAGAGAGCCCATTCATGTAACTTTTATGATAGTATATTGTTATAATCATTCCATTTCATTATTATTGTTGTTAATCTCTTATTGTGCCTAATTTATAAATTATACTTTATATAGGTAAGGGAAAAACATAGTATATATTAAGATTCAGTACTAACTGCAGTTTTAGGCATCCACCAGGGTCTTGAAATACATCCCCTGTGGACAAGGGGGGGACTACTATATATTAGCAGGCGTGGCACAGGACCTCGGTCGCTCAGCACTTCCTCCTCCAGCACCAGGCTAGTCAGGCCACACCCCGGTCCTCGTCCTCAGCACCCTCATGCTCACCTTGCCCAAAAACTGGAGTCAATGGTTCTACTTTGAAATATCTACTCACCCTTGCCTGACCCCACCCCCACTCCTGCACTTCAGTTTCATTCTCATAAAATCCAGGCAAAAGACACATGATCTCTGAGGGTTGTTGTGAGGATTTCAGTATATTTTATATATTTATATA
This sequence comes from Herpailurus yagouaroundi, assembly GCF_014898765.1. Classification (NCBI taxonomy): domain Eukaryota; kingdom Metazoa; phylum Chordata; class Mammalia; order Carnivora; family Felidae; genus Herpailurus; species Herpailurus yagouaroundi. The sequence goes on along the minus strand of NW_024412418.1, from coordinate 19,616,217 downwards.
TCACAATCAGAATTTTTCATTGCAACCCACGGAAATGAATTCCGGCTAATTTAGGATGAAAAGGGCTTTATTAAAAGGAATCTGGAGAGCCCACAGATCTCTGAAGGGCTGAAAAACAGGTTTAAAGCTGATGTTCAGGAAAAACACCCAAAGTTACACCACAGAGCGAGTTCCTTGAAGAAACCTCTGCCACAGCCACTCTCCCCAGACATACTCTGGATGTTGACACCAGAAACACTGCCACGGCTGCCACCTCACGCAGGATGTACCTCCCACAGGACCACCACCCTCACCAATCCCCACTTCGACACATCAGCAGCTGCCAGTTCAGAGCCTGGGGCAGATGCATCGGCAAAGCCTGGATCATTCACCAGCATCCTAGCTGCAAAGGAGGTTGGGAACACAAGTGCCTGGCACTTTCAGGTTCCATAATGGGTGTATTGTGGGGGAGGAGATTCCTATAGTCATATGAAGTGTGTTTAGTTGCTAACAGCCAAAAAGAATGGCTGATATTCATTAAGCAGGTGGAATACTTAATCCAGTACCCGATGTGTTATTGGCCCTTGTGCCTTATCTCATCCAAGTCTGTGTTGACCAGTCTGTCAGAACACGACATTATAAAGATCTTCACAACTTCTCCACTTCCCCTCAACACTCTCACAAAACTCCCAGCCTAAAGAACCCGCCTGTTCCCATGTCTCAGTCTCTTTGTTCTTCTCCCCAAGAAGTCAATGTTGTCTGATAAACAAGTCTCTGCTAAATGTTTGATATAACTGAAAATGGGTTACTTAGTGTGATGTACACACCACCCCCCCCCCCCCCCGGAAACTATTTTTACAGGAGATTCCAAGAGCTATGAAGCTTTAAGCCCAAAGAAATTTCAAGCAGCTGTGACCTTTACCTTGGGGAGTTTTGGGTCAGTAACAAAGTCTTTTGACTGAGGTAACTGCTCTTTAATAAAGGACTTCAGTAAGCCAGTGTCACCAACTCCCTAACAATCCCTTACCTTTGGTAAGAACTCACATGCGTTCCCATGTTTTTCCTCACCCAGTCTTCCCCCAAACTCCATGTGATTTTCAAGGTAAGTGCTATTACATTCATTTGATAAATGAGATACCCTGAAAGGTTTAACGAATTTTCTAAGGGACTAAATGCGGTCACCTGGAGAACTGGACCTAGGTTTCCTGACTCCTGATCAAGTGTTTTATTTCACTTTCTATAGTCCCTGGCCGCCCTTCTCCAGGTCAGGAGCAATCACAGTGGTGTCAGTGAATAAGAGAACAAGGGTAATCCCAGAGACAGGCCCTGGGAGGCAGGAGAGGCTGTCAGGGGAGAAGAAATAACCTCAAGATGATCCCCTTCCTAGAGTGATTCCATTTGCTTTGATTTAACTCTGAGTGTTTTCAAATGGGTTCTGATTCCAAAACATTTACATTCACCAGGAGGACTGAATATAATTACTCCCTTTGTGTCTCAAAAATTGCAAAAATTAGGGGATGTACCACAACCACAGAAGGAATCCAGGAGCTGAGGTGGCGGTGGCGGGGGGAGGGAAGCCCAATCTGCAAAACCAGTGTGAGTCTTTTTAGCTGCAGTGATGGGGAAAGTGTGCTATCTCTGAGCTCCATGATTAAAGCAACTGCAAATTAGTTTCTGCAAAGGTCTTTCCCCTTAAATTGAAAAGCACCATGTAATGGAATTTCGTAGATGCTGCTTTAGAAATGACTTCATACCTCACTCTGTTCAGAGCTGAGAGGTGGCTGCATGGCATGAATGATAAAAGGCTGAGGCTCTTGAGGAGCTACCGAACCTTTCTCTGACATTCACGGCTACACACCCTCAGGCTGTTCACCCCATCTCTTGACCTGGGCCTGGAAATAGTGAACTTAGAGCACTGGCGTCACCCCTACGTGATTAGTAGTCTTCTCCTGCCCCAAACCAGGCTATCTACCTGCAAACCATGCTTCTACCATAGTCAGGCTCCTGGGCTTGCTAGCAGCACAAGGATTGCCCAGGTCCACTCATTTTAAATAAAAGGCTTTGGATGACTACGAGGTCCCAGGGTCTTCAAGATTTCCTGTAGAAACAGTGAAGTCAAGTTGACAAAGATTTAATAAATGCAACACCGTTTTCACTGGATACCTGTGCTTTCTTGGGGGCACCCCTCAAAAGTGTAAAAATCAGATTTCCAAATTGTCAGCAGCTTTGCAGTGAATCAAACAGGTTGCATTTCAATGTAAAGCCTGATTGACTAATACTTCCAGATAACCCAAATCCTTAATTCACTCATGCAAGAAAAATGTATTCACACCTACCATGTGCCAAACCCTGGGATATAACAACAAAACAGCTACCAGTCACGGCTCCCAAGATGCCTGCAATCAAATGACAGAGACACGATGCTTTCAAATAATTATTCCAACCAATGAAAAACTGCAATTCTAACAATGCTACTAACCTGTCACCTCAGAACTAAAAGGAAAAGTTAACCAAGAGAGACAGGGAAAAACCTTGAGGTACTAACTCCAATAACAGGATATCAGCACACACATGGTGATCTCTTTCCAACTATCTCTATTTGCATATCCTATGTCTACGAGACAAGTTCAAGCGTGTGCTTGCTCTTAAAAATGATAACAATAGGGGTGCCTGGGTGGCTCAGTCGGTTAAGTGGTCGACTTTGGCTCAGGTCATGATCTCACAGCTCATGAGTTTGAGCCCTGCGTTGGGCTCTATGCTGACAGCTCAGAGCCTGGAGCCTGCTTCAGATTCTAGGTCTCCCTCTCTCTCTGCCACTCCCCTGCTCACGCTCTGTCTCTCTCTCTCTCAAAAATAAACATTTAAAAAAGTTTTTTTAATAAATTGTTTTAAAATGATAATATTAAAAACAATTTAACTTCCAGTCACTATCTGTGTGCTTGTGCACTGGAGATGAGGAAGGGAGCTGGTCACCCAAAGGACCAAGCTGTCTGAACAAAGGTTTTTATGTAGTAATTTATCTATTTAAGTGAAAGTACATTGTTCTCTGTCTTAGTTTGGGCTGCTACAACAGAATACCATAGACAGGGAGGACTTAGACAACAGATATTTACTTTTCACAGTTCTGGAGGCTTGAGGTCCAAGATCAAGGTGCTGGCAGATCTTGTTCTGGTGAGGGCTTTCTTCCGGGTTTACAGATGGCCACCCTATTGTTGTGTCCTCACATGGCTAAGGCAGTGGGTTCTACTCTCTTTCTCTTCCTAATTCCATGAGGCCTCCACTGTCATGCCCTCTTCCAAACCCAATTACCTCCCAAAGGCCCTACCTCCTGATATCATCCCACCGGGAGTTAGGATTTGAATGTATGAATTTCGGAGGGACACAAACATGCAGTCCATAGCATGCTTATTTTATTAAATTATTTATTTGCTTATCATTTAATAAAAAGATCTAAGATGATGGTATTAATTTTTAAACTATTACCAGTATTTTTTCTATTTATAACAATTCTCCCATAATCATGTTGCACAAATAGAGGTCTCTCTCCCGGAGCTCTGCCCCTTCCTCTCTGCTCAATCGGCTAGAGTGGCTCATATGACCATCATCTCCTTGTGTCTGTTAAAAATTCATAATGACGCTCATCAGAAGAGTTGCACATGAGCCCATGAGCTTCTTTTGACCACATCAGCATGCATTAGATTATTTAATTAGTTAGAAACCAGGGCTCTGCATAAATGGAAGGCAAGACAGATGAGCTTTGAGAGGGGGGAAAAAGGACAGTAGAGACACAAAAAGGCAGACCTAGGTCGGTTCCCATGGTGGCAATCAGCCGTCTTGAAAGTCTCAGGTGCTAGTAAAGGGAGGTACACCAAATCTCAGGTTCTGGTGTATCCTTGGTTTGTCCTTGAAGAAGGTCAGTGAGGCAGGAAATGCTACATGTTGAACAAACTCCATTTCCTTTTCCTCCAGCGGACACTTCTAGACTACATTTCCAACCACCCTTTCAGTTAGGTGAAGCCATGTGATTTTTGCCTCGCAGAGTACAGGTGGAAGTGATGTGTACACTTCCAGACGTGCTTTATAGAAACCTCCTGCAGAATCCTCCTTGATATTTTCCCATTTCCTTGATGAATGCAGGAGGCTCCACTGACTTAGAGCAGTCATTCTCAACTGGGGGCAATTTTGTCCCCCACTCCTCGGGAACATTTGGCAATGTCTGGAGACATTTTGATTGTCACACTGGGAGAATGTCCTACTGGCATCTAGTGAGTAGAGGCCAGGGATGCATCTCAACACCCTACAATGCACAAGACAGCCCTGCATAACAAGGAAATTGTCCAGCCCTAAGAGACTGATAGTCCCAATACCGAGAATTCTGAGCTAGAGGGGGGCAGAGCCACAACATGGGTTCTTGAATGACTGCCTGGACACACACACACACACACACACACACACACACACACACACAGATGCTGACCTGTGTTAGTGATTTTAACAAGAAATAAACTTTTATTGTATTGCATTACTGAGATTTGGGGGTAATTCTTTACAGCAGCTAACATTATTTGACAAATACATGTGATAGAGGTTAGTGTTTCAGTGGAGGACAAGTGCACCTTAGCAACAAGGTCATACTACTTGACAGGTGCTGTGAAGGTTTGTGGGATAGAAAGTAAAGGGCAATGAATGCTTGGTCCTCTCCATTAAGTCACGAGACCTCACACCACCATGGCCGTGAATAACATCAAGAATGCAGTGGACTCTTCACAGTTCTTTCATTAATGGCCAGAAGTGATGCCTTTGGGGAGAACTCTTCACAACTCAGCAGAGGAACACGGGAAGAACCCACACCTGCCCAGGAAAAACACAAACTGCCAGAAATGTAACAAGGGCTAACCTCTCTCATTTTCCTCTTTCTCTTGTCCCTTTTTGTTGTGTGGCAGACCAGCTGACAATAGCCAGCAAGGTCCGTTTAGTGTATGGTCTGGTCTTGCTGTGACTAATAAGATGATTGGTTGTATATATCCTCTTTATGGTTGTTCATTATATCACCCTAACATAAAGTAATTTAATTTCAGTGGGATAATTAGGGTATTTCTAATCTAACTGATAGTCTGAATGAAATGAGATTCTCAGAGGGAGATTTGTGTATCAGGAGACTGGTGACCTCCGGCCCCAATTTTCACACAATGTATTAATCTGACAGGCCTACTTCCCAGGCATACTGTATCCGTACATTTCCCAGCCTGTGGGTTATAGAACACACCCGCAAATGAGATTACTTTATTTATAATGGGATTTCCTTGGGCTCAAGGAGACAGATCATAGTATTTTAACTGAGGCCTTCACACTGACAGAGTATCCATATGTTAATAGAAGCCCTGAGATGCAAATGTACTAAAGAGGGAGTGTGGCCTTGTCTTGGGGTCTGGGAGATGCCAGTCAGCAGGAGAAATGAGGACTGGGCCCTGAAGGATGCCTGCCTGACTGGGACAGCTCAAGGCCTGCTCAGCAGAGAAACCTTGTGCTGGCTGAGGAGACGGTTCTCACCTGCCCCCATGAGGAAGATGTGCAGTGTGCTCACTGGGCCTGAGATGGGGAAGAAGGAGAGGGACCACTGGAAAGAGGAAGGAGTAGAGGCTGGCGGGGATCAGGGCCAGCGTTCTGAGCCAGGAGGCCAGCCAAAATGCTTCTGGTTCCTCCTCAATCTCCCAAACATACCCCACCCCACCCAGGGCACACCCCCTGACCTCTGTCCTCCACCCTGGCGCCAAACCCTACCGGTAGAGTCACTCTTTTACACCAGGCATCAGAGGCAGGATGCTGCCTCTTATGAAAATCTGCCACCAGAAACACTTCCCATTATTCTTCTATTCGTGGAGCACCACAGGCGCCAAGCACTGGTCAAGCCCGGAACAGATAAAACCCTTCTTTCCAGGATACTTACATTTATATGATTTTATTGTTCAAGCCTCGTTGGTTAACTCCTTTAAATCCCTTTTAAGAATTTAATTTGAGAGGGAAAAAGTCTGTTTTCTCAGGAAGAAATCATCTGTTTTTTCTTCTGTCAGGTCATGAGAATTACGTGGCTCATCCAGTTTCCCTGTTTTCTTGGGCCCCAAGAAGCTCAGAGTGTAATGTCATCCTCAATTGCAGTACCAGAATTGGGTTGGTGTTTTATGTCTTTTTCTCCTTGTTTTCCAGTTTTCTTACTTTTTTATTCTTTTTAATGTTTATCTATTTTTGAGAGAGAGACATACAGACAGACAGAGCACAAGTGGGGGAGGGGCAGAGAGAGAGAGGGAGACATAGACTCTGAAGCAGGCCCCAGGCTCTGAGCTGTCAGCACAGAGCACGACAAGGGGCTTACACCCACGGACGGTGGAATCATGACTTCAGCCGAAGTCAGATGCTCAACCGACTGAGCCAGGTGCCCCTCTATTTTCTTATTTTTCAATTTCTAGTAAAAAAGATTTATTTAAACGCATCTTATTTGGTAAGATATTTCAAGCTCAACTTGGAAAGAGTATTTTTTATTTTCAAAAATAAACAAAAATAATCTGAAATAATGTAACACTGTATGTCAACTATACATTGGTAATAAATTTTTTTTTAAAAAAGAAAACACATAGGAAAATTCTTCACGTCCTCAAAGAAATATATTTCCTTCCATTTTCTTGGTCCTACTGATTTGTCTTTCACTTTTTTTTAACAGATACAACAAATAAATAAAAGAAAAAAGAGACACATAATAACCAAAAAGTAAATAAATAAGCAAAGATAGCTGTATTGCCTTACAAAAGGCCGCTGTTAAAAATTCTTTAGTATTTACTAAGTGGCTATTAATAACTAACATCTGCTGAGCACATGACATGGGTCCTTTTCTAAGCACTTTGTACCTCACCACAGCCTCTGCTCTAAGTACTGCTGTCCCCACTTTAGAGACAAGGGAATGAGGAACAGAGATGCTCAAGGGTTTACCTAGGATTACACATTCAGTAAGGAGTGGAACCAGGATTGAAACCAGGGTGGTCTAGCACCAGCAGGCGCCCTCTTAACCAGTGCTCCTCAGCACATACAACCTCCTGCGCTAGGCAACAGAAAACGTACGTTCCATGCGGTGGGCACCTCTGCCAGGCTGCCTCGCATCCCCTGAAGCTTCTTCTTCACGCCAGCCTTGCTGCAGCAACTAGTCACGCCAAGGAGGGACCTGACAGCACCCTGCCTGGGCAGCATGAAGAATCTCTTGCTTCCTGCCCTGGGTGTCTCTGCCCCAACCTCATGAGAGGTTCCGGGAATCTGCTCAATGATTCTGACACATGCACAGACTCGGCAAAATCAGGGAGCTAACACTGTGTGGGGCAAACCTTGACCAGTGAGGGATGGAACCAGTAGGTGAGTGCTCCCCATTTCTGTCTTGTGGGCAGACAATTGTGGGGCCCGTTGTACAGGGCCCCTCACGCATCCCCAGAGGAATTCAGCTGCTGTTGCCCACACTATTGATCAGCTCAGCAGCATTGGGCTGGCTCCCCTTCTCCCTGCTCAGACCTCCCAGGTCCCCACGTTTGCTCCTTGGGAACAATTTCTGAAGCAAACTGCCCATATGCAAAAATCCTGTCTCAGTTCTGCTTTGGGGGGAAATCAAGGCTAAGACACTACAGTTCCTAGCTTGAGGAGTTCAGATTAGGGTGACAGGTCATTAGAGGAGGAAAAAGTCAGTAATGATACATTAATAATCCATGACCAAATGGCCAGAACAATGACTCAAGCTATAAAAATACAAGAGCACAGAGAAAGTAGAAGAGGTAGGGAGCTACCATAAAGTTTTATTGGAACACAGCCACGTGTTCATTTACATGTTGCCTGTGGCTGTTTCCCCACTCCAACAGAGACCCGCGGCCAACCAATCCTAACATGTTTAATACCTGGCAGTTCACGGAAAAGTTTGTGGACCTCTGATCTAGAAAATCCAGGACTCTATGGGAATACAGAGAATGGACACATATTCTACTTGAGAGGTGGCAGTGGGATGCTCACAAAAGGCTGGGAAGAGACAGACCACTGAAGAACAGGAGCAAGGGCATTCCAGAAAGAGGCCACGGCGGAGACTCGGCAAGCTGCTTGCAAGGAATCACAGGCAATTTGTTGCTGCACGACAGAAAAGAACAAAGAGGGAAGAGACAGGACCGAAGACTGCAGACAGAGATTTCCATAAGGAAATCGTCGTGGGTTATTTCTCCCATTTGGGGATATTTCCTTCAATAGGCAAAAACACTATAACAAAGAGTGACCGCAGAGCCTTGTTTGTACCTTCTACCGAAGGGAGTTTACGTGAAGCTCATGACACTTAATGCTCTTCTGATGAACAGTGGGAGCCCCTGCTCACAAGGCAGCCCTCCTGGCAGCTGGGCATTCCTGACATTAAAGACCCACTGCTTTGCCCTCCCCGGGAAGCAAGTCCCGGGGTGTGCTGGCTGTGGCCTCTTGCTCCAGACATAGCTGACACAGCACCGTTACGGTGAGACCCCACCTGGTGCTCATTGCTGGCATGAGGACAAAACAGTAATGAGGGGCAAGAACAGTCACCAGAGACAGACCTGCTGCACTGGCCCCAGCGGGCAGTGTTCCTCACACCCCCGGGAAAGAAAAAACCCGGTGATCCAGCATGGTCCCACAATGAGTTATTTTGTGTCGTTCTTTCAAGGAACATTGACTGAGGACAAAGCATGTGCCCCACAAAGCAATACACTCGGTATATATAAATGATGAAGGTACTGTTCTGCCCTTGATGGGGGCTCACAGGCTAATGGGGGAGAAAGACATGCTATTTTCTTTTCTTTAATTTTTTTTTTGATGTTTATTTATTTTTGAAGGAGAGAGCGACAGAGCGTGAGGGTGGAGGGGCAGACACAGAATCCAAAGCAGGCTCCAGGCTCTGAGCTGTCAGCACAGAGCCCGACGTGGGGCTCAAACTCGTAAACCACAAGATCATGACCTGAGCCAAAGTCGGAGGCTTAACCGACTGAGCCACCCAGGCGCCCCAAGACATGCTATTTTCAAGGCAGGGAGAGAGAAGACAACTCCCCTCTGATGGGAGTGCAGGTCCTAAGAGGTAAAGCATGGGAGGGTATTGAAAGCTTAATAAACATCTTGAGGGCATATGCTTTAATGATTACCCCAGCCACTGCTGACATGCAAAGATACGCACAAAGTACTGAAAGATACTCCAAAACAGCCCTTAAGAGCTTCAAGATTTTCAAGGGCCACCTGGGTGGCTCAGTCAGTTAAGCGTCTAACCCTTGGTTTCATCTCAGGTCATGATCTCATGGTTCATGAGTTCGACCCCACGTCGGACTTTGTGCTGACAGCGCGGAGCCTGCTTGGGATTCCCTCTCTCTCTCCCTCTCTCTGCGCTTCCCCTGCTTACTCTCTCTCTCTGTCTCTCCCAAAGTATTAACTAAAAAGAAAAGAGAGAGGGCTTCAAGATTTCCCCGATAATACTGATTCTATACTCTTGACTAATTTGGCGAACCGTTTCTGAAACAGCCGTGCAAAGGTAAATTTCAGTCCCAAAAGGACAGAATTTAAACACAATCTGGAAAACAAACCGATATACCAAGTTGCTGGCATTTAGATACCATTTTCAATTGTTTCAGATTTGGCTATGAAGACTAAGATGGAAATGGAGAAAACCAGTGCTGAGGGGTTTTTCGTTTTTGTTTTTTTTAAAGGAAGAATAAATAGGAGTATGTACATTTTGTCAAGCACCGTGCTGAGGGCTTCATCTCGTGCATTACCTCACTGAATGTTCACAACAATCCTCTGAGGTAGATTTCCAGCATCACGAATGGCTCCATGTTACAGACAAAGCAACTAAGTCAAACAGATTGAGTAACTCGTCCTCCAGCCATCCCTGGAGGAGGGGCAGGTGTCACCTGGCAGTTGGTCCCCAATGGCCGCACCCTTCACCACCCGCCCGACAACTATCTCGCCTCATAGGCCCCATCCCGTTCCTGCCTGGGACGTCTTTTTTTCCCCCAGCAGTTTTGCCCTGAATAGGCTTCAGGATAAGTTCCTTCCTCGTGATAAGCAGGGCCCACGATCTCTGACAGCTGTTCCCCGCTCCTCATCATCCTCTGAAACAATCAGTAAGCATTAGAGAGCACTTTTCCCTTTACAAAGGTGATAATTAGATAACAAGCTGAGATTAAAGTAATTACAGTCAGACAGCTGGCGAGGCAGCACAGTCATGTTGAAATATTGTTGGTACTTCAGCATCTGGTTCTAATAACAGCACAGGCTAAAGGATTTTACATTAATTACAGAACATAATTTAATATAAACATATTTAATTACAATTGATGAGCGATAAACTGTTCAAGAATGACTTAACCCCTTCCACGTGTCAAAGTGATGGGAACTTTGGGCAATCTGCAGCCTCTTCCTCCGTCTCTTTCACCCTTCTCCACCATGCCCTCCCTCCACAACTCCCTCGTCCCCTCTCCTAGAGAAAATTCCCCTCAAAGAGGAATGTTCTAGACGGGGATGTTGCTCACTGATTATCCCATGGGTGTTTGGTGCGTGTAGGCACTACTCATCCTTAGAGAGCCAGGTGAAAGGGGGTGAGTGTGCCAGCCAGGCCGGGACGCATTGTTTCAGCTGGACCAGCTGCCCTCCTCACATTACCTCACACTGGCAAGACCAGGTTGGGTCTCCTCAGCTGGTCTTCCCCATGTTCTCACACCTTTATGTGGCGCTGGCTTGGCTTCTGACAGCCACCTATGAGATAATCCTCAGGTCTCCAGAGAGAGTATGTCATGACTAGGAAGTCCCTGGCCACAGTGGCCAGGGTATTTTCACAGTTTTGGAGTAAATGTGTAATATCTGGAGACCTTGACATGAGAAAGGACACTCTTCTGTCGGGAATTCTTCCTTATATGCTGCCAACCCCCATCTCTCCCCCAACTTCCCACAAATTGGTGGAATCGGGCCTTGGATGAAACAGTTTTCAAACAAACTGGGACCACACAGACACAATCTTCAATGGATAAAGGACTCAATTATCATTATCTGCACATCAACTTCCCACATTCATAAATGAGAGATATTCAAAAAGCCACAAACATTCCATGTTTGGCATGGACTGCATGACTATGTTGCCCCCCAAATTCATAATTTGAAACCATAACCCCCCTGGGGTGGTATTAGAAGATGGAGCCTTTGGGAGGTAATTAGATTTAGATGAGGTCCTAAGGGTGGAGCCCCCACGATGAGATTAATATCCTTATAAGAAGAGAAAGAGACTTGAGCTTGAGCTCTCAGCCAAGAGAGGACACAGCAAGAAGTCAGGTGTCTGCAAACCAGGAGGAGGGTCCTCACCAGAACTTGACTGTGCTGGCACCCTGATCTGACTTGCCAGCCTCCAGGGCTGTGAGAAACAAATTTCTGTTGCTTAAACCACCCAGGCTTTGGTGTTCTGTTACAGCAGCCGAACTAAGACACTAGGTCTCAACGGCACTGGGATTAAGAGTCCACCCAAAGAAGTGACAAGGCTGCTCCTTCCTTAAAAAGAGTGAGTAGTCCTGAGCACGTTGGAAAAATTCGCTGTCAAGTTTCCCTACGGGACAAATGACATGGAATTACAAGTAGCCTCAAATACTGTTTTTACCTCCTGCTGTGGATTTCAAACTATAAAGCACACATTCTCCTAAAAGCTAAAATGAGTGCTGAAAAAACAGTTTATTATTCCTAGGTAAGCAAGTATAAGCTATTTCTGGAAGAATTACTGACAGGTGCACACAAAGTAAAATTAGTTTGAAGATTCAGGACCACAAAACACCCAAGAGAGAACTAGGAACACTCAAAGTGAAAGCTGCTCTATACATATCCTCTTGAAAGAAGAAGAGATTTGAGTTCACTAGCACAGCAAATGTGCAACGCGGGCAAGAACTATGAGGTACTTTTTGTGGATTAAGTGTCCGTGCAGAAGTTACAGGAGGGGCAAGCAGCCAATAAAGCCTTTGCTACTTAAGAAGTTATCACTCTGTTATCAAATTTAAAACTTTTATCTGTTCAAAAGACACTGGTAATAAAGTGAAAAAAAATCTACAGAATGGGAGAAAGCATTTGTAAACCATATATACGATAAGGGCCTAAGAGCCAAAAGAACTCCTGCAACTCAACAATAAAAACACAATAACCCAATTAAAAATGGAAAAGAGATCTGAACAGATATTTTTTCCAAAAAAGATATACCAAAGGCCCGCAAGCACATAAAAAGACACTCAACGTCATTAGTCATTAGGGAAATATCAATCAACCAAAATGAGATACCATTTCGCACATACCGGGATGGTTATAACAAAAAAGCTAGATAATCAAAAGTGTTGAAAAGGATATGGAGAAACTGAAGCCCTCATACATTGCTGGTGGGAATATAAGTGGCCCAGCTACTGGAGAGCAGTCTGACAGCTCCCCAACAAGTTAAACACAGAATTACCACATGACCCAGCGATTCCATTCTAAGTATGTATATATGCAAGAGAATTGAAAACATGTCCTTACAAAAACTTGTGCACAAATATTCATAGCCACATTATTCTTAGAACCCAAAAAGTGGAAATAACCCAAATGTCCATCACCTGATAGATGAATAAACAAAATCTGGCATGACAATACAATTGGGTACCATCCAGCTATAGAAAGGAATGAAGTACTAATACATTTTAGAACATGGATCAGCCTTGAAACATCTTGCTAAGTGAAAGAAGACAGACACAAAAGACCTCATATTGTATGATTCCACTTATATGACATGTCCAGAATTGGCAAACCTATAGAGATGGAAAGTAGATTCATGGTTGCCAAGGGAAGGGGGAGAGGGGAAATGAGAAATCCTTTTTTGGGGTGATGGAAATGTTCTGGATTCAGAGAGCAGTGACGGTTGCACAACATTGTGACTGTACTAAAAACCACTGAATTTGTACACTTTGAAATAGTTAGAAGATATTTTAAGTTATATAAATTTTAACTCAATTTTTTTTAAAAAGCTACCAATCTGGGAACTGGATCTTAATCCCACTGGGGAAGCACAGGAGCCTATGTAAAGTGGGTGGCTCAGAGGTATCTCATCCAAGAGGTGAGGAAGCTGGGGTATTTATATACCAACTCCCATCAGTCACTGACTGAAGGCTACTTTGGTGCAACCCCTATCAAAATCTCAGTGGAATTTTTCACAGAGATAGAACAAACAATCCTAACATTTGTAGGGAACCACAAAAGACGCTAGAGACACCATGCTGCCTGATTTCAAACTATATTATTAGAAAGCTATAGTAATCAAAACAGTATGGTACTGGCATAAAAACAGATACACAGATCAATGGAACAGAATAGAGAGCCCAGAAATAAACCCATGCATGTATAGTCAATGGATTTACAACAAAGGAGGCAACAACATACCATGAGAAAAGGATAGTCTCATTAATAAATGGATTTGGGAAAACTGGACAGCCACGTGCAAAAGAATGAAACTAGACTATCTAGACACACAAAAAATAACTCAAAATAGATTAAAGACTTGAACGTAAGATCTGAAATCATAAAACTCCTAGAAGAAAAGGCAGGTGGCAAATTCCTTGACATCACCCTTGGTGATATTTTGGATCTGGCTTTAAAAACAAAGGCAACAAGGGGCGCCTGGGTGGCTCAGTCGGTTAAGCTTCCGACTTAGACTCAGGTCATGATCTCATGGTTCATGAGTTCAAGCCTCGCATCAGGTTCTGTGCTGACAGCTCAGAGCCTGGAGCCTGCTTCAGATTCTGTGTGTGTGTCTCTCTCTCTGCCCCTCCCCCGTTCATCCTCTCTCTTTCTCTCAAAAATAAATAAACATTAAAAAATTTTTTAAACAAAGGCAAAAAAAAGCAAAAATAAACAAATGGGACTACATCAAACTAAAAGGATTCTGCACAGCACAAGAAACTGTCAACAAAGTGAAAAGGCAACATACTGAAAGGGAGAAAATATTTGCAAATCATATATCTGATAAGGGGTTAACATCTAAGATACATTTAAAAACTCATACAAACCAATAGCAAAAAAGCAAACAATGCAATTAAAAAATGGGCAGAGGATCTGAACATTTTTCCAAAGAAGACATATAGATGGCCAACAGACACATGAAAAGATGCTCAATATCACTAATCACCAGGGAAAAATGCAAATCAAAACCACAATGAGATATCACCTCATATCAGGTAGAATGGCTATTTCAAAAAAACAAAGAACGACTGTTGGCAAGGATGTGAGAAAAGGGGAACCTTTGTGCACTGTGGGGGAATTTAAACTGGTGTAGCCACGATGGAAAACAGTATGGAAGTTCTTCAAAAAATTAAAGATAGAAATAACATATGATTCAGCAATTCCACCTCTGGGTATTTATCTGAAGCAAATGAAAACACTAATTTGAAAAGATATATGCATCCCTGTGTTCACTGCAGTATTATTTACAATAACCCGGACATGGAAACAACGTAAGTGTACATTGATGGATGAACGGATAAAGAAGATGGAATATTAGCCAGCCATAAAAAGATGAAACCTTGCCACTTGCAACAACGTGGATGGACCTTGAGGGTATTATGACGAGTGAAATTAAGTCAGAGAAAGATAAATAGGAACTTGCTTATATGTGGGATCTAAAAACAAAACTCACAGATACAGATAACAGAATGGTGGTGCCATGGGGAGAAAGGGGCTGGAGGATGAGCAAACTGGGTGACAGGGGTCAAGAGGTATAAGCTTCCAGTTCTAAGAAATAAGTCATAGGGATGTAATGCACAGCATGGTGACTATAGTCAATAGAATTATCCTGTATATTTGAAAGTTGCTAGAAGAATAAATCTTAAAAGTGTCCATCATGAGAAAAAAAATCAAGTTTTTGTAACTTTGTATGGAGATGGATAGTCACTAGATGTATTGTGGTTATCACTTCACAGTGTATAAAAATATCAAGTATTATACAAACATTGTGCACCTGAAAGTAGTATAATGTTTTATGTCAATTATACCCTCAATTTAAAAAGTCTCTGTAAAATGCTCCACAGTGCTAGATGCAGAGAAAGCTCTCAACAAATGTGAGTTATTTTTCTAGAAGACTCCATATGGTTAAATAGGTTGCTCAAAACTGCACAGCTAATGCAACGTGGAGGTAGAATTTACTCAGATGGGTCTATATGACACAATCTTTCATATAGAGAATTACATTAACCGAATATATACTAACCAATCTTGCAAACACACATCAGATGGCAATCATGTCAGCGCTGCACTCGGAGGCCATAACATCTTCATACCTTTAACTTTCTCTCTTCCCCCTTATGTGCCCTGTCTGGGGGAAGCAGCTGCTTTTCTCACAAAAAGGCCCGAGGGCTGATGGTATTGTCTGCTCAAGTCTGAACACATGTGGCTTTTTGTGTAGATGCTCATTTGAGATTCAAAGCCTGCACATTTACTGACAATTTAGTGCAAAGGACCAAGATACACAAGCACCTGAGACTGCAAGAGCAGCAGGGTGACACTTTCCTCACTCACATGTTGGTCCTCCTGTTCTTCTCTTGAATAATCTGACTTTCAGTTGGCTCAAGAAAAAGGGTGCACTAGCAGAAGAAAATGGAAGGTATTTCTTCCCATAATGCCCCGCCTGAACTCCCAACTGAGAGGGCTGACATGAGGACATGGGGCTCAGACCCCAAGCCTACCTGATCAGGTAGTGGCTGACAATAGTGTCAAAGTAGCTGTAGTACACGGCATTGTTCACCTGACCATACTGGTCATTGTCCTGCCACCTCGTTTGGATGGGTAAGAAGTACCCATAGGCCTCATGGTGTCGATGACAATCCTCAACTCTCTGGTTCTTGGATGATGTACCCAAGGAATGGACATTCCTAGGGAGCAGCCTCGAAACCCAACAGGTCATAGTTGGTGATTGCTGTCTCAGAACAGACCTTCAAGAAGAAAACAACAGAGAATAAGGATGGTTTGCAGAAATCGTGATTTCAGTTTTACAAAAGCAATTTCATTTAAGTTTTGGCCATTGGTTTCAAAAGGAAACTAGATTTGTTTTCTAGGAAATAAATCTTCCCTTATAATCCAAGTCTTTGTCACAAACCTTTAAAAGGACTCCTTACTAAAGGACTCCTTACTAAAAAGGCTTTTGCAAACACTGACAGAAACAGTGAAGCCTCTGTTTGAATCTGACTAGTAGGAATTCAAAGTATATTTGTATGGAAGTCTTCTGTTCCACAAAATATTTCTGAGTCAGGTACTGTAGATTCCCATGATTCATCGCTTACATACAACACCCAGTGCTCATCCCAACAAGCCTGTCACCCATTTTCCCCCTGCTGTGCCCCCCCATCTACCTTCAGTTTGTTCTCTGTATTTAAGAGTCTCCTACGGTTTGCCTCCCTCTCTGTTTGAAACTATTTTCCCCTTCCCTTCACCCATGGTCTTCTGTTAAGTTTCTCAAGTTCCACATATGAGTGAAAACATATGTCTGTCTTTCCCTGACTTATTTCACTTAGCATAATACCCTCCAGTTCCATCCACGTTGTTGCCAATGGCAAGATTTCATTCTTTCACATAGGCAGGTACTGTTTCTGATGAAATCTGTAACACCACTGAGGGCATAAAGACAGAACTCACGCAACCAGTATAAAATAAAATGTTTGCCAGAAAATATTATCAACTGGGCCTACCAACTATCAGGGTTTTTTTTTAAGTGTATTTATTTTTTCTTAGAACAAAATTAATTTTCCAAAAATGGAGGGGCGCCTGGGTGGCGCAGTCGGTTGAGCGTCCGACTTCAGCCAGGTCACGATCTCGCGGTCCGTGGGTTCGAGCCCCGCATCAGGCTCTGGGCTGATGGCTCAGAGCCTGGAGCCTGTTTCCGATTCTGTGTCTCCCTCTCTCTCTGCTCCTCCCCCGTTCATGCTCTGTCTCTCTCTGTCCCAAAAATAAATAAACGTTGAAAAAAAATTTTTTTTTAAATAAAAAAATTAAAAAAAACAAAACAAAAATGGAAACAATTTTAAATATGCATAACGAAGGGAGGGAAACACCCAATAACCCAACAATACCAGCTATATGCATTATTCCAGTCTTATCTCTATGTATCTGTATATACAACCTTAAATTGGGCCATCCTGCACATGTTGTGTCATAATCTCTTGTGCTTAGCTATTGATCATTATTATGTTTAAATAGTCTTCTATATCATTTCTAATGTTGAGTTCCCTAACATTCCATCGTATTGAAGCACCACAATTTATTGAATCCTCCATTGTTTCATACTTAGGATTTTCACTCCAATTTTGTTGACTGGGATTAGAACCTGTGTAAATAAATCTCCACACACATCCATGATTATTCTCTCAGGATAAACACCTAGAAGCAGAAGTGCTGAGTCAAAGGGCAAAGGAAGTGTTAAAGATTTTGATATAAATCAACACCCTCTGGAAAGGTGGCACCAACTTACACCCTCCCCAGCAGTGTTTGAGCAGGCCCCTTTCTTTATCCTTTAAAAGGCCTTGCTGATTTGCCTGTGTCCTCTCATTTCCATATAAATTCAATGCAATGTGCTAAGTGGAGACACGAATGGTGCTGCTAGCTAGGACAGAATACCTAGTATCAGGATAACCCCTCTATTTGAGAACCACTCTAAAAGTTAGATAAAATGTAAAAGAAGAGCTGCCTGAAGCTCTGGGCAAATAACCAAGAAGGCAGAACTTTACAGGCTGTAACCTTGGGAACAGGGTAATACACTGATGAACCCTGTACTCACCATCCCTATTTCTCATCAGGGTATTTGCCAGCTCACCATGTGGCTAACAACGCCTCCGAATGGCAGGAACCTACAGCTCATGGTGGTCTTGCTGTGTTGATAGAGGGGACAAAAGTGATAGGCCAACATCCTGGAGAGGGTGAGCTGCAGATAAGTGAGCCTGGTGGTGCAGGTTCCCCTCAGGGCATCTGCTCACTCCTCCACTGCGTGTGTTCTGGTGAAACCAACAAACGAGCCAAAAGCAACTACTACAAGGTTAAAAACCTAAGGAGAAAATAGGAGTCTTGTTGTGTTGAGGAGACCCCCCCCTAGCCTTTCAATTTCAACCCAAGAAGGGCTACTCCCTTACCATGAGGACAAACCTTAAATTGAGCAGCCTCGATCAAGCTTACCTACCCAAACATCATCTGTCAGCCAGTAGGAAACGAAATCATCTCTAGAGGAAAATAACACCACCTATAGCCTCTACAACTTTTCATACACCAAGTCTGGCATTCAGTCAAAACCTAGGCCTACTAGGAAAGAGGAACAAATGGTCAAAACCCAAAATTATTTTTTTTAAAAAGACAATAAAAGAGACTCACAGACTGATTTTAAAATAGCCCTGATTACCAGGCATCAGAGGTAAGGGCTAATATCTATCCTTACTACATAAAGAACTCTAAAATTGAGGGGGTTAAGACAAAAAAAAGAAAGAAAGAAAAAGAAAAATATGTCAAAGTCACAAAGAGACAATTCACAAATAAAGATTTTAAAATGATCTTTAAGCAGATGAAAAGATGGACTTCAGTCATAATAAGAGAAATTACAACTATGCTGAATTACTGTTTCTCAATGATTAAATTTGGTAAAACTACAAAGCTTGATGGCACATTCTCTTGACAAGACCATAAGGCAAGAGACATTCTTACACACTGCTGGTGGGAATGTCCCCTACCTCTATGGAGGGAGAATTTGACAATATCTAACAAAATCACAAGTGAGTTTACCTTTTGACTCATATCTAAGAATTTACATTGAAGGTACACCTTCAGGAATACAAAAATGCATATGAACAAGGAACATCACTAACTGTTATTGAAAAAACATTGGGATAAAATATACATAGAAGATTGGTTGAATAAATTATGGTACATTCACACGATGGTGTATTATACTGCTGTAAGTAAAAACTAAATAAGGTGTTGGTTGGGTACTTGGGTGGCTCAGTAGGTTAAGCACCTAACCCTTCATATCAGCTCAGGTCATGATCTGACAGTTCGTGGGACTGAGCCCTGCATTGGGTTCTGAGCTGACAGTGCAGAGCCTGCTCGGGATTCTGTCTCTCCCTCTTTTTCTGCCCCTCCCCTACTCATGTTCTCTCCCTTCCTGTCTCTCTCACTCTCTCTATCTCTCAAAAAAAATAAACTTAAAAAAAAAACTAGGGGCGCCTGGGTGGTGCAGTCGGTTAAGCGTCCGACTTCAGCCAGGTCACGATCTCGCGGTCCGTGAGCTCGAGCCCCGCGTCGGGCTCTGGGCTGATGGCTCAGAGCCTGGAGCCTGTTTCCGATTCTGTGTCTCCCTCTCTCTCTGCCCCTGCCCCGTTCATGCTCTGTCTCTGTCTGTCCCAGAAATGAATAAACGTTGAAAAAAAAATTAAAAAAAACAAAAACAAAAAAAACTAAAGAAGGTATGATATAGAGTGATTTCCAGGATATACTTGCTGTCAGTCAAAATAAACCAGTGTAAGAAAGCATATAGAGTACACTACTTTTGTGTAATAAAGAAGAGAAAATAAACTCTTTTCTGGGAGATACTGGTTAGCTGGAGCAAGGCAGAGAGAGAGCACCAAGATGGCATCCATAGGCCATGTTCCTCGAAAGCAGCTCCATAGGCCACTAGCTGTGTGCCAAACCTGAAGCCTACTCCTCAGACCAAAGCTCCAGGATAAGCAAAGAGGTCTGTTTCACAGAAAGACTGGGAGGTGTGCTTCAGTCTGCTATCTGTGCAATGTCCTGGGGGTGGCACCCTGACAAAAACGGTCTTTCTGATTGCCATAGTCTCCTGGGATCCAGGAATGCAATCCCCCACCCCAACCCCGGCTACTAGAGCCAGGCAATCAAGGGGTGTCGTCTGGGGAGCAGCTGCAGAAATCAGGGGACCAAATACATGTAAAAGCTCCCTTCCAAGAAATGCTGGTGCTTTCGAGCATGGCAAAGGGAGAGCATAAAGATGGAACCAATCTCTATCCCCAGAGAGTGTTCCAGCAGGCTGCTAAATGTGTTAAATTAGATGCCTATCCCTCAGGCTGATGCTTCAATAAGATAATATAAATGTGTTTATTTATATTTACAAAAAGAGACTCCTGAAGGTTGAACAGGAAACTAATGAGGGTGCATTAACAAGGTAGATGGGGCAGGGGGGCACCTGGGTGGCTCAGTCAGTTAAGCATTCAACTCTTGGTTGGACTCAGGTCATGATCTCATGGTTTCGTGAGCTCAAGCCCCATATCGGGCTCTGTGCTGGCAGCATGGAGCCTGCTTGGGATCCTCTGTCTCTCCTTCTTTCTCTGCCCCTCTCCCACTCGCACCAAAATAAATAAATAAACTTTTTTTAAAAAGGTGGATGGGGTGGAGAAGGAAAAGTAACACTCCTTTAAATATAGCATTTTGTATAATTTTGGGTTTGGGACCATGTTAATATTTTACACACTCACAAAGACGATGATGACGATGGTGACAACAATGAAGTTAAATGAACAATGATGGAGGGGAAAGAAATATAAACAGAAACAAATGAGGCCAACTATATTTCAAATGAATAACAATCACACTGAAGGGAAAAATAACTACCTTCAAATACAGAGTTTTGACTATATACCCTCAGTCTAAAGACAAGAATCTTTTAACAAATATTGAACACTGGTTAGTGCATATGTTTTTTCTAGTGGGAGTGTTAGCAATTCTGAAACTGTTTTCTGTGAATCTGAGACTGGTAAAATGAGTAGATATGCCGAGAATAATGTGAGCCGGGTTTCTCACTTGGAGACAGGAGTTACAAACAGACAGGAGAAAAACTAAAATAAACTTTCTGGTGTTGGATTCGATTTTGAAATATCAATATGGACGTGGAGATTAGAGATAGAAATAGGGATTTATTAGCTCCATTGAGCCTAGACACAATGGCACTCCAGTAGCAAAATGATGATACTTAAGTGTCCAGAACTTAGGTTCTAAACTCTCCACAAAAAGAAACCAGAATGCCTTAAGAAATGACTGATTCCCATGCTGCAGCAGATAAAATAAAAGATGATCCTAGAACATCTCATTGTGCCAGAAAGTAATGTTCAAGGAAGATGGCAAAAGTTCATAGGAGTCAACCTGAGGGGCTTCGAAATGGCCAATTCTGCAATATTTTAGCATCAAATTTAAAAATGAGATCAATGGATTATAAGCTTTTCAATTAAATAAGAATTCTTTTGGGGGCACCTGGGTGGCTTAGTTGATTAAGTGTCCCAACTCCTGATTTTGGCTTAGGTCATGATCTCACAGTTCATGAATTTAAGCCCTACATTGGGCTGCATGATGACACTGTAGAGCCTGCTTGGGATGTTCCCTCTCTCCCTCTCTCTGCCCCTCGCCCCCCTCAAAATAAATAAATAAACTTAAAAAAATTTTTTAAAGAATTCTTAAGTCTGCTAAATTAATAAATGGGATTGAAGGAAAAGTTATTCCTTTTTTTAAAATATGAAATTTATTGTCAAACTGGTTTCCATACAACACCCAGTGCTCATCCCAACAGGTGCCCTCTTCAATGCCCATCACCCACTTTCCCCTCCCTCCCATCCCCCATCAACCCTCAGTTTGTTCTCAGTTTTTAAGAGTCTCTTATGGTTTGCCTCCCTCCCTAACTTTTTTTTTCCTTCCCCTCCCCCATGGTCTTCTGTTAAGTTTCCCAGGATCCACATAAGAGTGAAAACATATGGTATCTGTCTTTCTCTTTATGACTTATTTCACTTAGCATCACACTCTCCAGTTCCATCCACGTTGCTACAAAGGGCCATATTTCGTTCTTTCTCATTGCCACGTAGTACTCCATTGTGTATATAAACCACAATTTCTTTATCCATTCATCAGTTGATGGACATTTAGGCTCTTTCCATAATTTGGCTATTGTTGAGAATGCTGCTATAAACATTGGGGTACAAGTGCCCCTGTGCATCAGAACTCCTGTATCCCTTGGGTAAATTCCTAGCAGTGCTATTGCTGGGTCATAGGGCAGATCTATTTTTAATTTTTTGAGGAACCTCCACACTGTTTTCCAGAGTGGCTGCACCAGTTTGCATTCCCACCAACAGTGCAAGAGGATTCCCGTTTCTCCACATCCTCTCCAACATCTATAGTCTCCTGATTTGTTCATCTAAGCCACTCTGACTGGCATGAGGTGGTATCTCAGTGTGGTTTTGATTTGTATTTCCCTGATGAGGAGTGACGTTGAGCATCTTTTCATGTGCCTGTTGGCCATCTGGATGTCTTCTTTAGAGAAGTGTCTATTCATGTTTTCTGCCCATTTCTTCACTGGATTATTTGTTTTTTGGGTGTGGAATTTGGTGAGCTCTTTATAGATTTTGGACACTAGCCCTTTGTCCGATATGTCATTTGCAAGTATCTTTTCCCATTCCATTGGTTGCCTTTTAGTTTTGTTGATTGTTTCCTTTGCTGTGCAGAAGCTTTTTATCTTCATGAGGTCCCAATAGTTCATTTTTGCTTTTAATTCCCTTGCCTTTGGAGATGTGACAAGTAAGAAACTGCTGTGGCTGAGGTCAGAGAGGTTTTTTCCTTTCTCCTCTAGGGTTTTGATGGTTTCCTGTCTCACATTCAGGTCTTTCATCCATTTTGAGTTTATTTTTGTAAATGGTGTAAGAAAGTGGTCTAGTTTCATTCTTCTGCATGTTGCTGTCCAGTTCTCCCAGCACCATTTGTTAAAGAGACTGTCTTTTTTCCATTGGATATACTTTCCTGCTTTGTCAAAGATGAGTTGGCCATATCTTTGTGGGTCTAGTTCTGGGGTTTCTATTCTATTCCATTGGTCTATATGTGTCTGTGTTTGTGCCAATACCATGCTGTCTTGATGATTACAGCTTTGTAGTAGAGGCTAAAGTCTGGGATTGTGATGCCTCCTGCTTTGGTCTTCTTCAATATTACTTTGGCTATTCGGGGTCTTTTGTGGTTCCATACAAATTTTAGGATTGCTTGTTCTAGCTTCGAGAAGAATGCTGGTGCAATTTTAACTGGGATTGCACTGAATGTGTAAATTGCTTTCAGTAGTATTGACATTTTAACAATATTTATTCCTCTAATCCATAAGCATGGAATGTTTTTCCATTTCGTTGTACCTTCATCAATTTCCTTCATAAGCTTTCTATAGTTTTCAGCATACAGATCTTTTACATCTTTGATTAGGTTTATTCCTAGGTATTTTATGATTCTTGGTGCAATTGTGAATGGGATCAGTTTCTTTATTTGTCTTTCTGTTGCTTCATTGTTAGTGTATAATAATGCAACTGATTTCTGTACATTGATTTTGTCTCCTGCAACTTTGCTGAATTCATGGATCAGTTCTAGCAGACTTTTGGTGGAGTCTATCGGATTTTCCATGTATATCATGTCATCTGCAAAAAGTGAAAGCTTGACTTCATCTTTGCCAATTTTGATGCCTTTGATTTCCTTTTGTTGGCTGATTGCTTCCAACATTATGTTAAACAACAGTGGTGAGAATGGGCATCCCTGTCTTGTTCCTGACCTCAGGGAGAAAGCTCTCAGATTTCCCTATTGAGGATGATATTAGCTATGGGCTTATCATAAAGGGCTTTTATGATGTTTAAGTATGTTCCTTCTATCCCAACTTTCTCAAGGGTTTTTATTAAGAAAGGATGCTGAATTTTGTCAAATGCTTTTTCCGCATTGATTGACAGGATCATATGGTTCTTATCTTTTCTTTTATTAATGTGATGTATCACATTGATTGATTTGCGAATGTTGAACCAGTCCTGCAGCCCAGGAATGAATCCCACTTGATCATGGTGAATAATTCTTTTTATATGCTGTTGAATTCGATTTGCTAGTATCTTGTTGAGAATTTTTGCATCCATATTCATCAGGGATATTGGCCTATACTTCTCTTTTTCTGCTGGGTCTCTGTCTGGTTTCAGAATCAAAGTAATGCTGGTTTCATAGAATGAGTCTGGAAGTTTTCCTTCCCTTTCTATTTTTTGGAACAGCTTGGGAAGGATAGGTAATATCTCTGCTTTAAACGTCTGGTAAAATTCCGCAGAGAAGCCATCTGGTCCTGGACTCTTTTTTGTTGGGAGATTTTTGATAACTGATTCAATTTCCTCACTGGTTATGGGTCTGTTCAAGTTTTCTATTTTTTCCTGTTTGAGTTTTGGAAGTGTGTGGGTGCTTAAGAATTTGTCCATTTCTTCCAGGTTGTCCAGTCTGTTGGCATATAATTTTTCATAGTATTCCCTGATAATAGCTTGTGTTTCTGAGGGATTGGTTGCAATAATAACATTTTCATTCATGATTTTATCTATTTGGGTCATCTCCCTTTTCTTTTTGAGAAGCCTGGCTAAAGGTTTATCAATTTTGTTCATTTTTTCAAAAAAACAACTCTTGGTTTCATTGATCTGCTCTACAGTTTTTTTTTTAGATTCTATATTGTTTATTTCTGCTCTGATCTTTGTTATTTCTCTTCTTCTTCTGGGTTTGGGGTGTCTTTGCTGTTCTGCTATTTT
This sequence comes from Herpailurus yagouaroundi, assembly GCF_014898765.1. Classification (NCBI taxonomy): domain Eukaryota; kingdom Metazoa; phylum Chordata; class Mammalia; order Carnivora; family Felidae; genus Herpailurus; species Herpailurus yagouaroundi. The sequence goes on along the minus strand of NW_024412418.1, from coordinate 19,591,621 downwards.
CTTTAGGTGTGCTATTAGATTTTGTATTTGGGATTTTTCTTGTTTCTTGAGATAGGCCTGGATTGCAATGTATTTTCCTCTCAGGACTGCCTTCACTGCATCCCAAAGCATTTGGATTATTGTATTTTCATTTTCATTTGTTTCCACATATTTTTAAATTTCTTCTCTAATTGCCTGGTTGACCCATTCATTCTTTAGTAGGGTTTTCTTCAACCTCCATGCTTTTGGAGATTTTCCAGACTTTTTCCTGTGGTTGATTTCAAGCTTCAAAGCATTGTGGTCTGAAAGTGTGCATGGTATGATCTCAATTCTTTTATATTTATTAAGGGCTGTTTTGTGACCCAGTATGTGATGTATCTTGGAGAATGTTCTGTGTGTACTCGAGAAGAAAGTATATTCTGTTGCTTTGGGATGCAGAGTTCTAAATGTATCTGTCAAGTCCATCTGATCCAAGGTATCGTTCAGAGCCTTTGTTTCTTTATTGATCCTGTGTCTAGATGATCTATCCATTGTTGTAAGTGGGGTAATAAAGTCCCCTGCAACTACCACATTCTTATCAATAAGGTTGCTTATGTTTGTGATTAATTGTTTTATATATTTGGGGGCTCCCATATTCAGTGCATAGACATTTATAATTGTTAGCTCTTCCTGATGGATAGACCCTGTCATTATTATATAATGCCCTTCATCATCTCTTGTTACAGCCTTTAATTTAAAGTCTAGTGTGTCTGATATAAGTATGGCTACTCCAGCTTTCTTTGACTTCCAGTAGCATGATAGATACTCCATCCTCTCACTTTCAATCCGAAAGTGTCCTCAGGTCTAAAATGAGTCTCTTGTAGACAGCAAATAGATGGGTCTTGTTTTTTTTTTTATCTATTCTGATACCCTATGTCTTTTGGTTGGAGCATTTAGTCCATTTACATTCAGTGTTATTATAGAAAGATATGGGTTTAGAGTCATTGTGATGTCTGTAGGTTTCATGCTTGTAGTGATGTCTCTGGTACTTTGTGGTCCTTGCAACATTTCACTCACAGAATCCTCCTTAGGATCTCTTGTAGGGCTGGTTTAGTGGTGATGAATTCCTTCAGTTTTTGTTTGTTTAGGAAGACCTTTATCTCTCCTTCTGTTCTAAATGACAGACTTGTTGGGGCGCCTGGGTGGCGCAGTCGGTTAAGCGTCCGACTTCAGCCAGGTCACGATCTCGCGGTCCGTGAGTTTGAGCCCCGCGTCGGGCTCTGGGCTGATGGCTCAGAGCCTGGACCCTGTTTCTGATTCTGTGTCTCCCTCTCTCTCTGCCCCGCCCCCGTTCATGCTCTGTCTCTCTCTGTCCCAAAAAAATAAATAAAATGTTTAAAAAAAAAATTTTTTTTTAAATAAATGACAGACTTGCTGGATAAAGGATCGGCTGTGTATTTTTTCTGTTCGTCACATTGAAGATTTCCTGCCATTCCTTTCTGGCCTGCCAAGTTTCAGTAGATAGGTTGGCCACTATTCTTATGTGTCTACCTTTGTAAGTTAGAGCACGTTTATCCCTAGCTGTTTTCAGAATTTTCTCTTTATCCTTGTATTTTGCCAGTTTCACTATGATATGTCGTGCAGAAGATCGATTCAAGTTACGTCTGAAGGGAGTTCTCTGTGCCTCTTGGATTTCAATGCCTTTTTCCTTCCCCAGATCAGGGAAGTTCTCAGCTATGATTTGTTCAAGTACACCTTCAGCCCCTTTCTCTCTCTCTTCCTCTTCTGGAGTTCCTATTATATGGATATTGTTGTGTTTCATTGCATCACTTAGTTCTCTAATTCTCCCCTCATACTCCTGGATTTTTTTATCTTTCTTTTTCTCAGCTTCCTCTTTTTCCATAATTTTATCTTCTAATTCACCTATTCTCTCCTCTGCCTCTTCAATCCGTGCTATGGCCACCTCCATTTTATTTTGCTCCTCATGACTATTTCTTAGTCCCTTGATCTCCATAGAAATAGATTCTCTGCTGTCCTTTATACTTTTTTCAAGCCCAGCGATTAATTTTATGACTATTATTCTAAATTCTTGTTCTGTTAAATTGCTTAAATTGTTTTTGATCAGTTCTTTAGCTGTCGCTACTTCCTGGAGTTTCTTTTGAGGGGAATTCTTCTGTTTTGTCATTTTGGGTAGTCCCTGAGGTAGCTCCAAACTTCAGGGCCCTTCCCCTGTGCTGTCCAGAGTAACTTGTGTTGGTGGGCAGGGCCACAGTCAGACCTGATGTCTGCCCCCAGCCCACTGCTGGGGCCACAGTCAGACTGGTGTGTACCTTATCTTCCCCTCTCCCGGGGTAGGACTCACTGTGGAGTGGTGTGGCCCCTGTCTGGGCTACTTGCACACTGCCAGGCTTGTGGTGCTACTTCAATGGGATCTGGCCAAGGGCATATTAGCCAGGGCAGATCCGCAATGTGCACAGGGGCAGGAGGGGCAGGCTTAGCTCTATTTGCCATCCGTGGTCCCCTGTGTGAGGGGCCCTGCAGCACCAGGAGGGAAGCAGGCCCATCGAAGGGATGGATCCACAGAAGCACAGCTTTGGGTGTTCCTGCAGTGCAAGCAAGTTCGGTGACAGGAACTGGTTCCCTTTGGAATTTCGGCTGGGGGATGGGAGAGGGAGATGGTACTTGCCAGCGCCTTTGTTCCCCCGTTGAGCTGAACTCTGTCCTTCCAGGGCTCAACAACCCTCCCTCCCTGCATCCTCTCGCCCTCACCGCTCTCTGAGAGCAGAGCTGTTGAACTTTTAACATTCCAGATGTTAAGTCCCGCTGGCTGTCAGAATTCAGAGTCCGGCCCCTCCGCTTTTGCAAGCCAGACTTCGGGGGCTCTGCCTTGCCAGGCGGCCTGCCCCTCCACCTCCCGGCTCCCTCCCGCAGTCCGTGTAAGCACACACCACCTCTCCGTCCTTCCTACCCTCTTCCATGGGCCTCTTGTCTACACTTGGCTCCAGAGAGTCCATTCTGCTGGTCTTCTGGCAGTTCTCTGGGTTATTTAGGCAAATGTGGGTGGAATCTAAGGGATCAGCAGGACGAGGTGAGCCCAGTGTCCTTCTATGCCACCATCTTCCCAGGTATCTGAAAAGTTATTCATTTTTTTTTATGTTTATTTATTATTGAGAGACAGAGAGACACAGAGAGTGAGCAGGGGAGGGGTAAAGAGAGGGGGAGACATAGAATCTGAAGTAGGCTCCAGGCTCTGAGCTGTCAGCACAGAGCCCGACCCGGGGCTTGAACTCACAAACTGCCAAGATCATGACCTGAGCCAAAGTCGGTCGCTTAACCAACTGAGCCACACAGGTGCCCCGAAAAGTTATTCTTTACACAAGTATGCCAAGCAATAAATGTAGAAAAGATAATGGATTTAGAAAATCATCATTTTGCAAATATCATAGTAATAATTGATTTAGGCAAGAATCATTGATGGATGCTAAAATATATTAGGTACAAGTTTGGTGAGAAACATAACATTTATATGGTCCCCAATATCTCTCTCACAAATTACTCATTACAAATCAATAACAGTAACTTTATGATGGATAACACACAAAGACAGTATGATTTTACCAAGTTATCCAAGTCAGTAACACCCACAACAAACCAATAGACTGAAACAGACACAGTATCACTTCCGAGTTCTTTCTGGCAACAATGTATAATATGAATCTAATCATGATATAACATCAGAAAAAAACAAAATTGAGGAACATTCAAAAAGTAATTGTTCTATACTCTTAAAAAATATCAAGGTCATGAAAGACACGCAAGGGTGGAAGAATTATTTTGATAGACACTAAAGAGCCATGACAACTAATTGCAATGTATACTAGATCACATACTGGACTGGGAAAAAAAATGTAACTATGAAGGATATTTTTAGAATAACTGATAAAATTTGAATTTACAATGTAGATCACATAACAGTATTGTATTAACATTAAACTTCCTAATTTTGATAGCTGTACTGTGGTTATGTAAGATGAATTCCTTGTTTTTACTAAATACAAATTGAAGAATTTAGGAATAAAGAAGAATGACATCTGCAACATCCTGTCAACTGATTCAGAAAGAAATAATGTGTGTGAATGTGGCAGGAGATAACACCTGTGCGTGGAGGAAAGGATGATAAAGTAAATAGAGGGAAATGTAACACATTTGTAACTCTAGGTAGAAGATATGCTGTAATGTTTCCACCATTCCTACAAGTTTTCTACAAATTTGAAATTAAAAAAAAAAATTAAAGTTTCTCCAGAAGGCTATCAATAATATGTTAAAAAGAGAACATAAAAAATTTGACCATTTTACCGGAGCACTGGAATCTATGAAATACAATCATTGTATTATGAATTCAACAGATAGGTTAAACAACAGATTAGTCACAGTAGAAGAAAAAATTAATTAACTGGAACATAGGTCAGGCTAAATATTCAGACTGAAGCCCAAACAGATAAAAATATTTAAAATACAAACAAGCATAACTGACATATACAGAATACCACTTTTTTTTTAAGTGACACAATTGTTGTAAATAAAGTTCTAGATTAACAGGAAGCAGAAAATGGGTAAGAATCAATATTTGAAGAGATACTGACAGAAAAGTTTCCCAAACTGAAATACATGGAGACATAGATTCAAGAATCATTATAACTCCAAGCTAGTTAAGTTAAAGAAACACAACCATAAAAAACTGCTGAAAACCAAAGACAAAGACAAAAAGAATCTTGAAGAAAAAAAAAAAAGACACTTTCCCTTCAAAGCAACAACAATAAGCTGACTTATTCAGTGCAAACAATAGAAAATAGAAGACAAAAGAATGGGCAAGCTAGAATTCTACACCCAGAGAAAATATCCTTCAAAAATGAAATCCAGGGATGCCTGGGTGGCTCAGTCAGTTCAGGGTCTGACTTTGGCTCAGGTAATGATCTCACGGTTCATGGGTTCAAGCCCCTGGTCGGGCTCAGTGCTGACAGCTCAGAGATTCTGTGTCTCCCTTTCTCTCTGTGCTTCAGATTCTGTGTCTCCCTTTCTCTCGGCCCCTCCCCCGCTCATGCTCTGGCTCTGTTTCTCTCAAAAAGAAATAAAAATATTTTCAAAAAATGAAATCTAAATAAATAGCCATTTTAACAAAAACAGAGAATTCATCCCAACAGACGCACACTAAAAGAAATGCTGAAGGGTATTCTTTAAATATTTATTTATTTTTGAGAGAGAGAGGGAGAAAGAGAGGCGGTGGGGGGGGGGGGGGAGGAAGAACAGAAAGGAAGAGGGAGAGAGAGGAGCCAAGCAGGCTCCACGATGTCAGTGCAGAGCCTGACACAGGACTGGATCTCACAAACCATGAGATCATGACCTGAGAAGAAATCAAGAGTTGGATGCTTAACTGACTGAGCCACTCAGGTGCCCCTGAAAGGCACTCTTTAAAAGGGTGGAAAATGGGGCGCCTGGGTGGCGCAGTCGGTTAAGCGTCCGACTTCAGCCAGGTCACGATCTCGCAGTCCGTGGGTTCGAGCCCCGCGTCGGGCTCTGGGCTGATGGCTCAGAGCCTGGAGCCTGTTTCAGATTCTGTGTCTCCCTGTCTCTCTGCCCCTCCCCCGTTCATCTCTCTCTGTCCCAAAAATAAATAAACGTTGGAAAAAAAAAATTTTAAAGGGTGGAAAATGATCCTCAATGAAAGCACAATAATGCAGAAAAGAATGAAGAGCAGTGGAAAGGATAAATAAGTGGGTAAATTTAAATTAATACTGACTGTTTAAACATAATATTAATAATGTCCAATGGGGTTTAAAATATATATATATAATATAAATATATAGATATAGATGATATTGAAAATATTCCACAGCAGTAGCAAAAGAGATACCAGAGTGAATTCAGTTATAATGTTACAAGGTCCTCGCATTTTTCAGTAAGTGGTAATAATCCTAATTTAAGTTTGACTATAAATCCAGGATGCATGTTGTAACCTCTAGGATAATCACAAAAATAATAGAAAAAGAATATTTAATTAACAAAAGGACAACTAAGCAATAAAAAAATATATTTTGAAATCCAAAAGAAGGAAATATGTAGATGATATGACCAAAAAACAGATGAGACAAACAAAAAACAACTGGAAAATGAAATTTTAAAACAATATCATTTACAATATTATAATATAAGCTATCTATGGATTCCTAGCATCAAAAATACCAGATACCTAGGAACAAAGCTAACAAAAAATGTGTAAGACCCTGTACATTGAAAACTACAAAGCACTGCTGACAGAAAATAAGGAAGAGTTACATAAATGGAGGGATATACTATGTCCATGGATTAGAAGACTAAGTGTTGCAAAGATGTCAGTTCTCCCCATTGATCTCAAAGTTCAATGTAATCCCAATCAAAACCTCAGCTGGTTTTTCTATGAAAATTAATAAACTGATCTTAAATTTTTATATGGAAAGGCAAAAAAAGAGCTAGAATAGCCAAAACCAACATGAAAAAGAATAAAGAATTTACATTACCAAATATCAAGATGTATTATAAACTGTAGGGTAATCAAAATAGTGGTACTGGCACAGGATAGGCATATAAATCAATGAAATAGTATAGAGGATCTAGGAAACAGACCACTCATGTAAGACCACCTAATTTATGAAAGAAAGTACTATTGAATGTAATGGGGGAAAAGATGGTATGTTTAATAATTGATATTTTTTAGTGAAACTTTAACCCACCTCAAAGCATGCATACATATCAATTCCATATGAATTACAGATCTAAATTTAAATGGAAGAACAATAAAGCTTCTAGAAAGTAACATAGACTATATTCTTAATATTGGGGTGAGCAAAATAATCTCTGAATACAGGACATACAAATCATAAAAGAAAAGATTATTACTATTATTACCACCATACAATAAAAGATTAATAAATATAACTTCCTCAAAATTAAGAACTTCTGTTTATCAAAAGACAACCAGTAAGGTGTGTAACACATATATCCAACAAAGAATTCATATTCAAAATATAAACAGGGACACCTGGGTGGCTCAGTCAGTTAGGTGTCTGACTTCGGCTCAGGTCATAATCTCACCATTCATGAGTTTGAGCCCCATTGCAGGCTCCGTGCTGATGACTCAGAGCCTGGAGCTTGCTTTGGATTCTGTGTCTCCCTCTCTCTTCCCCTCCCCTGCTCATGCTCTGTCTCTCTCTGTCTCTCAAAAATAAATAAACATTAAAAAAAAATCTTAAAAAATATATGCATACACAGAACTTCTAAAAATCAATGAGAAAAAAAAAGACAACCCAATTTTTAAAAAATAAGCAAAAGACTTAAATAGAGAACGAAAGAGAATATCCAAATGGCCAAGCAGAGTAAAAGCTGCTAAACATCATTAGCCATTCAAGAAAATGCAATTAAAACCACAGCGACTTCACTTTTAAACCCCTCAGAATGGCTAAAATTTTATTTTGTTGGTGACTAGATAGAGCAACTAAAATGTTAATACTCTTCTGGTGGCAGTGTGAATGTAGGTATTATTTCCCCTACGTTTCACAGTGTCTATTAAAATGGTACAAATACATATCCTGTATCCAGCAATTCCACTCCTTTGTAGACATCCAACAACGGTATATGATTATATTAAGTGTCTAGTGTCCAGAGCAGTTTATTTCTCATTTTTTTACACAGAGAATTCACCTCTTGTCCATTCACCCTAATGCTAACTCAAAAAACGTGAGAAAGCTGAGTCTTCTTTATCTATATATGGCCTGGTTATTCGGTTGCTTTGTGGATATGCACGTATTTGTACAATCCTAAACAGACACCAAAGAAGCCGGATTTTAACTCTCACATAGTTAAAATGAAAGTAATGTCTCAGAATCTTTGATGCCCTGAAAATAACCTGCCATCTATGTGACATTTAAAGGAAGAAGGTTCTTAAACTTGTACATTTTTACGTTAAACTCTCCTAAGGAATCAACCTTCATCATCTATACCTTTTGGGAACACAGAGGCTAATATTCATTCACTTGAACACACACAAAAATCTCAAAATAGAAGAATGCTCTGCATGATACTGAGTACCAGGTGGCATTGTGACTGACTCCTAACACAAATTAGAGGGAAATCATTTTTAAAAACAATTTTATTTTTTTTTATTTTTTTTTTATTTTTTTTTTTCAACGTTTATTTATTTTTGGGACAGAGAGAGACAGAGCATGAACGGGGGAGGGGCAGAGAGAGAGGGAGACACAGAATCAGAAACAGGCTCCAGGCTCTGAGCCATCAGCCCAGAGCCTGATGCGAGCCTGACGCGGGGCTCGAACTCACGGACCGCGAGATCGTGACCTGGCTGAAGTCGGACGCTTAACCGACTGCGCCACCCAGGCGCCCCAAACAATTTTAAAGAACTTTATCCAGTAGCAAAGAACACTAGCATATCCAAAGAAGATCCATGTTGACACCTGCTTCGTAGATATTCAGATTTTACAAATAATATTAAGGGCATTCCAAATCCTTTGGGAATGTGCCTTGATTTCACAGAGCAAATCACCACAAATGGGTACTTCCCTGAAGTCTAAATATGTGGGGGAGGAGGATCCTGCCATGCAGAGAAATTCTTAGGAAGCTGTGAAGATATTAGCTATTTTACTCAATTTATTCCAAGCTGAAACATAATAGTACATTATAAATCTCTTTTGATTTTACTTAATCTAATGAAAAAATGTTCATCTTTTTGATAAGTGCTCATTAGCCATTTTTTTCTGACATAAACAGACAAGAAAGATGTTCTTGTGCTGCATTTAAAACGCAACTCAGCTAATTACAGTGCAATGACGCAAAGAACAAAATCAACGCACTGAAGTTTCTCACTTGAATTGTCTTTATAGCTGAATTAAAATCCAACAAAAAAAGTGTTTTAAAGGGCCCCAGCAGTGTATTTTATACTCAGGTTGAACAATGTTTAAGTAAACAAAGACTAAATTCTAGCACATGATATAAATTTTTAAATTTTCTGATGTCATTTGCTAAGAATATTTGCTGAATTTATGAACAAAAGGGTACACGCTTAGAGGAGTGATGCACTCTCCTTTTGGGAAGTTATGATAAATTAGCATGAACAATTCGCTCTATTTTACCCGGTCCTTGGTGAGACCAAAAGCCAACTTGTAGATAACATCCAATCAGGGTAGGGGCCAGGCAAGGGCTTAGAATAAGCATAAAGCTAAGTGATTGTATAAGAATCAAACTTTCAGCCCAGGCCAATGCCCAGGGTTTTTAGGAATATCAGATGGTTTGAGCTTTTTGAAATTCACAGTATTAATCTGCTGAAACCTTATCCTGAATGAGTCTAACCGAATTAATGCCATTTCCCAAAATGCTTGATTCATGCTCCAGGAAGAATCTTAACTAGAGTAATCTGATCCTTTTAATAACCCAGCTTATTACCTAAGTGATCATTTCATTGATTTTTTTATTCATGTTTTATTATAAAATATATTTACCTGAAACTAGAAACTTTAAAATTTATTTTAGTTCTTTGACATCTAAATTATGCATATTGTACCCAAACTCATAGGCGAAACATCACAGAGAGAAGTAAGTAAAATTGATTACTTAAATATGTCACTTCTTCTTACCTGTAAAGTCAGCATTTAAATGAACACATTCAGGTTTTTTAAAGCTTTATTTAATGAACAAACAGAGAAGTGAGAGAACAGTCTGCTGCTGGGCTCACTGGATGGACGGTTGTCTAAGTCACCTTCGCAAATGATTCTGCTAACATTTCTTAGTATTAGACATTGTATCCTAAGGGGAAAAAACACTCCTCTGTAGCTTACAGGACTTCAAACTGCTTCAATGCATGTTAAGAAAATGGTTCTCCTTTATTAGAAGCCCGGTACAACTGTTCCACGGAGCAAATGTACACCTTGGAGGTTACGAATTCAGGGAGAAAGAAACAGAGATTCGAGTCCCAACTCCACCACCACTTGTTCCTCAAGAGAACCTAGACAAGATTCTTCGCTTCTCTAAGCTTCATACATGAATAAATAACAGGACAAATAATACCTATATTGCTGTTATGAATATTCAGTGAGATGATCAGCAGTAAGCAGTTAGCACGGGGTCTGACACACCATCAAGATTCAAATTTTAGCTGAGATTAATGAACCACTAATAGGACATGAATCTTAAGGACCTTTTCAGGAGCAAGGAGCCATCCTTCCTGCTTTCCATTCTGTGTCCTTTTCAACATTCCAGGGTTCTCTAGAATGCAAAGGCAGACCCTTTCCCTGTACGGCACTAACTGGTCAGTTTAAAGCATCACACTTATACACCAGACTTTGTTATTATCATCCCAACCTCACCATCTCTCTTTATTATATCGCACCCCAAAGTGTCAGCATGGAAGAGGAACACAGTACCTAGTGCATGTAGTCATTACGGGTCACTAAAAAAAACACATCTTTTCTGTAATTCTGCTGAGTTTATATTTCCATTAATATACTTGGCACAAAGAAAACATTTACCAACTTATTAAGTAATGGAATGGGTCATGTTCATTTTACTATGCTTTTGACTAAATAAAGTGAAACATCAATGCTTCTCTAAATTTTTTTAATATTTGTTTATTTTTGGGGCGCCTTGGTGGCGCAGTCGGTTAAGCATCCGACTTCAGCCAGGTCACGATCTCGCGGTCCGTGAGTTCGAGCCCCGCGTCAGGCTCTGGGCTGATGGCTCAGAGCCTGGAGCCTGTTTCCGATTCTGTGTCTCCCTCTCTCTCTGCCCCTCCCCCGTTCATGCTCTGTCTCTCTCTGTCCCAAAAATAAATAAATGTTGAAAAAAAAAATTAAAAAAAAAAATATTTGTTTATTTTTGAGAGAGAGAGACAGAATGTGAGAGGGCGGGGGGGGGGGGAGGCGGGGAGAGAGAGAGGGAGACAGAATCCAAGGCAGGCTCCACATTCTGAGCTGGCAGCACACAGCCCAACCTGGGGCTTGAAAACACAAACTGTGAGATCATGACCTGAGCCAAAGTTGGATGCTTAACCGACTGAGCCACCCAGGTGCTCCTGAAACGTCAATGCTTCTCAACAGCGTACATGCTTATCAAAGTTGACCTCATTCCTCCTTAATAGAAGGAATGAATATTCACCCATTGTTGAATGCTTACTAAGTTCCCATAAGTGCCTGAAACTCTTCCATAGACCATCTCATTAAATCCTCAAGTAATCCTAGGTAATAGATACTGACATCCTTACATTAGGAAAGTGAAACTCAGAGAGGTTAAGGAACTTATTTAAGGCATGAAGCTAGTAAATGATGGAGCCAGGATTCAAAATCAAGTTGTTCTAACTCTGAAGTTCATGCTCTTTATCACAAAACTGTAACACCACAAAGGAGTTGGAGACTATCCGCAAACATGTCCAGCAGCGCATTCATATCAGCAACAACTGGGATAAAACTGGACACCCCTTAGTGTTATCCTTTTCACTTTGGAGGTCATCTGGACACTGCATAGCAGGTGCATTCTTTCATTTATTTCTATACATTTACTGAACAACTAGTATGTAGTGGGCACTAGGCCAGGTCACATAGACGAAAACAACATGTTTCCTAACCTAATTAGGAAACTTCTCCCAGGCCTCATCCAAAGCCCAGGGACATCTTTAGCATCTTTTCCTCAACAACAGTGCTCTGGACAAGCACACTTGGCTTGAAAATAGAGGAAGTAAGATTTTCTACATGTTATACAAATTGGTTTATCAACTTCTCTTTTTACAGGTCTTCAGGTACTTTTGTTGTCTGAAATCCCCCGATGGTAAACAACATATATGAAGGGCTTCATAATCTTCCTCAATTTTCCAATTTCATCTTCTAGTGTTCTCCACCATATACCCTAAAGCTGAACCATGCATCTTTTCCCAACACTAGGCTACTTCTCACTTCCATCATTTTGTATACGCTGTTCCTTCTGTACAACATGCCTTTTCCCCTTAAAAGGACCCAGCTAACACATTACCTTCTTTATTATGTCATTTCCCTCCGTCTACGACCTTCAATAATCAGAGATTAATGATCACTCCCTTCATTCATTCATTCAACAAACTATTCCTGGAGTTGGGACAGATTAGTGAACCCAACAGACAAATATCCCTGCTCTTGGGAAGATGATATTCTCATGGGAGGAAGACAGGCAATAAAAATAAATAATTACAGAGAATGTTACAAGCTGGTAAGTGGCATAAAAAGAGATATAGTAGAGTAATCCCTACTGTAACACTTTCTGTATGGGGAGAGGGGTGCATGCAAGAGGCACTGCAATTAAGAGTGGTGGTCAGGGCACCTGGGTGGCTCAGTCGGTTAAGCCTCTGACTTCCGCTCGGGTCATGATCTTGCAGTTCATGGGTTCGAGCCCCTTGTCGGGCTCTGTGCTAACAGCTCAGAGCCTGGAGCCTGTTTTGGATTCTGTGTCTCCCTCTCTCTCTGTCTCGGCCCCTCCTCTGCTCGCCCTCTGTCTGTCTCTCTCTCTCTCTCTCAAAAATAAATAAACATCAAAAAAATTTTTTTTAATTTTTTTTAAAAGAGTGGTGGTAAGAGGAGAGCCAACTAAGAAAGTGACAAAAACATGCAGAAAGTAAGAGACTCCAAACACTTTGTACTGCCTCGTTCCACATACCATTCTGTAATTTCCCATTTGCATTTTAGTCTTCCTCATTAAGCTGGGAGGGGCAGGGATTAAGTGAATTATCTTTTTCTCCCCAGTGTATAATACAGCACTTGGCAGGAATTGCTCAATTTATTGTTTGTTGAATGAACAAACGAAAGAAACACTCTTCACCTGCTCCACTGTCAGAGAATCGGTTACTTCTACCCCTACATTTTTATTTATTTTATTTTATTTTATTTTATTTTATTTTATTTTTTTAACGTTTTTTCATTTTTGAGAGACAGAGCACAAGCAGGGGAGGAGCAAAGAGAGAGAGAGATACACAGAATCTGTAGCAGGCTCTAGGCTCTGAGCTGTCAGCACAGAGCTCAACATGGAGCTTGAACCCATGAGCCATGAGATCATGACCTGAGCCAAAGTCGGGCACTTAACTGACTGAGCCACCCAGACCCCCCAACCCCTACATTTTAAAAATATGCCTGACTTTGTTTGCCTTTAGTATCCCCAACCTTCCTGTCCTCTCATCCAGCGATCTCCAAAGTGTGGGCTATGCATCAAGCATCTTTCCAGGATGATCCAATGATGAGAAGCATGGGAAGAGAGGAGGAAAATAGAATTTACATTCATGTTGATTTTTTTATATCAAGACTAAGAGAGAAATTAAGCATCATTGAAATATAGTATATGGGTTGATACTGAGCTGTCCTAAGGAAAAGGAGGATTCTACTCTATCTAGAATGGCATCCCTTCTTGGACAGAGCCAAGAATAAGTAGGTTTACACGTCACATATTGCTATAGACTGAATGTTCATATCCCCCCAAAATTCACATGCTGAAACCTAATCCCCAACATGATGGTATTGGGAGGTGGAGAGTCCTAGAGGTGCTTAGGTTGTGAGGGTGAAGTCCTCATGAAATGGAATTATTGTCCTTATTAAAGAGATCCCAGAGCACTTACTCACCCCTTCCACCATTTACACAGTGAGAAGACAGTTGTCTATAAACCAGGAAGCCATCCCTCACCAGACACCAAATCTGCTGGCACCTTCATCTTAGACTTCCCAACCTCCACAACTGCGAGAAATAAATGTTGTGTATAAGCCAACAACCCATCTTCTTTAGTTTTTATTTTTTTATTTCTTTAAAAAAAATTTTTTAATGTCTTATTTATTTTTGAGAGAGAGAGAGAGAGAGAGCCAGCAGGGAAGGGGCAGAGACAGAGAGGGAGACACAGAATCTGAAGCAGGCTCCAGGCTCCAAGCTGTCAGCACAGAGCCCAATGCAGAGCTCGAACTCATAAACCATGAGATCATGACCTGAGCTGAAGTCAGACGCTTAATCAACTGCCTGAGCCAGCCAGGGACCCCCTAGTTTTTATTTTTTAAACTTTTTTATTATAAAAAAGTGGCATATCTACTTGATAAAAACCTTCAAGCTCTACAAGAGCATTAAATGAAAAACACCAACTCATTACCTTTATACATAGTTATTATCACATTATTTAACATCTTGTTCCCTACTATCCACCCACACTGGTCCTTCACTCCCATTCTAACCCACTCCACATCTGGATGTCCACATTCATGGACAGGATAACTGGAATTCTCACGTAACCACCAGACTAATTGAAGTCTTCTGTCCATTCTCTTTAAGATCATTTACCATTTTTGTAATTATGTATTGTTACTGCGATTACTTAATTAAAATACGTCTCCTCGTCTAGACAGAGGTTCTTTGAGGGCAGAGACCCACTGCTATCGTTTTCTTACAGTTTGTCCTGCTTCTGGAAAGCACACAACAAATATATGATGAATGAATGAATATTGGCAAGTATTACAAATAGTAAAAGTTCTGGAGAATTGAACCAAAGCTTGTCTTTGCACCTCAGGGACCCCTGGTAAGGGCTGAGAAGGACACAGATGTGAGAAATAAAAAGAACTATACTCATTATTCAGGTCAAGACTTTCCTGTTCGCTGGGCCACCCCAGCTGAGAGCAGCCCTGGTCTATTTGAGCTTATAGGAGATGGAAAAAAGATTTCCTTTTTGTGCTGTGACCTATCCAAAGGAAGATTTTTCATCAGGCCCTTCCTTATCTCCCAAAATTTCCTTCTTCATAAAAACAAAAGGTCCTGATATCTGAGAGACTCTCACGTTAAGTGAGACTTATCCAGCCTGAACTTAGACTGTAAAAGGCCACCCATAAACCAACCCTCTGTCCTGATGGAAAGTAAGTGACGTGCACCATGACCTCCAGTAGCAAACCTCTGTCTGTAACACAACAAACCTCACCACTTGACTTTGGCATCCTGAACACGGCCAAGCAGCCCTGGTTATTAGATGTGGGTAGCCAAAATGCAGCCCTCTGGAACAGGTCTACCGTACTCACCCCCAAACCTTCCCGGGGAGAACAAAGCAAGACTGTCAAGGGCACCCAGTGATGACTGGATTTTTGGGTTCTGATCAACCTAAGTACGGTTTCTTCCTTCTTCCCCCTTCCTCCTGGGGTTGGAGACCTAGTACATTAAGATGATAGAGAAAGGGAATCATCGTAGCATAATGATAGTATTGGAAATACCCAATATGAGTTGTGTATCATATTTAACAAATACTCCCCACCCAGAGAAGATATTGTGAAAATCCCCTCAACCCCATCATTCGGTGCTCTGGTACCATCTGGTCAAGAATACCTGGAATCAACCATAGAGAGGGGCATAACTCCAAGGACTGGGAGCAAACAAATAAAAATAAAGAGGTCACAATGGCAGGAGAGAAAAGGTAGGAGGGCAAGAGAAGGAAGACTTACTGGCCTCCTTGAACCTACTCCACCATCTGCAGAATGGGAGTAATTAATGCAAAGTCCTGGATTTAGGTGTAAAGTATCACTTGCACAAAACTAAGGAGGGGACTCTCTGATGAGAACCAGGGGGGTTCAGCTGACTGAAGGTCAATATGACATACGTGTGATGTATGCAATCGTTTAAAAGCAAATACCGTTCTCCAGCTGCATGAAGAGAAGTAATATTGTTTGCAATAAATAAAGAACATGTCTACCCTTTCTGTGTGACTTTGAGGTACAGCATGCAGTTCTTTTTTTAACGTTTATTTTTGAAACAGAGAGAGACAGAGCGTGAATGGGGGAGGGTCAGAGAGAGGGAGACACAGAATCTGAAACAGGCTCCAGGCTCTGAGCGGTCAGCACAGAGCCCGACGCGGAGCTCGAACTCATAGACCGTGAGATCATGACCTGAGCCGAAGTCGGCCGCTTAACCGACTGAGCCACACAGGCGCCCCATAGCATGCAGTTTTAAGGAGAACTCTCAAGTTCCAGAGGAAGATGAGCAGCGTGACACAGGCCTAAAAGTCACACCACCTGGGACAATCACAGTGAGACCCGCAGGGGTGGCTTGCACAGCACACGGAAAGCCCAACCCTCGCTCATCATCTGGGCTCATGCCTCACCACCTTTTCTGCGAATGTGGCAATCATTAGCCTCCTCCTGATTAATGACACCACCCTTTATCTCAACAGACAACAAAGGATTTCATTAAACAGGTCAACTCAATCTAATATTTTATGTGTATGTATGTGTGCCTGTATAAATATATAAGCATTTATTAATATCCTGCCTCATTCTAAAAGGGATTCAAGGTGGTTTACAGTGATATATACAAAAAATGCAAAACAGCATATAGTGGAGAATAGGTAAGAAAGACAAATAGTGGAGAATAGATAAGAAAGATAAATAGTGGAGAATAGATAAGAAAGATAAGTAGTAGAGAATAGATAAGAAAGATAAATATTACTTTATTCTACTTCTCCTCCTCCTCCATCTCCATTTTTGCCTTGGGTTCCCAAGTCACAAATGCCATACAGTTTGACCCAACATCCGCTCTGAATAAGCGTGCTTCAGCAGCAGTGGCCTGAATCAAACCTATGCAACCAGCTTCATCTTCCCCAGTCCTCTCCGTCAATGTTAACACTGTCCCCTAGGCACTGGAGACACAGGGGTGGTAAGACAAGGCCGCTTCCCCCAAAGAGTTAGCAGTGTAGCAACCCACCTTCTTCCCAATAGATAGAATGCTTAAGAAATTGGCAATGTTGACTTTGAAAATGCAAACTTAGGGGCAATGGGATTGCTATTTCCAAAAATTTGAAGGGCTCTCACAGAATTTATCTTTTTCTTCTGTGATAAATAGTTTTTAACTATGCTATTTTACATGCACTTTTATTTGAAGAGGCCTCAAATTCCTTTCGGATCTAAGGAAATTAGAAATTAGAAATGAGTAAATATAGGCCAGCAACATAGCAGAGTAATTTAATGCAGGGATGTGGGAGTCAGCTGACTTGGTTCCAAATCCAGGCTTGGCTATTCGCTACAACGGTAGATTATTTTACATTCACTTAGACCTTGGGCAACTTACTTAACATCTCCTTGTTTCAATTTTGTCATCTTTAAAATGAGACTAGGGGTGCCTGGGTGGCTCAGTCGGTTGAGCATCCGACTTCAGCTCAGGTCACGATCTCACGGTCCGTGAGTTCGAGCCCCGCGTCGGGCTCTGGGCTGATGGCTCAGAGCCTGGAGCCTGCTCCTGATTCTGTGTCTCCCTCTCTCTCTCTGCCCCTCCCCTGTTCATGCTCTGTCTCTCTCTGTCTCAAAAATAAATAAAAGTTTAAAAAAAATTTTTTTTAAATGAGACTATTAATATGTTGTGAAGATTAAATGGCATAATGTATTGCAAAGCACTTAGCTCAGGAACTAGCAATCATAGCTAGTTACCATTAAATATAAGCACACTTGAAAATATATACATATATAAAAACATTAAATATAGGTAAGCCTACTTGAAGACATGTTATGTGGAAAAGGATATCATGATACTAGTGAGGTGAACTGTGATTTTATTTTCATCACTTCTAGAAACAAACTCTGGGTTTCCTTAGATTGAGATTTCTACCCATTAAAGATTAAGTTTCTAACATCTAAAATATTTAAAAACTCACAAAATTTAAAACTGCAACAACATGGGAGTTAAATGCTCAGTTGTTACGAATGGACAAGCAGTGTGAACCCCTCCATCGTGACTGTCACTGGGAGGGAGTTGAGCTACGTATCTATAAATTCCCTTCCTACTACAAGACTCTGAATTTGAATTAAAATATAATGTAGAGGGGCGCCTGGGTGGCGCAGTCGGTTGAGCGTCCGACTTCAGCCAGGTCACGATCTCGCGGTCCGTGAGTTCGAGCCCCGCGTCAGGCTCTGGGCGGATGGCTCAGAGCCTGGAGCCTGTTTCCAATTCTGTGTCTCCCTCTCTCTCTGCCCCTCCCCCGTTCATGCTCTGTCTCTCTCTGTCCCAAAAATAAATAAAAACGTTGAAAAAAAAATTTAAAAAAAAATAATAAAATATAATGTAGAGTAAGAACAAAAGAATTATACAGCCCCAGGAAGGCTCTCTTGTCACCTGGACCTCAGAAGACCAGATCAGAAGAACTGAAAGCAGTTTTCTGAAGCACAGCAAAGGTAAGGGATTCCTGGACCTGAGAAGACTCAGATGGCCTCTGGCCATGGTGGCCGGACTGTTCTGCTTAGTTCCTGGAAGCCAAATGCAAATCTAATAATGATCAATCGATATTTATTATATCCAGGATTATGAAAAGCTCCAGACATGGTACCAGAAATAAGACTGAGACATGGGAAACAGGTTGAGAGATCATTAAGGATGACAATGACCACGAACCTTACTTTTTCTCTCAGGAGGCACAGGTCAAATGTCAGTGTTTTCAGTTACAAGCTCCCAGACCTGGGTCTCACTTAGAGATGCCATCCTCGGTCCCTGTCCTACACAGTGAGTACATGTTTTAAAGAGCTACAGCATTCAATTCTGGAGACAGTTGCTACATAAGGCTGGTGGTAATCTTCCCAAACATGATTTCTTTGCAAAATATTCATCAGAAGAGTGACAGACAGTAAGGAATGATCACGGAGACCCCAGACTAAATATTTTTAAATATTTTATGTATGTATGTATGTATGTATGTATGTATTAGAGAGAGAGAAAGAGAGAGTACACGAGTAGGGAAGAGGGGCAGAAGGAGGGAGAGAGAGAATCTGAAGCAAGCTCCACACTCAGCACAGAGCCCAACACGGGGCTCAATCCCACAGCCCTGGGATCACGACCTGAGCCAAAATCAAGAGTCAGACGCTCAACCAATAGAGCCACCCAGACACCCCTGAATATTTTTAAAGTTTGCACTTGAGCTCCTAGAAGAAAGGTACATCATAGCCAATAAATAAAAACATCTGAAAAATACCTGTCCTTATCAGATAGTTTTAAAATAAATTGTTCTTTTTGAAGCTCCTCTCTGGTTCCTTACAGATGAGTGTTAACTTCTGTTCCGCATCAAAAGCTTTTTTATGCATTTAGTCCCAAGTTGTCATGCTGCCTACAAAATCTGCAATAAAGCAATTAGAAGCCGGAGAGTAAACAAAATGTGTTCGGTAGAATGGCAGGCTCAGGAAGCAGATCAGAAATATTCACACACTGTCTGTCAGGGTGTTTTCTGGCTTTTTCTCTGTTTTATTCATTTATACTAATGTGTGGACAAGAGGGTTGAAAACATTTTGCTAAGAATGAAACCCTGAGATTTATATGTAATTCCTAAGCTTATCCTTGGGAAAGAAGCCACAATCTGTTTTCAGACAAGAGTAAAACACTTGCAATTCCCTTTGAAAAACAACATCCAATCTTCCCTTAAATTGAGATGCCAGGGCAACTAGATTGCGATTTAAATCAGAGAACAAAATTAGTCCAGGT
The DNA here is from genome assembly GCF_014898765.1 of Herpailurus yagouaroundi. Classification (NCBI taxonomy): domain Eukaryota; kingdom Metazoa; phylum Chordata; class Mammalia; order Carnivora; family Felidae; genus Herpailurus; species Herpailurus yagouaroundi. Next base: position 19,572,142 of record NW_024412418.1, on the reverse strand, counting down.
ACACCAGGATAGAAGGAGAAGCAGAAAAGACACTGGTAAATAGCCTATGAATTCAAAATGTAGAGTCTTCCCCCTGCCCCCAGCCAATTCTGACTTCCAACAAATTAGAGAAATAAATTGGCAGTTCACCTACGACTTGCTGGTAAACAAACATTTTTCACCAGCCCCTTCATGACTGTCTTTTTTGCTGGGCCTTTTTAAATCCCATTAAAAAACCAGGATGGAACGATAACTCTCGGAGTTCACAATAATCGCTGGCAGGGCTCTAATGAAAAAACAAAAATCTCCACCTCATTCCAACAATTTGCCATAGTAACAGAAGCGTTCCTATTATGAATATTAGCATGGCCTGGCGGCGGGGGCCTGGGGGGTGGGGGGTGGGGTGCTACAACCTCAGTGAGGGACAGGGACTGGCAACGGCAGCTGAAATATTACATCTCCCAGTTAAACCCAATAAGACTAGGGTTTCAAGTTGGGTTCAAAAAGCACAAACACAGACCGATATCAAGGATGGACTTGACTGAACTTCATGAGCAGCAGAAATGAACAGACCATTCTGGTTGTACAGAGGCTCAGCCTGCTAAGATTTATTCGTGCTCTGGGTAAATAGATCATTGGCTGGTTCTTCTTACAAACTGGAATAAAGGTTTGGCCTCCATATTCCCACAAAACTCAGTATACCCAGGAATGATCAAAATCCCAGATTCGTCCACTCTTCTCTTTGGGTTCTATAATCAACTGAGGCCTCTGCTGGCAGAGAATTGAGGGGGCAGGCGAGGGAACACATTCTGATTGGAAGAGTTTCTATTCCACAGAGGTGTCTTTATCTCCGCAAATATGTCCCACCGGCAGGTTGGCTGGAACCAGACCTATCTCTCCGAGGCAAGGGCATTTCAGGACTCAGCCCAAGGTGGCATCTATTTAGTCCAAAACTTTACCATCAATAGAGCACACAAGCTGCTTAGCAGGCTTCGTCTGTCCCTCCCCAGCCCTCCCCCTGAGAAGGGCACCGGTCCCAGGTGAGGGGACATAGCCAGAAATGACAGAGCCCTCTACAAAATAATTTTTGCAAACATTCAGGTAGGGATAAAGGGCCGAGGGGGTGATTTGCATTAATCTAACATCCTACCATTAAATTGTGTCCAAGTGGGCTTTTGTCAAAACTTATACCAAATAGTGGGAAGCAATAATCAACTGAAAGCAAAGTGGCTACTTAAAGAAAGGTTTCAAATTCACCATCTTTTATCATGGAAGAGGTAGGTCAGGAGGTGGGGAGGTGGGTTTCTAAAAGACACAGCAGATCACAAATGTGCCCATCTAACATTATCAATGACATCTCATCCCAGAGGGCAAGTGAAGGAGACACTGGGATTTAAGGCACCTAGACACCTGCCAACAGACTATGAAGACATAAGGAAAAAGCAAACAAACAAGAATCCTTCAACTGCATGGTTTAAAAGGCACATAGGTCTAAAGGCAATCTCAAGAACAGTTTTAGGAATAATACGTATCTAAACCTCAGAATAACATGAACTTCCAGCGACAGAAAATGGGGATGCCGACTACATTCAAATCTGTTCAGAGACTTTATTCCAGGGCACAAAGCCTGAGTTGCTGCAATGTACACAAGTGGGGTGTAAAGTCAATGGGATTACATTTTCCTAATTATCTTCTGCTTGAGCTTTACAGCACATACACAAAATGAGATCAGCCGGGACTTGCCTCTCTAACAAATCACTCAGATTTAAACATTGCTCACATAAACAAAGCGGGGTGGGGTGGGGGAGAGGCACAAGGCTGGGAAAAGACAGAGAAGGGCTTCTTCAATCACAGTTGCAAGGAACAAAAACCTGGAGGGGGGAAAGAGTTGCTGGACCGCCACCAAATCTCCCCCACTGGAGACAAGAGCCCATCTGCTGAGCTCGGCAACTTAGCTTTAACTACCATTCAGCTCGCGTCTCTGCAGAGATCTGTCTGCAGAACTGGCAGATGGACCCCTGCTTCCCCGAGTCGCTGTGTTATTTGTTTAATAAATTTAATTAATATCCATACTGCATTGGATTGCTCCCAGAAAAGGGGCTGAAGTGCTCCCTTTCCCCAATAGCTACACGATGAGTGATTTCCCAGAAAAGATCACATAACGGTGCCCCGGGGCCACCGAGAAATTAAAAGTACCATGTGCTTACATTACTTTGCATGTATTAATTCTTTTGTAGTACACTAATATACTTTTTTGAGGGTTATTTTGACTTTATGAAAGTAGGTAATTCCAAAAACGGCAATCCAAAGATGACCTCTTCTTTCAGATCAGTTAGATTTGTTGGAATGTTTTAAAAGAATCCAATTTAACCATATATTCAACACTTGCATCTATTTCCCCCAAATGAAGCATCTTGAATGGTAAGAAGGTTCCTTTTGGCAAACAGCTAGCTCCCGGACCATTGTTAACAAACAGAAAAACCTCGCCAGTCATACTGAACTTGTATTATTTCCTAAGCTGAACAATGTGGCCACGGCAAACATGGAGAATAGAAAGGGTCCTGGACAAAATCGAGGCAATAACATATTCCTTCAAATTCCTTCTCATCAAGTGGAGTGCCAAACTGCTTGGTGACAGAGTCCTGCAATCAACAAGTATGAATTAAAGCAGTGTTTTACTTGCCTTGTTATCCAATGTCATCCTGTCCTTCTACGCAGCACATTTCATCTTAACCTAGATTTCCCCCCAGTGTGTTGTAAGAAACAATAGTTCCTTGAGGATGTAAAGGTCTAGGAAACATTATATCAAAGAAGGTTAAACAGGTTTCTTCACTGCAGGACTTCTCAGAGCCTTTCATGTGCTAACAGGCACTGTGAATATTTCTGCAGAGGGGGATGGGGTTCAACAGAAAAGGCAGCATTTCCCAAAACCCAGGCACGCATAGCTCACCACTGTATCTCAGGGCTTAATACAGAACCTGGCAAATAGTAGGTACTCGTTAATACTTGTTGAATTAATCAATCAGTGAACAAATGACTGAATAAGTAAAGAAGTAAACTTCCAATGGTTTTGCTTAGGGATAATCCTTGGCCACTTGAACATGAGCACAGATAAGATTTTATTTGAAAACAAATGAACAAAATCACGTCCACACTAAAGAAGAATTGAAGGTACTTGAATCAACCATTGAATTTGTTGGGTTTCACTTTCAAGGTGTTATTTCCTTTATTATTAGGTTTACTTTGCATTTTAAACTCTTCCTCACTGCTAAATATCGTAAACAATCCCCCTGCTCTTTTGCATGTCATGAAAACCTGATCTTGGAGAATTCTGTACACTTCTCAGCTCCTTGGCAATACTATAATGTTTTTGTCTTTGATATGCTTACTACCTTCCAAGAAACTGAGTAATGAATTCAATTCAATCATAGGCATTGAACTGAGATGAAAAATCACTCCTTTCAAATGAATTATTTGATGCAACAGCTTACAAAGGCAGAATTATTTTTGAGAGCCTGTTGATAATCTCAATGTTAAACTTGTTAAATTGAAATTAAAATGTTATTTAATAGGAAAAATTAAAAGTTATTGTAGTGTAGGTTAACTCTTGTGAATTTATCTAAAACAATCCCCTGGGGTGCCTGGGTGGCTCAGTTGGTTGAGCGACCGACTTCAGCTCAGGTCATAATCTCACAGTTTGTAAATTCAAGCCCCGCGTCGGTCTCTGTGCTGACCGCTCAGAGCCTGGAGCCTGCTTCTGATTCTGTGTCTCCCTCTCTCTCTGCGCCTCCCCCACTCATGCTCTGTCTCTCTCTGTCTCAGAAATAAATAAACATTAAAAAAAGAAAAAACGGGGGCGCCTGGGTGGCTCAGTCCGTTGAGCGTCCGACTTCGGCTTGGGTCATGATCTCACGGTTCGTGAGTTCGAGCCCCGCGTCAGGCTCTGTGCTGACAGCTCAGAGCCTGGAGCCTGCTTCACATTCTGTGTCTCCCTCTCTCTCTGTGCCACAATCCCCCCCGCCCCCGCCCGCTCATGCTCTGTCTCTCTGTCAAAAATAAATAAACATTAAAAAAAAAATAAAAAGAAATAAAAAAAGAAAAAACAATCCCCTATTGTTCGTTTTCCTTATGTAATTTTCCTAGAATACTCCACCCTGTTGCCACAGCACTGAGTTCACTTGTCTTTCCACCACAGTTTCAGACGACAGCCCTTCCTGCTAATTTGATACTCACAGAGGATACACAAAATGGCACCCAAGCCCACATATCCAGAATAACTAGATGATAAATAGTTCTCCTCTACTCAGCTGGCTACTAGTTTCTAAACCTAAAGAAAAAGATCTTCTGATAGCTGGTGATTTCAAGCAACTCATTGCAATTTTATGTTGAAAGCTCTCGGGAAGGCTTTGCTAACAATGAAACCTTTAGAAAAAAAAGGAGAAATTAGAGAGGCTTTAAACAAGCAGTGTCTTTGAAAAATTCCCTACGTCAAAATATTTCTTGAATTGGAGAATAAACAGTCAATAAATTAGAACTCAAAAAGTATAGGCTAGCTTTTAGGACACAGAGGGGAAAAAAGAAGGGGCAGGAAATTGATATTTATCGCATGCCTACTATGTGCCAGCCACAGTGTTCAATACTTGTAACAATAATAAAAATAATGGACAGCTAACATTCGGGTATATGACAAATACTGTGGTAAATCTTTATATGGATTTTTATTCCTCTTAGTAGATACCATTATGATTTTAAAGTTGAGGAAACTGGGGCTCAGATATGTTACACAATACGCCAAAGGTCACAAAGCTAGTAAGTAGAATGAGGAAACTCAAATTCAAACCCTGCCCATCTGACTCCAGGGTCCATGCCCCCAAACACTGTGCTTTCCCACCTCATACGTATTACCATATGATCTTATTTCAGAGGCTATATACTGGAATTCTCTCCATCCCTGCAGAATGGAAAAGAACATGACGAAAATATTTTGCATTAGCACTCCCAATAAATGGCAGTGGCAGGAAACTGTTAGGACTGATGTGTGTCAAGACTAGCCCTGAACTTAAATTTGTTAACCTCGTCAAAATCCGAAGTCCATCTAAACTGGCTTAGCTGTCTTTTCCTCTACCCACATTTCACATTTCAATGTGATCTTCTCCTGCAAGTATCTTTTTTAATATTCTACTTAATGTGATGTGCTGAAATTGTTTATATCCCCCACTCACTTCAGGAGCAGCAATTAATACAGAAACATGCACTTAACAATAAACTCAGATGAAAGATACACAAGTACCTCTCTACAATTGTTTGCCTTCTCCCCAAAAGACCTCATTTTCCTTTAAGGCAACATGAGAATTTTAACTCCTTGAATAATTTAACAAATATTTTGGTTGTCTATCACTTACAATATCAATAAGCATGTATGGGGCACCTCCCAAAGACTCTCTCTCTGCCACTGGATGCTGGATAGGGTACGTTCTATTATCCTCACTTCACACAGATAAAAACTTTGCAGCTTAAAACAACAAATATTGATTACCTCGCTGTTTCTGTGGGTAGGGAATCTGGGCACAGTTTAGTTGGTGGACTCCCGCTCAAGATCTCTCAGAAAGCTGCACCCAAACCGTCAACTGGGGCTGCAGCCTCATCTGAAGACTCAAGTCAGGTGGGGAACAATCCACTTCCAAGCTCATTCACCTGGCTGTTAACAAGACCTACTTCCTTGAGAGCTGTTAGACTGAAGCCTTCAATTCCTTTTTGGCAGTTAGCCAAAGCCCTCCCTCAGTGCCTTGCTACATGCATGGGTCTCTCCACAGGGCAGCTCATACTGTAGCAGCTGGATTTCCTCAGACACAGAGAGAGACAGGGAGCAGGGAAAGAGAGAGAGAGAGAGAGACAGAGACAGAGACAGAGACAGAGAGACAGAGAGAAAGAGAGAAGTTGCAGTATTTATGTCACCTAATCTCAGAAATGACATCTTATCACTTTTGCCGTGTTCTATTCTTTACACGTGAGTCAGCACCAGGTACAGCCTACACTCAGGGAGAAGGGAATTACACAAAGATTTGAAAACCAGGAGGCAAAGATCATTTGTGGCCATCTTAGAGGTTGCCTATCTCTAACGTTGTGCTTCTGTGCCTCAAGGGACACACACACACACACACACACACACACACACACACACACACGAACACGAACATCTACAAAATAATTCTTGTTTCCCAACATTTCTGTTTTAAAACTAAATGAATGTATTTACAAAAAGGCCCATGTATACAACAAATACTTTAATTCATTCAACAAACATTACAGAGTGCTTAATAGGCCTAGACACGGTTCTGGAACTTTTCATTAAATGAAATAACTGAAATTGTACCATAAAAACTCACTAAGACCATGACCAAGCTCCTCTTCCTATAAGCAGAGACACAGGAGCAGCAAGATTAAGACAACCATTGTTCCTTTCTAATTAAAACCACCTCAGCATTTACTGCTAGCAACTATTTTAAGAATGCTTTCTCAGGCTAGAGCAGCGATGAGCAAATCCACTTGCCACAGATATAAAACACATTCTCTAGCACTGGCTTTAATAATGATAGTGGTGCTATTTCAGTCTCCCTATGCCTTCCTCTTTTGTCTTATAGCTCAACTGACCAGAATTTGGGAGAGGAAGAAGAGTATTATTTATCATTTCCCTTCAAAACTCAATATACATCAAGTAGAGGCCATCAGTGATAGAGGGCACAACTAGACATCTCATCCCTGATGCAAAGAAAACACTTAAGCTCCTCTGGAATTTTAATTGCTTTAAGGGAAAAGAAAAGAAGGGAGAGAGGAAATCATTCCTAATTTATGGAGAAATTCATGAGCTGGCTTAGATTCAGCTACAGAGAAATAACATCCCCTTTCTGTACACTTAAGTTTTTGTAAAGACACTCATTACACATGTAAATAAATATTTTACAACCTGTAGAAAGTGCCAAGGAGAAAGAGAGGAAAGTGATAGACAGTAATAGAGATTTACTTAGTCAAAGAAGATCTCTCTCTAAAGAGATGATATTTATGCTGAGAAGTGATGAAGGAGAAAGTTCCAAGCATGTAAAAGAAAAAAAAAAATGGGAATGTTCCAGATCTATAGAATAGCATGTTTCCTGATAAGGGGAAGAGCTTGGCAGGCTATAGGAATCCAAAGAAGGCCACTACTGGAGTATATGAATAGGGCAGAGAGTGGAAGAAAACGAGACAGCACTGGCTATTGTATGGGAGATGGAGAGAGCAGGACTGGCAGTGGGGAGATCAGTTAGGAGGTAGCTGTAGCAATGTAGGTAAGAGATGATGGTGCCCTGATCTGGGGCGCTGTCAACAGAAACGTAAGTCAGAGGCAAGAAATATTTAGGAAGTAGAAATGACAGTTTAAATTGGATGGGGGTGGTGATAAAGAGGTAGAGAGAGAAAAGGAGACGGAGAAATGACTTCTATGTGGATGGCTTCCATGTGTCTGGCTTACCAACCTGGTGAGCAGTGTACTTCAATGTGACCCATCTCTCCGGCTTTGAGAAAGCAGCCTTGAAAAAATTCTGCAGAACTCAATTCTCACTTTTCATCCTGTCAGCCATGGATGACATCCCCCATTACCTGGGAAGTCAGACAGGAAACAGACTAAACTGCCCATGGAAAGAGGACTGAGAAGTTATAGAGTATGCATGCAATCAAGAAAAGGTCTTTATTACCTACCCTATGACCCAGCAATAGTACTGCTAGGAATTTACCCAAGGGATACAGGAGTACTGATGCAAAGGGGCACTTGTACCCCAATCTTTATAGCAGCATTCTCAACAATAGCCAAATTGTGGAAAGAGCCTAAATGTCCATCAACTGATGAATGGATAAAGAAATTGTGGTTTATATACACAATGGAGTACTACGTGGCAATGAGAAAGAATGAAATATGGCCCTTTGTAGCAACGTGGATGGAACTGGAGAGTGTGATGCTAAGTGAAATAAGCCATACAGAGAAAGACAGATACCATATGTTTTCACTCTTATGTGGATCCTGAGAAAGTTAACAGAAACCCACAGGGGAGGGGAAGGAAAAAAAAAAAGAGTTTAGAGTGGGAGAGAGCCAAAGCATAAGAGACTCTTAAAAACTGAGAACAAACTGAGGGTTGATGGGGGGTGGGAGGGAGGGGAGGGTGGGTGATGAGTATTGAGGAGGGCACCTGTTGGGATGAGCACTGGGTGTTGTATGGAAACCAATTTGACAATAAATTTCATATATTGAAGAATAAATAAAATAAAATAAAATAAAATAAAATAAAATAAAACAAAATAAGAAAAGGTCTTTATTGATCATCTTTTCCAACCACTCTAACAGATGAGAGAAGTGTGACTCAAAGATACCGAGGAGTCAGGACCAAAGTTAAAGAGGCAGTTATTGACAGAACCAATGCTAGAATCCAGTTCTTCTGACTGGACAAAACAACAAATTAGGCAGCATGACAAAGGGGGACAGTGACCACATGTATTTAACAGCCGTGTGTTTACACTTTCCTTTTCTTCCCTCCTCCAATTCTTAATGAGACGGTGCAGCATTTGAATGCCAATTGGTGGGGGGCCATAGAGTTTTGCATCCCTTTTGGATAAGAGCCCCTAAACATATGCTATGGGACACTAAACAGTAGAGCTCTAAATATTACTGAAGAAAAAGAAGGGAGGGAGGAAGGGAGGGGTGAAAGAGAGAAAGCTGAAAATTATAACCTCAAATTACGTTGTTGAAGATAAACAAATTTGTACCCTGGATGAGCCTGTGATGCCTCCTTTGCTTTACGGGGCTGTAAATGATAATGAAATCCATGTGAAAATTTTTCATATTTTAATTTCCTAAGTCTAAGGACCTAATTTTTATCATCTTTTTTACATTTTTCTAATAGTCCAATTCTAGTTCTTTTCCAATATGAAAAGAGGAACAGACTGAATTCAAAAAGAGGTAACAAATGAAAAGAGAGAAGATGATAAATACAAAATATCATTATTTTAGCTCGAGTATTCCCTTTCCAAATGACATTTCAACACTAGGGGCTTTCCATTTCGCTCCTCAATCTACTGACATTTACTTTTAACTCTCCTTTACAAATCCATTCTGATACAAAATTCAGAGCGAAATCTATGTAAAATATTTCAAATTGTGACTCATCTCACAGTAACATGTTTGACTAAATTCAAGTTCTCAAGAAGACAACTTTGAGTGAAGTCTTTCATGCAGGCTTACATCGCCAAGCTTAAAAAAAATGCTTATGTCAACAGATCCAATTTTACATGAGAAGCAAATAGCTTTCATATACATTTACACCCACCAACAGAGAAAACAATCTAGCCTGAAGCTACCCACTTTTCCTGAAATTATGGACAGCCTATGCAAGTTGAAAATGTCTGTTTGAAAGCTCTAAAACCAGAATTAATTTTGCTTTAAGATAGCCACCAAATTTTTTCCCTCTTAACAGGAAAGTTAGTTCTTAGGGCCTGTGCACACTGCAGATTTGAAGTTTGGAAAGATCAACTGCTCCTCTTTATCTCATGATCTCACACTCAAAACGGCTGGCTCAATTTAGGTAACACTTTCCCCCAAGTCTCATTACACCCCTCTTTGTGAAGCACAATGTCACTGCTCAGAAAGTTATGAGTCATGGAAAACAGGAGGTTATAAAGCCTTTCTCCTCTAAACTAAATAAAAGCATGCATTACCAACCTCAGGAGAGAAAAGTCAAATCAGTCTTCATGCAAGTGAGTGAATCAGTTCTATAACCTCCCACAAGATTCTTCTCAAATGATTTGCGACAAGAATTAGTGCAGCCTTCACCAAAGGAGTTAAAAACAAATTGCACTCTTTCTGTAATTCAGTGATGAATTTATGTCTTGACCATTTTCTTGTCAATGAAAAGATCCAACTTAACCTTCTTCCAATTCAGTTCTGTATTTAAGTGATAACTTCCAGTTTAAATAAGAAATCTTAATCAAGTAACTAAATAAAGCAACGCCTGGCATTTTAAGTATGTCACAAAGAGGGCTATCACAAATTTACCACCACCAGGTCCCCAAACTCTCTCACGACCTACGTATAGGGGCTCTGTCAGTAGCCAAGGGGTTCATGGGCCTCCAACACTATCAGGCTGGGCAGAAAAGGGAAAGGAAGAAGATGAAAGGTCCATTTCTCCTACTATTTCTCCCATGCCTTTATCCAGTGTGTTCAATTTTTCTGCTAAGAAAGCAAAGGAGTTTTAAAAATATTCTCATCATAGTGGTCTACGACTCACAAGGACCCAAAAGTAAGAGTAAGAGTCCATCACTATCTTTAATTTTTTTTTTTTTTAATTTTTGGGACAGAGAGAGACAGAGCATGAACGGGGGAGGGGCAGAGAGAGAGGGGGAGACAGAATCGGAAACAGGCTCCAGGCTCTGAGCCATCAGCCCAGAGCCCGACGCGGGACTCGAACTCACGGACTGCGATATCGTGACCTGGCTGAAGTCGGACGCTTAACCGGCTGCGCCACCCAGGCGCCCCGCTATCTTTAAAACAGAGAAATAAATACTCCCACTAGCTACAACTAGGTGACTATCCCTTTCACCGACGCATGTTTTCCACTTGGACCCGTCCTTCATCCCCATCGCGCTGCCCCACTGCCTAGATCAGAACTGGTAGAGCTCAGGGATCTGATATGCAATGCACTCCCCCTCCCTAGGAAATAGTACATCAGGTTGCCAATCATAGGCCGCCCTTCAGTGGTGACCCCATGAGGTAGCTCCTCTGAAGGACACAAATCATGGTTCCTAGTAGAGGCCTTCTCAACTGCTGCCACAGGGAGAGGGAAGAGTAGCCTGCAGGGACGGGGGTGCAGACACATTCCATCTGAAAGATGATGCCTGACATTAACAAATCAAATTCCAGAAATCTTAGACCTAGTTGATGTCCTCACCGAGAGGCATCCAATTCTTAGGAAAACCCTGAAACCACAACAAAATATTAAGGATAGATGTGTTGGTGCAAAAGAAGGGGCTAGACTTTCCCCTGCCTGGGCTCACGCCTAACTCCCAAGCTCTAAAAAGAATTCTATTACTTATTTTTTATTAATATTTATTTACATGTCCAATACTGTGACACCTGAGTCTTTAAAAAATCCTTAGGCAAATTGTAACTGTCTACAGATCACAGGATAATGCAGATGTTATGTTATTGGCAACTGCGGCAGCCTAGGATTTTGCACATACATATTCCTTTTGTTAAGTATTGCATTCAGTCTTAAAACATTTTATCTACCGGAGGACCAGGTGTGGAGTCCTTCAACTAAAAAAAAAAAAAAAAGAAAAAAAGGAATAGATGTAGTAAATTTGTATGTGTGTGCACATGTGTGTAGAAAAGGTTGTTAAATGTTAGAATTGAAAAAATTAAAATGTTGAGGAAGAACACTGGGTCAATCAACATGGCCCCCAAGCCAAGGTTAAGAAATATCATAGGTCTGAATGGCACTTTATAAGCACATCTTTATAATTTTTAAGCACATCTGTTTCATTTTAGGAAGCCTCATTCAATCTAAAACTACCAAGATGTAGCACAATTTACTACAACTTGAAAACAGAATCCTGTACCCAAGTATACGGTATTTCTTCAAGAAATTTTTGCTAGCTGTAAGTAGATATATTATCCTCGACATTCACAAATGTGGAAGAAGTCTTATGACCCTAAAGATTCTTGAAGCCTTTAAGCCAAAATAAACAGCCAAGTGTGTGCTAATCATCTGACAAATGTAGAAGGCTGAGATACCTTCATTTAGAGCTTTATGAAGATATTCTAAAGCTCACTTTACTGCAAGTAGGATTTTCAACCTGTAAATTTCACTAAAGCACACAGTGAATAGAACCATGGCAGTATAATCCTCACATATTTCTGCCAGCTGGGATCCTGGATGTTGAGCTGTGACTGCCTCTCTATGGGCCTGAAACCACCAATCTGTTTCACATGGGTCACCACACAGTCATCAGATGGAGACACTATGTGGTCACTACCCTAAGGAACAGATCCAAACCACCTACGTCGAGGGAAAAGGCCACAGCTCCCGTTTCCAATCTCCCAAGCCACCCCAGTCCCTCTGCGATGGGGTATCAATAGAGAGACTAAATGAATTGTTCACTTCATTGTGCTGTACGAGCTGAATAATTGCACGCTTTCCAGAAAAGCTTTGTAACCAATGAGATGGCACCGGATCTGCCAAAACCTTCACCTTGAAGCCAACATCCTTTCTTTCTGCAGTCCCTCTCCTATCACAAATAATGGCAACATTGGTATTATTTCCAGAGGATGCAAAACCATGGCAGAAACATCAAAAAACATGTCTTTCAAAATGGAAAAAAAATCTCCATTAAGGTGCACCCGCTGAGAACTGCTATCTCTATATAAGCCAATGTGAAACCTTTAGTTGCAAACCCTGATTTAATCTGTTAAACACTAAAACAGCCAACAAATGGCAAAATTATCTACGTTTTGGGTGACTAAAATTAGTCCATTACATATAATGTCCACATTTTAAGAGGATAAGAGAAATGTTATGAAAATAAGCGTTTGGAAGCTATTTTTCAAATATCAAATATTACGCAAGAAGACCAGAAAGATGGAAAATGGAATATTATTTATGTGTTGAGTCTTTAGAATGATAAAAATCAACTAATACAAGACAGAAAATACTGAGATAAGATGTGTTGAGTGGGAAAAAAAATCCCTTAACTGTAGCAACCATTAAAATTTTAGCCAAAGAAAACTCCATATTACTTAATAAGTCAAGAGAATAAGGATAGAGAGATGTCTCTATAACTCATTCCCCAAAATATACTTGAAGCATTAAAAAACACAAGGGAAGTTCTCAAAAGACTTGCTTCTGGTAAAGAACTGTTTGTAGCATTTCCCTTATTTTGTTGTTTTTATTTAGTTATTTTTGAATAGGTAAGGCTTCAAAGACATGGTTCTTTGAAAAGAAATTGAAAAGTCTCCCTCCTGCCTAGATCTCCAGCCAGGCATCCCCCTTTGCAGAGGCAACCACAGTCACCAATTTCTTATGTTTTCTCCCAGACCAGAGATCTAAATATTCTTCAAACTCTATTTCATAATGATTTATCTCCTATATGTTCTTGTCCTTGTTTGTTTATTGTTGTTTTGTTTTGTTTTTGTGCAATTTTCCATTAATAATAATCAGTGCCTTTTCTCCTTGATAGGTTTGTGTTCATATAGTTTGAGATTCTTCAACGAGCTATTTCTTCTCAGATGCCATAATCACCCATGATACAGTCTAATCAACAGGTCTCACTAACAGGATTAGGACTTTAAAGGAACAGTCTGCACCAGAATCTAACAATAATGCAAAGATGCTATTTTTATCCAAAGATGCTATTTTAACCTCTCAAAACCAAGATATTTAAAACAGAGGGAAAATACAATGGACAGCTGTCACCAAACCAAAGTTCTAAGAGTTGTTTGAGTCTTGACCTGACAGTGTTGTCCTGATTCAAGTGCCAGCTGGCTTGGATTTTGGAACATCCACCTTATCTGATTTTTCAGGGGTAGGCTGGCCCCAAGAAATATTTACCTGAGCACCTTTGAATGTGTTTGGGAGTAGAAAAGAGATGATGGGTGTTTTATTGGGAGGAAATATAAGGAAGGAAGGTGCAATCCATAGTCCAAGAGGCCTTCTAAAGAGTCATTGCTTTGAGAATACGCAAAAGAAAGGTAATATGCAAATTTCAAATGTATAAGGTCAATTTTTTTTTCCTTCCCAAATCCAACTGAGGTTATAGACAGTTGGGGAGTCAGGGGGGAAACCCAAGTTCTAGTCCCGGTTTTATCACAAACTCAATGTACACTTGGCCTAATCTCAACCTTTGATTCACTCTTCTCATTTATAAAATTAGGTCCTTGGCCTTGATGAGCTATAAAGTGCTTTAACTCTCTTGGTCCAATATGCAATTTCTCTCCATATATTGACTTATATACTTGTTGTATGGACATAAAATTCCTTTGACTTCCCACAAATTTATTTGCAATGAAGTAACAATGACAGTTGTCATTTTGAAGATGCCCATCTTCCATTCCTCCTCCACTTTGATTTCTTTTGATGGTACAATGTGTACAATGTGTATACAATTTGATGGTAGAATGTGTACAATTTGTGGTGGGAGGGGGACAAGTCCCAGTATTTGCCTCCCCAACTACAGAAGCTCAAGAAGAAACTGGAAGTTCCTTCTGCCAGCTTCTCCTCTCATAAGTCAATCCATCCATAGAATGAACATGTGACTCAACAAATTTTCTACTTCAGCACTCTAAATCTTTAGAACACAGGAACAGAAGAAACAGCTAGAGTTCATTCACTGTATAAGCGGTACCCAGGCAAGACTGTTGACTAATTCCTGCTACAAGACTTTCAGCTTTCCCTTCAATCCTACAAACAGCCCTATATCTTGCCAACAAATTCTTTCTTTTTTTTTTTTTAATGTTTATTCATTTTTGAGAGAGAGTGAGCAGCAGAGGGGCAGGGGAGGGGTGGACAGAGGACCTGAAGTGGGCTCTGTGCTGAGACAGTGAGCCTGATGTGGGGCTCAAACTCACAAACTATGATATCAGGACCCAAGCTGAAGTTGGACGCTCAACCTACTGAGACACCCAGGTTCCCCCAATAAATTCTCTTTCTACTGAAGTTAGTGGTTTGCTGCATAACAATCTACTCCAAAACTTGTAATGCCTTAAAACAACAGCCAGTTATTTACTCACAATTCTGTAGATGAGCAATGTGGGTAGGGCTCAGCTAGGATTGTGTGTCTCTGCTCCATGCAGCGTCAGCTGGGTTCATTTAAGTATCTGTAATTGGTGGGCAGATCTGGGGCGGGGAGGGGGGGGTGCTGACTGATCCCAGATCTCCTCACCTACTCACTTACTTGGAAACTAGCTGGAACTGCCAGCTAGAATCCCCGGTTCTCCATGTGGCCTCTCATTTTCCAGTAAGCTAAACTGGGCTTCTTTAAATGATGGAGAAACGTTCCAAGAGAACAAAAGCAAAAGAAGGTGAAACCTCCCTTCTACCACATTCTATTGGTCAAAAATAGTTTGAAACCAACCCAAATTTGGGTGGGAGAATCAACTTCATCTGTTAATGGGAGGGGTGGCAAAGAAACCTTGCCAAGAAAAGTGGCCACAGAGAGACATGATTCACTGGGGATCACTACTGTAGTAATCTACCATGTTGGAGTTCATTTCTGTTGCTCAACCCAAGAATGGTAAGTAACCCACCAATCAATGAAATGTGACATGGAACACATTAGATTTGGGGGGGCCTCGACATTTAGGGCATTTTTCCCATTTATACCTCACATATTAATGAGATTATTTGGAAAGAATATAAGTGTCATGGTAGTAGGGCTGTAAGAAGCAATGAATTTAGGGGCTCCTGGGTGGCTAAGTCGGTTAAGAGTCTGACGTTTATTTATTTTTTGAGACACAGAGAGAGACAAAGCACGAGCGGGGAAGGAGCAGAGACAGAGAGGGAGACACAGAATCCGAAGCAGCCTCCAGGCTTTGAGCTGTCAGCACAGAGCCTGACATGGGGCTGGAACTGACGAACCACGAGGTCATGACCTGAGCCGAAGTTAGATGCTGAACTGACTGAGCCAATCAGGTGCCCCCCAAAAGATTTTTTAATTAAAAACTATTATTATTATTATTATTATTATTATTATTATGGTTCAAGTCCTGCCAGTTATTCAGATATGTAATTTTGAATCTGCATGATCTCTGTGACTTTCATTTATATGAAAGAAGGAAAGAAAGAAAGAAAGAAAGAAAGAAAGAAAGAAAGAAAGAAAGAAGAGTGAGGGGAGGGGAGGAAAGAAAGAAAGTAAAAGAAAGAAAAGAAAAATGGAGGGGATAATATTTGCCTGAGTTGCAGAATTCTGTGGCCATTAAAGACTATAAATCTATGAACTACAGGTGGTCCTCACTGTAGGAAAGGACCATAAAAATGACCATGCAGGTTAAGACTGTGCAAGACTGAATGGAAAGCATGACAGTTGTTCCATGACCTGTAAAAATGTTTGTCAAAACATTAAAAACTTTCCCTCTTGGTTATAAACGTATAGGAAAATGGAAAAAATATTGCTTACTTAGGACACTCAAATACTAGAAACATTGAAAATAAAGTGGTTTATTTATTTGTAAAAAAAAAAAAAACAAAAACAAAAACAAACTTAGGTTGAGCAGAGCTTGCCTTCTTGTCATCATATAACTCACACTATGGAGTGAGTAGCTTTTCTGTGCCTTGGCAAACTGTCACCTCGCTTTTTAAGTTTGCATCTGCTTACAGTCTTTTATCCCTCACTTGTATTTTCAATGTCATTAAATATCTCCAAAAGCTCCTTTCAGGTGAAGTTTTTGCTGGCGTCACCTCCTCTGGGACATTTTTATCCTTTCATCACAACTACTTTCCTCCTTTACGTCCATAGATTTGCCTTCACTAAGTTCCTCTGACTGCACGTCTTTCAAAAGAAGGCAGTGTCATGCCCACAGTCAGCTACTTCTCTGTTCCATTTATGTTTGATTCCAACTACACTTCAGCATCATCACTTTTGTTTCTTCGCTGCACTTTCATTTTTGTTGGCCAGTTCTGTCTTTGATTATCCCTATTGGCAAAATGTCTCATGGGTTTATCACTGGGGAACAAGGAGGAAACACAAATACACTGCTGTCTGTTCATGAGCTGAGTAACACAGTCACAGTGGCCAATCACTGAAAGACTTTGGAACAAGTGACATGATTGGTTGGAATAAGTGACATGACTGGTCACCGACCATGATGCGCCTCTGTCACTTACATAGTGATTTGTGGACTAAAGAGCTAGCAGCAAAGTTTGTAGTTCATCAAACTTCTCAGTTAATGTATTTGGTAACTGAAATTTGTGCATATCAGAACTACGCAAAGCCAGCATTGAGTATTAAAGAGTATGTCAAATTTAATTACTGCCACAGTTGCTATTAAAAAGGGAAAGACCAGACCTCGTTCTTACTGTATTAAAAAAAAGCACTGGATTTAATTCAAACATGTGCCAGACTCCAACAATTTTCACCTTTGCCACCTCATGGTCTGCAGATTAATGTTACATTAGGCAGCCAAGAAGGGAGTAGAAGGAGTACAAAAAACAACCGCATTGTAGACTTTTCACATAGGCCTGGAAGAAAATTCCTGGAGAGGAAAATAGAGCATTGTAAACCCAAAGGCCATCCAAAAGTGAGGAAAGATATTGCTCAAATTAAGTAGGTCTTTTCATTATGTTTTACCTCCATGGCCAGAAAGAAAATATTTCAATATAGCTTTCCATGAATGTGGTTGGTGGTCTCTAAAATATCCATTTTCCTTTATCAGCACCAGAATCCCAATTTTTGGCTGGTAATGCCAGAATAAAGGTCCTATCTCCCAACTTCTCTTGCAGTTGTGCCCACATGATTTACCACTGTCCAATGAAAACAGAAATGAAAAGACTGTGGGGATTTGAGGGAACTCCTTAAAAGGAGCTTATTTGATTGGAAAAAAGCAGCTTTTGTCCCTTCTACTATCTGGAATGTGGACAAGATATTAGAAAGCACAATCTTAGTTAGACTGGGAGGCAATGTTGAGAGTAGAAGCCAGACATTGGGGTGGTGAGACATAAACATAAAAGGCGCATGAGCCCTGAATGCCTTTACGCAAACATCACGCCGCTTTTAGGCTCTCTCCACACAACCTTAAGCGTATTTAAGCCATTCTTTTTTCTCTTAAGTTTATTTATTTTGAGGGACAGAGAGAGTAAGCACATTGCGCGAGAGGGGGAAGGGCAGAGAGACAGAGGGGGGAGAGAGACAGAGAGAGGGAGAGAGAGAGAGAGAGAGAGAGAGAGAGAGAGAGAGAGAGAGAATCCCAAGCAGGCTCTACACTGTGAGCATGGAGCTTAACACAGGGCTCAAACCCACAAATCATGAGATCACCACCTGAGCCAAGAATCAGACCTTAACCCACTGACCCAACCCAGGTGCCCCTAAGCCGTTACTTTAGATTCTTTCTCACCCACAGATCTGAATGAGTTCCTAATTGATCAAATGAATACTCTTATATAGTCAGTGGACTATTTCAGTGACCCAAATGTCAACGATTGAGTCTTACATCATTTAACACAACAGAGGTCACAAATGAGGCAGAAACACAAGGGCAAAACAATACCCTTCACATGGTGCTGGATATTTGGGGAAGGAAAGTTTATGGTTGTTTGCAAAACCCTAATACAGATTCACATAATCAAAACTCAAACACAGATATGGCTTAAGAACTGTTTGGATGAAAAAAAAATGGGATGGGAGGGAAAGAAGTACTAGTTCACAGCAAGCTTTTGCTATAAATCAGAAACTGCAGGTGGGAAATAGAAGCCCCAAAATATAATTCAGTATAAGGCTGCACTCATATAAATAGCTCTAGGAAAACAAAGGAGGTGCTAACTCAGTGCTGGTCCCATGTCAAAGGAATATCTAACAAACAGAAACTGAGGCAAGGGTAACCAAGGTGGTCTGGATATCCCCATTTTGTGAAGGATGGGATAAGAAACTGGGGTTATGTCGCTGGGAACAAAGAAGACACAGTAGAGATATGATTGGTATTTCAAATATCTGAAGTATTATCTTGTAGAAGGGGGCCTTGCTTTAATCTGCATGGTTTCAAAACAAGCAGAATTGGGACCAATGAGTGAAATAAACATAAAACCTATTTCAACTCAATCAAAGAAAAAATCTTCTGAGAATTAGAACTTTCCAAAATTGTAATGCACTTTGTTGTAAGACAGTAAGTTATCTCACATGGTGAATTGGCTGTACTTTTTAAAGTAGGGACCATAATGGAATTCAAGACTTATTCTGAAACTCAGAATAGAAAACCAAAACCCTAGTGTATCTTGAAATCTTTAAAGAAATGAAGTGGTTTTGATTCTAGTGTGCCTATCAATGAAGGATATTGAGGAAGGGAGTTCTGCATTGGGTGGGAACTGGCAGGTGACCCTGCCAATTCTACTGTTCTATTAATACTGTATTTTCTTATTGTATGTGAAGTAGTTAAATATACAGTGATCCAAGGGTTGAACAAATGCTCCCTGAGAAAAATGATGATGACCTTATTGGCCAGAACTCTTCCAACTGTAGGCGGATGAAACCGACCCAGAATAGTATGAGGGGGTAAATAAGAAATTCAGTGGTAAGGGGTACATATCACTTCAGGCCTGAGTGTTCAAACGATATGGCCAAGAATCTTTCCCCATCTCTTGCGTTGATTTTCTCTGAGCTGGCTTCAGTCTCAGGAGAATGTCCCCAGGCAGAAGACTAGATCACCTCTGCCAGCCTCATACTACATCTCTAGCCAGCCATTTCAATTAGCAGAGAGCTCCTTTTTCTCTAAAGCCTTGTAACTGACTTGGAGTAACCTGGGGACTTCGACTGGTCAGGCTTGGGTCACATGAACTGAGAGTAGGGCAGGGGTGGTTTCTACAAGGAGAAGACGGCTTCTAAAGTAAGGGATGCTGTGAAGATAAAAAATAATCAATGTTCACTACAATGACAATGAATGTGGTAAATTTTTAATGGCAACCTTAATGGACTTCTGGGGCTATTCTGAATCTCAAAATAGGAAATAGAAATACTGCTATATCTTTAAATCCAGAGAAAATGAAAGGAATTTGATTCTAGGCCTTAATCTGAAATTCTAATACTCAGACAAATAACCATTTTAACATGTCTGTCTTTTCACCAATCCCTCCCCCCCTTTTTTTTCTTAAGATGCCTCTGTTCACAGACAACCTCATCAGACAAAGTAATAGCAAACAAAGAAAAAGGCATAAAATGTTTATTGAAGTGGATGAAGGCATAGCAGGTAAAGAAAAAATTCTTCATTAATAGCTGAAAAAATCTTTCTCTATATTTAATATTTAGGTGACATATTTCGATTTCAAGAGAAGTAAACATTACAGTCATGAATAGCAAACAGAAACACAAACTCCATTTATTTGTAAAATAAACTCATTTTCTTTTCATATCAATGCAAAAAATGACCCAATGCCATATGTTCCATTTGCCATGATTCTAAGACAGCAAAGCTATACAATTTCTAGATCATTAACTTGTCTTCCTATTTTTCCATGTCTTACAGTTCTGCTAGGTAAGCGTTCGTTCATTCACTTCGATAATGCTACCTTTTATAGGTTTGCTCAATTACTCCATGTGAAACTACAGCAGCCAGTGGGTGGGGGTGTGGGGAAGAGAAGGGCCCACCCCACAGTGTCTCTAAAAGAACAGGAACTCAAAACTATACTTCCAATGGTTTCAAACAAAAGGGGGTTTTTGTCTTTCACTAGTCTCAAGTTTGAAAAAGGCATACATACCCCCTCATTTTATGTCATTGGAGCCAGGCTGAATGCCACAGAACTCAGGATAGTACAATGGTACAACACAGCAGCATGTCAGCTCTGTAAGTAGTGGGTGGCAAGAGGGGCAGGAGGAAGGTGTCCCTGCAGTCATATGGGAATCATGCAGGGGTCCCTGGAAGGGAAGAGGAACAATCGCAGGGTTTGAGGTTATCTGCATGAAATCAGAGAAGTAGAATTCTGCAAGTATATCCCAAAATTAGACATGAAAAATATAATCTGGGGTCATTGCAGTGATACGAGAGAGATACCCTGAGGTTAAAGCAGTCATGTATCATCCCTGTGTTTTCCATTTTTATTACATTGCCTAGCTAGCCATAGAGTGATTTCTTCTGGCCAGCTTGATTTGATCCATTCACAATGGTTGCCAGGGATTGAGGCCATTATGAAAAAAATGTACTCAATTTGTGAGACAAGCTATAGAGTTCACACTAACTAGCCTTGTTTACGTGATTAAGAATATAAAGTTATCAGTAGATGCTTACCCAAGAAACCAAACAGGAACCAGTACACAATCTGAATATATAAACATATTAGCAGGATATAGGAGCAAAGCAGTAACAGGAGACATAAGAGAATGCAGCGACTCATGACAGATGCATGCTTACGCTATTAAAATTTACTACTTCTTTTTTGGAGATAAACTCAGGAGTAAAAACTGAACAGACAAAATGATAACTATGGAAAGACCATCATGATTTATCGAGCTTGCATAAATAACTTAATAAATCCAGCATGGAGGACCTCACTGAACCCTTTCGATAGGTAGGTACCAATAATATCTCCGTTTTATAAACAAAAAAAATGGATCTCAGAGAGTTTTGTGTAACTTCTCTAAAGCCACACGGACAGCAAAGGCAGAGTCAGGACTTTAACTCAACCAGTCTGATCCCAATTCTTTGCTCCTAACCACCAGTACTTTTTTCCTAAGCACTTTGCATGAAGTTGCTCAGTCAATTTGATTCTCATAACAACATAATAAGGTAGAAATTGTTATCTCTACTTTTCTAATGGGAAAATCAAGAAGATAAATCATTTGTTCTAGGTCACACTGATGTTCAGTGGCAGAGCCACGATTGGAACTCACGTTTGTCTGACTGTAGAGCCCACTAATATAAATAGTATGCCACAGACAGCTGCTTGCCCACCAAAGTCTATTCTCCTCTTCTTTCTGGGCACATGTCTGCCTCACCAAAAACTGCACTTCCAATCTTCCTTTCCACTTAGGTGTAGCCATTTGACCAAACTCTTATTAAAGAAATATGAGTGGAAGTAACATGTGCAACTTCTGAATCAAAAGGAACTCCCCGGCCCCAGAATTTGTCTCTTTCTCACGAATGGGATTTCACAGTGGCAAAGCTATGCCTCACACAGACAATGGCTATATCCTAAGGGATGACAGATCTAAAGCTTGGAAGAGCCCAAGTTCTTGAATGACTGCATAGAGCAGAGCAGTCTCAAATAGCTGGACCACCCTGGAACTGTCAGATGAGAGAGACAAATCAGTTTCTACATTATTTAAACCACTGTACTATAGAGGATCTTTGCTACAACAGCTTAACTGATTTCAAATAATATAGCCAACAAGTATCACATGACAAGGAAAAGACGCTACAGACTTAGGTGAGAAGGCAGGCATGAGGATGTGAGAGAATCAGTGAGGCTAATACCCTAATTACTGTATACTTTCTATGAAATCAGCATTGTAATACATTATTCATTTCTAAACACAATAAAGTATTTCCTACAAAACACACCTGCAAAACTTCATCTACTGGAAAAGGCAAAACAACAAAAATCAGCCACCTGAGATATAACAGACAGCAAATACTGGGATTTTTCCTTTCTTGTTTTTACTTTGCTTTAGATACTAAGATGCTAAGATACTAAGAATCTTTTTGACACAGATTGGCTCTTGGTAGGATTCATTAGGATAACCAAGCTAGAAAGCCACTAGATCATACCAAAACAAAATATCCTTTAACACAGGTATACTGCAATGAGCCTAGATCTCAATGTTGTAACCTGCTGAGCCATGTCTGGACATCATTTCACATACCTTCACTTCATCCCTACACTGTATGTTACTTCTCCTGGACATGTTGTTGTGGATCATGCAATGCAATACCTATTGTCATCTCTATGAAAAATATTAGGAAGAATGTAGAGACAACTCTTCAATTATATACTCACCTCTGAGTCTGTGGTTACCCAAAGAACCCATGGGATCTTCTAACTGAATATGAGAAACATTAAGTTTTCATTTTTTACTGTAAAAAAAAATGCATTCCTAAGAAAAGTAAATTCCACATATTTCAAGATGCACTAAAGTAATCATAACTTTTGACACTCTCTTGAGTTAGAAATGATAAAAAGTGTCTTAATGAAATGATAAAAAGTATTATATTTGCAAAGATGCACTAAAGTATATTTAAGGAAGGGAAAAATGTAAACAAAACATATGTTTGTTTACATAGGTAAACAAAACATAAAACAGCAGAGATGAAATACTTGAATGATGGTCCATCCCTAGGAGAAATACAAGGCTGATATTTAAAAACAAATCCCAAGGAAAAGCACTAAAAACAAATTTAATCTTTTATGATATCTTTCAAAGAGAGAAAAAAGGAGATTTGCTTTTTGCATGACCCAGAACAACACGTCTAAGAAAGGCTACATACACCATAGGAATTAAAAAACAAAAACAAAAACAGGTTCTGCAAGTCAAGTAATATTTCGGAAAAGCAAACAGACAAATCCAAATTCTACAGGACAATTGACTGGGTTTTTTCAACAAGTTAATGGCATTTGTTTTTTAAAGCTGAATCTGCTATAGATGAAAATAAAGTTAAGAAATAATAACAGCCATTGCATTATAGAGATCATTATTTGAATCCTGATGTGTAGAAATCAGGATTTTAAAATGACATTTTTGAGACAATCAAAGAGATTTGAATATGGTTGGATTATACGTAATATCAAAGAACTACTGCTACTTTTGTTAGGTATCATCATGGTACTACAGCTACATAAGAAAATATCCATATGTTCTAGGAATGCATAATGAAGTATGTAAGGGTGAAATGACAGACGGACTGAAACTTACTTCAACATACTGCAGTCACAGTCAATAGCCACCACCACAAAACACACACCTATTTAGAAATACAAGTTCTGCATTAGTTTGTCTGCTTGAGTAGTTCATATTTTGAGCCAACACTTACCTTAGGTCAAGTTACTTGACTTTACGCCTCTTCCTCTCCTATTTACTGATCACTATAACCCCATTTATTGTCTCAGGTTATTGTGAGGACCAAATGAGACGAGCTCTGTAAGGCACTCGGCACAGCGTGTCAGCTATAATTATTACGAACCAGTTTGCTCTTCACTGGTCTAGGACCCCAAAACCCAGTCACCAAAACACTTCATTCCTCAAACTCTCTTTTCCTTTTTTTAATGTTTATTTTTTTTTTAATTTTTTTTTTCAACGTTTATTTATTTTTGGGACAGAGAGAGACAGAGCATGAACGGGGAAGGGGCAGAGAGAGAGGGAGACACAGAATCGGAAACAGGCTCCAGGCTCTGAGCCATCAGCCCAGAGCCTGACGCGGGGCTCGAACTCACGGACCGCGAGATCGTGACCTGGCTGAAGTCGGACGCTTAACCGACTGCGCCACCCAGGCGCCCCATTAATGTTTATTTATTTTTGAGAGAGAACGCAAGTGGAAGAAAGGCAGACAGAGAGGGAGACAGAGGATCTGAAGCAGACTCTATGCTGACAACAGAGACCCCAATGTGGGGCTTGAACTCATGAATCATGAGATCATGACAGCCCAAGTTGGAAGCTTAACAGGCTGAGCCACCCAGGTGCCTCTTGAAATCTCTCTATCTCTCTTCTGTCTTGCTCTCCAGTTCTTGGTTCCAACCCACTTCCTCCCTTGCTAGCCCCTGTTTCCTTCTGGAGGATCTGTTTTAATTGTTAACAATGAATTCATTAATTTTAACATCTCATTAATTTTTTAAAAGTTTATTTATTTTGAGTGAGAGAGGGCGTGCGTGTGCACAAGCAGGGGAGGGGCAGAGAGAGAGAGGGAGAGAGAATCCCAAGCAGACTCCGTGCTACCAGCATGGAGCCCAATGCAGGGCTTGATCTCACGAACCATGAGATCATGACCTGAGCCAAAACCAAGAGTCAGACGCTGAACCTACTGAGCCACCCAGGCACCCCTATCTCATTAATTTTTGAAAGTGATTTTCTTTTTAAAAAATTAATTAGAAAAACTATGGAACAACATGGAAATAAGGAGAATACAAAAGTAACGGGTATAATTATACTCAGATATGAACATGGAAAAGGATCAAAGGAAAAGTGGAATATATAAACGGAGGCACTCTGAATGAAATCAGAATCTTATATCTAATGATTTCTGTTATTAGGTTCAAGCAAAGGAAAAAAGCAAACTCAACAGACTTAAGGGACCCTAAGAACAACTGAATAGTAAGTATGTGTGTGCATATTTTGATGGATAAAGGCATGTTTGCTATTACTGGCAAACCTAGAGCACAGAAAGGAAACGGAAGACACAAAATAACAGGAGTCATAGTAACACTACTTATCTATCTCATTGATTCCATGGTTTCATGGGTGTGTAATCTATGCAATCACACAAGGTCCTATGTTTAGAAGGGCCGCACACTTGGTTTAAAATTCGGCTATCACCATTTTGAAATTCGTAATAATTTTTTAACAAGGGGCCCCACAGTTTCATTTGCACTGGGTCCTATCAGTGACCCAGTGATAGTGACTGGGTCCTATCAGTCCTATTCTACCTTAGGACATTGGCACTATTAGAATTCCTATTTTAAAGACAAGGAAGCTGGGGCTTTAAGAGGTTAAGGAACTGCCCACAGCCACCCAGCTAGCAAGTGGTAGGATTTGAACACTGGTTCTCTCCACATGAGACTATGGAAAGAACTGAAAGAGGAAAACAGAGAAGAGGAAAGGGGAGAATAAAAAGAAAGCCAGTAAGCCAGGAAACTAGGACATGTCATCTACATGAGACTCATCTATTAAGAAATGCAATCAAGGTCACGGAGTTAGTCTGAGACTTAACCTCATGAAGGCATCGATTCTGTAGCTGATGCCAGACTCCGTATCACAAGACTATGTGAGTAGAACGTGGAAAGGATGCCAGCACCCATTAGCCCTTCTGGAAACATGATCTGCAGCGGGGGGGGGGGGGGGAGCCAGCATCATTTTCCCATGTAAACTGGCCAACTCCTTGGAGGTTCCTGTGTTCCTTGGAGAACTAGAGCAGTCGAGGATTAGGATGGCCCTGTTCTCTTGTTAAAGTAAGACTTTAAAAACTATGTTTCAACATAATGCTTGCTTAGTTTAGCAGCACAGGAAATTGTTGGTCCATCCCTATCCTAAGAACTGCTTTAGGAAGTCACAGGACTCTGCAGGCAACAGATCTCTGCAGGAGGAGCTGCTGGACTTGGTAGTTTTCCACATTCTCCTTCAGACCTACCTCTCTTCGAAGAGGTTCAGCGGCTATGATTATTAGACTTAGAGCACATTTATAAAAATAAAACAGGGGCGCCTGGGTGGCGCAGTCGGTTAAGCGTCCGACTTCAGCCAGGTCACGATCTCACGGTCCGGGAGTTCGAGCCCCGCGTCAGGCTCTGGGCTGATGGCTCGGAGCCTGGAGCCTGTTTCCGATTCTGTGTCTCCCTCTCTCTCTGCCCCTCCCCCGTTCATGCTCTGTCTCTGTCTGTCCCAAAAATAAATAAACGTTGAAAAAAAATTTTTTTTTAAATAAAATAAAATAAAACCAAATAAAAATCTTAGGAATCAGGGAACCAGTTCCCAGGTTAGCAGTAAGAAAACAATCCCCCACTTTGGAGGAAGTTGAATGGATTTTATTCTGTTGTGCTTGTCTCATTGAGGCCAGAGTAGTAGAGAGTTGAGGAGACTTCCAATGGCAATTAATGGGAATAAGACAGATTTTCAGACAGGAAGCTAGTGTCTAGGGGTACCTTACGCAGGGAAGAACCTCCTGTTCCTCCCTGGGATCCTCCTCCCATATCTGGATCTGCCTCCTGCCTTGTCCTGGGGAAAGATACCCTCTGCCACAGAAGGTGGCCACATAGTAAAGGCAGAGTGGTGCCCAGAAAGCCAGATGACCGAATTCAGAGATTTCCAAATATGGCTACAGATCATAATCCTTTAGAGCAGCTTTTTAATATACAGATTCCATGACCTACTCTACAGCCATTGATCCCATAGTGCTAAAGGCCATTACCTACACGTCTTTACTGATGTTGATGATGCAGCTGGTTGAGAAGATGGAGTTAAATGAACTTACTCTCTCCAAGACACAAGAAGTGTAATGTAGTTTATTTATGCTTAGGATTGGCTTATTTTAGGTAAGATAGACTTATTATCTTATTAATTCTCTTTCATTCATTCAACTCATTAGTTATGACCAGGAACAGGCATTTTAGCTTTTTGTGTTGACTCAGCGGTTGCTAGAGTGTGGTTTTGTTAGGCAGAGGTTAGGGAGAAGAGAAATACAAGTCTGGCAAATGAGGTCATTAGCAATGCCTTAATTCTTACCATGTTGATTTTTTGGCCATGTCTGGTAGACCTAGTAATAGGTAATGACCAGTAATAGATAACATTCTGAATTCTTACCTAGGAAACCTGAAAGACTCACAGTTACAAGAGACTGAACAGAGCTTGCTAAACTGTGTTTATTGACATAGAAGGTATTTGCAATGCAATTAACTGATAAAGGATCTGTTTCCAGAAAAAAAAAATTAACAACAACAACAAACCAGAAATAAAAAAAACTCCTATAACCAATAAGAAAGGCAAAGACTACAGAGAAAGACAGATACCATGTTTTCACTCTTATGTGGATCCTGAGAAACTTAACAGAAACCCATGGGGGAGGGGAAGGAAAAAAAAAAAAAAGAGGTTAGAGTGGGAGACAGCCAAAGCATAAGAGACTCTTAAAAACTGAGAACTGGGGCGCCTGGGTGGCGCAGTCGGTTAAGCGTCCGACTTCAGCCAGGTCACGATCTCGCGGTCCATGAGTTTGAGCCCCGCGTCGGGCTCTGGGCTGATGGCTCAGAGCCTGAAGCCTGTTTCCGATTCTGTGTCTCCCTCTCTCTCTGCCCCTCGCCCATTCATGCTCTGTCTCTCTCTGTCCCAAAAATAAATAAACGTTGAAAAAAAAACAAAACTGAGAACAAACTGAGGGTTGATGGGGGGTGGGAGAGAGGGGAGGGTGGGTGATAGATATTGAGAAGGGCACCTTTTGGGATGAGCACTGGGTGTTGTATGGAAACCAATTTCACAATAAATTTCATATATTGAAAAAAAAAAAGAAAGGCAAAGACTATCCAGTAGAAAAAATAGACAAAGGATATTAATTATGAATAAGCATTCCATAAAAAAGGAAATCTGAATGACCTTTATAACCATGCAATGATGCTCAGGGAAATAGAAATAAAAAATAAGAGACCATTTGATCCACACTAGATAACATCAATAGTAGGGAGCAGATGGAAAACAGAGATTGTGGTAGAGTGCTGTTGGGGGCACAACCACTTTGAAGCATATTTTGAACAGGAAAGTGGAAGATGTGCAACTCCAGTCCCAGGTGTCTGTCCAACAGAAGCTCATGCATCTGTGAACAAGGAGGCTGTTCCAAGATGTTCACTACAGCATTATTTTTAATAGCAAAAGAAGTAAAACAACTTAACGGCCCATCAGTAAGATGTATACATGTCAAAATGAATAAATCTCAAAAAATATAGTGTTGGGGCGCCTGGGTGGCGCAGTCGGTTAAGCGACCGACTTCAGCCAGGTCACGATCTCGCGGTCCGTGAGTTCGAGCCCCGCGTCGGGCTCTGGGCTGATGGCTCAGAGCCTGGAGCCTGTTTCCGATTCTGTGTCTCCCTCTCTCTCTGCCCCTCCCCCGTTCATGCTCTGTCTCTCTCTGTCCCAAAAATAAATAAACGTTGAAAAATAAAAAATTAAAAAAAAAAAAAGAGAAAAAAAAAAAATATAGTGTTGAAGGACAAAAGCAAGTTGCAAAAGCATACTATTAGTAAATGAAACCTATTAAACTCAAAAATAATACTAAATATTATTTATGGATACATACAGAGCTAGTAAATACATAAAACCATGCGTGGGAATGTGACACGGATATGACATGCCATCTTTAAGCTAGGGACAGAAGTAAAAGAGAGGGGGTAGGGCTTTGACTCTCATTGTTATATTTCCATTTTCAAAATGAGGGTCTAAAGAAATTGAAGCAAATATAGCACAATATGAAATCTGGATTGCAGACACATGGGTTTCTGGAAAATTATCTTCTTTTTGAGTTGTTTTAAATATTCAGTAATTAAAATTTTTATTTCAAATGAACTTAAAAATAAGAATACACATCAGAGAATGTTTCCAGGTATATTTCAAGAAACTGGATTTTCAGACCTTTATTACTGATGCTCACTACCTTCACTGATTCAACTAAAAGATGACTGGGTGAGTGGCAGACAGAAGGAGGCAGGGATAGATGGATGGATGGATGGATGGATGGATGGATGGATGGATGGATGGACGGACGGACGGACAGACAGATGGACCGACAGATGGATGGACGGATGGACAGACAGACAGACAAGTGGCTGGATAGACTGACACTGGAATACATAGATAGAGACAGAAGAAATAAAGTAGCTTAGAGAAGTGAAAAGTTTTAATGAAGTCATATAAAATAAAATGAAGTGCTCAGATTTTGGAGTCTGAACTCCCAGCTCTATCACCCTCTAGACTGTCACCCTGGGCAGGGCCACCATGTGAACTGCACAGACCACAATGTGAATGGCGCCCCCTACGGTTGTGTGGTGCCCCACCCCTGACAGATAAATGCCTCGGGTCTGAGTCCTTGTTTCCTTATCTGTAAAATGAGCCCAATAATACCTGCCTCACAGGGCCTTTAGGGAGACTAAGTGAGACATTGTACAGGAAGTGCTTAGCACAGAGCCCAACACACAGTAAGTCATGATAATACTGGAATTATTATCGAGGTAGTACTAGGAAAATGGACACAGAGTCTAACATTCAAGACTAGGTTAATGTGCAACAGTAGCTGTCTCCTTGGAATTTAAAAAAATCACCTGCTTGCAGCAGAAAAGTAACATATGTACCTTATCAATACACCTAGTCAGTGTGGCTGATCTGGATGACTGTAAGTTTCTCAGCAGGCAATGGAGTGTGTTAAGACAGGAGCCTTCCCACCCTCAGTCCTGGGGTTCTCTGGAGTGCTGTGAGGGAGTGGGGTTCAGCTAAGGCGTTGAGGGCCCAGGTCCTCCCTCTGCTACCATCAGAGCAGGTGGGCCTTTCTGTGCCCTTAGATGCAGGGATCTCTTAGCCAAGACTTAATAAACATAAATCCGATTTTATGTAAGGCTCTCCACAAAGCATCTACAAAATGTTCATGGTGCATAAACATATACAACAAGCTCAGCCATGATGTGTTGTAGCATGCGGTGCAAGGGGGGCAGGACAGGCAGGAGGAGGCAGCAACATGGGGCTGCTGGAAGCCGTCCCTTCTCCGTTCACACTGTCATAGTGCAGAAACTGATTTCATAATAAATAATAAGCTGGCTTACACACACACACACACACACACACACACACACACACAGAGTAGACTTAACATAAAGATTTTCCTGAAGGGCACCTCTTTCAGCCATCTATTTCTATTTCTAGTTCAGTCATCTATTTAAGCCCAAAATTTAGTGGCAGAAAATAACAAGAATTGACTATTTCTCTTGATTCTGCACTTTGCTGGGTGGTTCCTCTGCTTTTCTGGTGGGCTCATTCACCCTCCTGCAGTTAGCTGGGGAGTCACCTTGCCTGGAAGGTCCGAGATGCCTCCTGTCCAGTGCACAGTGCCAGATGTTGGCGAGGCAGCCCCAGTGCCAGATGTTGGTTGGGGGGCCTCAGTTCTCATCCATGTTGCCTCTCATCCTCTGGCAAAGTAGAGCAGCGTCTTTCCTTAGAGGTCTTAGGGCAAGGACCCCAGAGGACAGAAGGACAGAGGACAGAGGACAGAGGACAGAAGATGGAGGTGGCGGCCGCAAGGCCTCTGGAGGCGGGGGCTGGGACTTGGACATTGCCCCCTCCACCACAGTCTGTTGGTCAAAGCAAGCCAAAAGGCCACCAGATTCAAGGGGAGGAGAAACAGATTCCACCCCTTGATGGGACAAGCAGCAAAGTCTGATTGTAAAAGACTTCAGCAGAAATAGTTGCAGCTGTCTTAGAAAACGATCTGCCACAGAGCTCTGTGAAGTCAGGCATGGACTGGTCTGGGCTTCTGTGTATGATTTATTTAAAAAAAAAAAGTTAATGGTTACAAATAAAAGTTAGAAAAACCACTCCATTAAAGCAAAAGACCAGAAAATAAAAATAGGAGTGAGTGGCATTTTTTTTCTCCTCCTGAAGAAAAAAGTCTTCCTGGTGGGAGCAACAGGGTTCCTGAGGAAGCGAGATTTCTCCTCCACTGAGCAGACAGTGAAAGTCATATCGATGTGACCAATGAAGATGGTGAACAAGTGACTGGGGGGAGGAGAGGAGTGGGACCCCACTGGAGCAGGTACCTGAGACTGGTCCTCGTGAGGACTGGCGACAGAATGTGATGCTTGTGTGGAGACAGGCCAGGCTGCCCAGTGAGAGAGGTGGAGCAAGGTGAGCCTGAGCATGTTGGGGGTGGGGGGGGTGGGGAGGAGGTGGGGTAGGGGATGGCAGTGAAGGAAGCAAATCCAGGAAACGGCAGCAGCTGCTCAGATACAGAGATGCCCTTCACCAAAGGGACAAAAGGCTGAATAGCAAGCGTCCACAATTCTTCCCTTCTTCTTCTGGAAAGAGAAAAAGAAAAAGAAGAAAGGGGCTTTGTCAAAATAGCAAAGCCATATTAATATAATAATTGAACGCTAAGTAAATGAGGAGAGAATCTGTAAAGCCCCGACAACTCAAAAGAAGAGGACAAAGAGGAGAAAAGAAGAGAACAGAGTAAGACTGAGCTTTAGACAATAAGCAAGCCATCCCCCTCTGAGAAACACTTTCCTGCTCCCTCTGTGCGGGCAGGTGGACAAATAGAGTCACACTTGTGTATGCGGGCTTATAATTGGTTTCATTTTATTCCATAGTAAAATGGGTTAATAGTGCATCCATATTGTGACAACATTCTCTAGCAAATGTCCTAATTAGGAACCCTAACTAGCTTTCCATTATTTCAAAACTGTCCAAATCTGGGTAGACCCCAAAGACCATCTGGAACCTGGACATATGCCCGGGCAGCAAGGGATTGTCCTTCATTAGACCTCTCCATGCCCCACCTATTTGAAAGAGAGATAGGGTGACGGAGAGTTGCATGGCAAATACAACGCAAAACAGCATTCCCTGCTCAGACATTTGGTTTCATGATTTTATCTTCTTTGCAACGGACCATGTTCATAAAACTTCAAAGGAGATTTTTCTGGTGCTTTGGCTACTTAAAATTAACTGGGACATGCATTTATTTAAGTATGCATTGATGTCTGCATAGTATGCAGAACACTCATCCAAGAAAACAGCAGAAAGTGCTGCTATTCTTTATTTTATCTTTAAACTATTTTAGTTTGAAAGGGAAGCTTTTAAAAAATCAAGAATAACTTCAAAATCCGGAGGGAGGAATTGCCAATAAAGCAAAACCACTCAAGTTGATTTATCTTTGTATTTCTGCAGCCATCGCTTGCTTCAGTAGCTTGTCACTGTAGTTGGGGTGAGGGGTGGTATTCATCTGGATCTCACGTCGCATATAAAATCTGATATGGATTTTAAAATTCAATCATAAAGCTCCCCCAAGTGGATAATTTTTAAACTACACCAAGGAACCAGCCGTGGTATCTAGGATTGCAATCAAGACTGAGGCCTCCAAATATGCCTTTTAATGGGCAGCAGTGACCGGGCTTATCCATCATTTTGTACATAATTTAATAAGATCAGCATCTTGGGAAAAGAATTCTATAAATGTTAAAATGGAATCTGCAAAAACGCTCCCCCTGGCTTCCTGGGAACTTAGCCGGGGTTAGAAGCTGCCTGTGGCTATGTGAGATCTTACCTGGACTCAAAGGATGCAGGGATACAGTGATTTACAGCTGCTCAGGGGTGGAAAATCCCCTTGTGGCCTCTCCGGAAAAGCTCCCTCGTCCATTTAATTGTGTTCCTTATTCCACTATCTGGGCTGATTATACTGAATTACTTGGCACCCCTGTTAAGCCTGTCACTTAGATTCTAGAACAAATTAAGTTTGTTGAAGGCTTTGCTCTTTCTCTCTATTAAAATATTCATATCTACTCTAACAACCTGATAAAAACTGGCTAAAAGCCTTGATGGTATCCCCAACAGGGAGTGCCATTTTTAATGAACACGCAAGCATCATAAATAAAAAATAACTGGTCTTAATAAAGAATTGATAGAGCAGCTCTGGCCCCAGATAGGTGTCAACATGGAAGCTACACACAGCCTTGGGAGACCCAATGCAGCAAATGAGTCTCCCAGAGCCTGAAGACATCCAACCAGCAAACTCCAAACCAACGCAGAAGCAACAAATTTCCTGAATAACTTTCTGTAAGTAGTTGAAGCTAGTGGACCTCTATGGGTATGGATAGGAGAGGGTGTCAAGGAGGCCCCTCCAGGGGAGTATAAGAAAGTGGGGGGAGGACAGAAAGACACACACGGTGGTAATAATAGTAACAGCTAACGTTTCTTGAGCATTTACCATGCACCAAGCATTATCGTCCCAACAACCCTACCAAATGGGCAGTATTATCCCCTCTTCACAAATTAAAGCAAATGCAGTATATAGAATTCTGAATTCCAACCCAGGTCTGACCCTAATCATAAGCTCCTGACCACTAAAGGCTTTAGAAACACTGCTTAAAACTCTCAACTCATTCCAGATAGTTTTTGGTAAAAGATGGGACATGAAATCAGCAATCATGACATTAATTTGCTCCGGGGGGCAAGGCTCCAAACACCCTGGCAGGAATCCTGGCCTCCTTCAAACTAGGCCATTAGATTGTTCACTCCAATCCCACCCCATGGCCCACAAGAGAGCAGGGGACCTAGATTCATAGGCTCCAAAAAACAAACCAAATACTCATGGAGTGTCTGGCATCGAGGCAGACCTGCAGCCCTGGTTCTGTCATTTGGGGATCATGAAACAAGTTATTTCCTCTCTCTGAGCCTGCAAATGTGTCCATTAAGTAGGGACGACAGCCTTAACTGTTCATACCAGCTCTGTTCCAAAAGGGTTTCAGGCTGCTAATAATACCTACTTCACCGAGTGGTGGTCAGAATAAAATAGAATTTTATTAGCTATTTATGACAACTTATTATGACACAATATCTGTCAAGAGCCCAGCATGGTGCCTGGCTCACAGCAGGCTGGCAGTGAACGGGACTCCCCGCCCCCTGCCCGAGACCACTCACAGGTCCTCCAGCGCTCCCCACCCCATGCCCTCCAAGGGTTCCTGTGCCCAGGCTACCACCCTGCTCTGCTAAGGCTCCCAGTGCTCAGCTCTTATTCCTCTCATGACCTGGTACGTTAGGATGGGGGTGGAGGGATGCAGAATGAGATCAAGAAAAAGGAGTTGCAACAATCCTAGCTTCTTCTCATTCCTCAAGCGCGCTCCCAGAAAAAGTGCTTAATTAGCCAAAAGCACAGACTTATAGTGATGTCCCCCACAGAAGAGGTTTACCTCACTTAATTCTACACCTCCTTTCCCAGTAGTAGGGCACAACAGAGGAAACCCTCACCTACATAGGCATAGGAAATGGCACTGGCCGTCCAGATAAGCAAAACTTCTCTCTTCACTCATAGTGTTTTCCTGTTTTGTTTAATTACAAGTTTTAGACAAGCACCATTTTCTGGAATGCTAGCACTCCAGACTCCACAGCCAGACTGCACGTCCAAGCCAAGACGTGTAACTTCAGCTTTCTCATCTGTAATACTGGGATAGTGGGAGACCTGACCCCCTAAGGTAGCTGTGAGGACGATATGAAATAATCCATGTAAAAGGCTGGAGGGTGCCTGACATATAGTAAGTGCTCTACAATATTTCATTTTTCTCTTGGAGCTAAAATAGACTGTGCTCGCCTTGGCACCTGACCGCCAGTTAGACCACCACTGTTGCTAAGGGAGAACACATTCTAAGGTGCAAATCATGATTTTAGAATGAACTCTCGACAATTTGAGTTGTTACAAAAATAAGAAGTTACCACTGAACTCTTAATTAGCTGGCCGTTAGAAAAAGATTGCCTTTTTTAAATCAATGCCAAAATGGGGGTCACTTACCAACGATAGTGTTGTAACATGCATTATCCTTTTCTTCATCCAATGAGGCTAACGTGATCAATGTTAAAATATATATATGCCTGAGGCACCTGGGTGGCTCAGTCGGTTGAGCGTCCGACTTCGGCTCAGGTCATGATTTCACAGTTCGTGGGTTCAAGCCCCGCATCAGGCTCTGTGCTGACTGCTTGCTCAGAGTCTGGAGCCTGCTTCGGATTCTGTGTCTCCTTCTTTCTCTGCCCCTCCCTCGCTCACGTTTTGTCTCACTCTATTTCTCAAAAATAAATAAATGTGAAAAAAATTTATTTAAATATATATGTAAAAAAAAATATATATATACATATATATACACATATATATGTATATATATATGTGTGTGTGTGTGTATATATATATATATATATATATATATATATATATATATATACACCTCTCACAGCAAATGTCAAAAGATTCTTAGGTTCAGGGTGTAAGAGAACCTAGCTACCACCCCTAACCCACACCCCAAGACCAACCTCATAGTCTAACTGACCTCAGGGATCTTCATTCAGAGACTGCTAATAGCTAATCGGCTAAAAGTTAGACACATTTTTCAAGAGACTGCTGGGGTCAGAAAGAAAAACATTTCTTCCACTTACCACAAGGGTCTGAACTTTTGCACAGGTACGGCTGAGACACCTGACACTGGCCTTATCTCAGGTGGGAAGGGTTCTTCTTGCTCAAAAATATCTCCCTCATAATCCCACCAACTGGTTTCACTGAGTCTACAAAATTCTCCTCTGAGAAGTGAATCTTGCATTAAAAAAAAAAAATTCTAAAAGGAGATGCTCCATAGTGTAACACCAGTTTTCCCTAGGTGGTGGGATTGGGGGGGCGGGGGGGGGGGGAGGGGGGTTGGCTTTTCTACTTTTTTGGTTTTTTTAGTCTTTTTACAAAGAACAAGTAAAAGTTAATTTTGATTTTAAAAAGACCTTTCTTAGACGGATTAAATAAATTATATTTGGTAGGAATTCCCTTTAAAAAGAAAAACAGCAAACCACAATGAGAGATCACTCCACACTCATTCAAGTGGCTATTTTTTTAAAGGGAAAATAACAAGTGCTGACAAGGACAAGAAGCAACTGGAACCCTCCTACACTGCTGGCAGGAATGTAAAATGGTGCCGCCACTTTGGAAAACAGTCTAGCAGTTCCTCAAAGTTTGACATAAAGTTACTATATGGCCCACAACACCCCACCTAGGTAGGTATATATTTAAGAGAAATGAAAACATATAGCCACATAAAAATTGGTACACAAATGTTCCCAGAGCATTATTCATAATAGCCAAAAAGTGGAAACAACCCAAAGTCCATCAGTGGATAAACAGATAAA
The DNA here is from genome assembly GCF_014898765.1 of Herpailurus yagouaroundi. Lineage (NCBI taxonomy): Eukaryota > Metazoa > Chordata > Mammalia > Carnivora > Felidae > Herpailurus > Herpailurus yagouaroundi. The sequence goes on along the minus strand of NW_024412418.1, from coordinate 19,535,860 downwards.
TAAAATGTGGGAGGGGTGCCTGGGTGGCTCAGTTGGTCAAGTGTCTGACTCTTGATTTCAGCTCGGGTCATGATCTCATGGTTGTGGGATCCAGCCCCACATCAGACTCCACACTGGGCATACAGCCTGCTTAAGATTCTCTCTCTCTCCCTCTCCCTCTGTCCCTCTCCCCAGCTTCTACGCTCACTTACTTTCTCCGTCTCTCTCTCTCTCAAAATAAAATTAAAATAAAATAAAATAAAATAAATAAAGTAAAGTAAAATAAAATAAAATAAAATAAAATAAAATAAATAAAATAAAATGAAACAAAATAAAATAAAATGCGGAATGCCCATACAATGGAATATTATTTGACCATAAAAAGCAATGAAGTACTGATACATGCTATACTACACAGATGAACCCTGGAAACATGCTAAGTGAAAGGAGTCACCAAAGGCCACATATTAGATGACTCCTATTTACATAACATGTCTAGGATAGACAAATCTGCAGCAACAGAAAGTAGATCAGTAGTTGTCTGGTGGTGGGGGATGAGGGGAATCTTTGAGAGTTTCTTTGAAAACAGATGATTGCACTTATTTGTGAATATCCTAAAAACCACTGCGTTATCCACTTTAAATGGATGAACCATATGATATGTCAATTATATCTTAATAAAGCTGTTCCACCAAAATGGAAGAAAGCAATCTGAGTAGGATGGGATTGTTGACTTGCACGAGTAGGGACTGCTTTGGGTCGGGGACACATGTGGGAGGTCAGAAGCCCCTGGAGATGGAGAGACTGGAGGGCACCAAAGACAGGATGCCATTTGCACTCAAATGTTCAACCAGCACAGACTGGAAAAACTCATCCCCATCCATGGCACAGGCCTGGGCTTCCTCTCCTATACATCAGCCAATTAGAAACCTAGATCGTTCCCTGCAGCTCACCTTGGGCACTAGAAAACTGCTGGAATGAGAAAGGCAGAGTCAGGAATCAGAAACTGACTCCACCACAATCACACAACACCAGCTAATTTAGTGATTTCCCGAACCCTGTTCATCAGAATCATCCAGGGACGTTGTTTGACTCTCAGTTTGTTTTGAAATGTAGACTGCTGGGCCCCCCAACCCAGATATCCTAATTGCATAGGTCTGGGAGACACCTAGGAATCCTGTACCTTTTAAACGTTTCCTCCATGTTTCTGACCATACACCAGGCATAGGAACTTCTGGACTGGATGACAATCCCTCTGAAAATATTTTTGAAGGAAATAAAAATAAACACATTTTTTTTTTATTTTAAAAAAGCCTTTAGCTTCCATGCAAAGACAATACATAGAAACTGCTTAATAATATGTTTTTTATAATCCCCGGTATTGCTACAAAAAAATTTTTAAAAAGAATAAAAATATTCATGTCTACACAACTTAGCAATTCTCAGTTTAAGCAAGGTATTCCAACAGATTCTTCTAAATTGTTCCTAAAATACTGCTTAAACAACACAGAATTTAAAAGCTGAAGGAGACTTGGGTATCGCTCCAACTCTTTCATCATAAACAAGAAGAAATGGCAGCCACAGAGAGCAAGGATCTTTCCCCACCCGGCAAACCGACCCGGGTTAGAACCCCACCAGGCATGCTCACAGGACAGCCTTCTCTCTGACGTCACAAAGCACTCTGCAAGAAGAGCTAACAGTGGGTCTCCAGTTGCAGTAAAATTAGTCTCTGGGGATGTGAAGGAATGGCATTTAAGCAAAAATCCAACACTCAACACTCAAACTTTCAAATCCTGGGTGCATTCTACTAAGAAGGAACCTGTAGGTCATAGGACCAGAATCTACAACACACGGGTGACCTAGTATCACAAACCTCAATGAACCAACGAGAAATGATGCTAGAGGATATGGACTTGTGTAGGAGTCTTCTGAGAGGAGAAATTACTAATAGTCCCAGACCCAAAGCTTATACCCACTGTGAACTACACAGGGGCTGGTTAGGGGGCATCACTATAGTTGTTGTTGCCCTTGCAAAGATCTAATCACACTCACTGTCTAAGCTGATGTCACCCCTATACAACTTTTCCAAGGCAGCCACACCGCAGCAAGGAGCCCTCCCCTGAACTCACAAGGATTAGAATACTGGGTTGGGGTTTTCAAGGTTTGTCACAGGCATGAATGTAACACCCCTGTGAAAGCCCTGCTTATCTCTCCCCTGCCTGCCTGCCTGCCTGCCTGCCTGCCTGCCTGACCAGGAAACCAGGAAACCAGGAAACTGGATGTGCCCCAGCCAGTGCTCATGTCAGGACACAGGTGGCGAGTGGTATTTTGATTCCTAAGAGTAAGGATAGTTCACTTACAGAGAAGCGAGGAGACATGGCGCTCGTGTCATTCTTCCTGGTGTTTCAGTGACACTATGACACAATAGAAAGCATCAGATTTCAATCTAAAGACTGAATCTGTGTGCTGATTCTTTTTTTTTTTTTCTTTTTTTTCGGAGGGGGGAGAAGGGCAAAGACAGAGAGAAAGAGAATCTTAAGCAGGCTGCATGCTCAGTTCTGAGCCTGATGCAGGGCTCGATTCCACAACCCTGAGATCATGACCTGAGAAGAAATCAAGAGTCAGATGCTCCACTGACTAAGCCACCCAGGCGCCCCTGATTCATCTTTTGTTCACTCTAGGAATCTGGTCAAATCACTTAACTGCCCCAATTCTTGTTTACTCCCTGTAAGATGGAAGAAAGAGTTTCCTTACTTACCTTCCTGACCAGCTGAGCTCAGTTTTGCAAAAATATAAACTGTGCAAATATAAACTTTACATGCATGTAAGTGGTTTCTGTTACTACAGTATTTAGTGATGAGGGAATGGTGATTGCTACCAAAAACCCCAAAATGTCCACCAGACAATAAAGAGAGCCACCATTCACTTTACATCTTCCAAGAGCTTGGCTAAGTTCTTTAAGTTTCTTCCACCCCAAAATCTTCTAAAGAAGGCATATTATTATTCCATTTGCACTGGGCCCGAGAGCCAGCAAGCAGCAGAGCCAGATTTTGAACTTCAGTAGTCCAATGAGTCTGCCAGTTTTTTATTTTTTTAATTCCTCAAATGGATAGACATCAAATGCAAAGCTTAAAATGAACAGTGATGGTGGAACTCTTTTTTATGTTTTGGGGTGTTGGTGGGGGGGATGTGTGCTTCTTTCTACTGCAGTTTCAAACAGCCATATGAATCACTGCAAGAGGCTGTGTTCCCAGATTCTCTATATCCTCTCTCCATGATGGAGCTAACTCTAGAAAGCCCATGCCGGCCTCTGGGTGCCTGGCACAGCACTGCCTCCCGTTCTCCAATGTTGTGCTTTCACCGAATTGGCAGCTGCTTACCCAGACCTGCTTGTCAGGAAGGAATGGGCTGCTTGTGTCTAAAGTCATCAGAAGGAACAAGCAGCTTGTCTCTAGAATGGTACTTATACGATCTGTGCAAATTAGGTACAAAGGGAAGAATTTTTGCAAGAGGGAACATCCCCATGTTTTTTAATCCACAGAAATATCTCCTGAGATTTGTCGGGCTTCCTGTCCAAGCAAGAAGCTAAAAGGGAAGAATCAGCTTTCACCCAAAAAAAAAAAAAAAAGTGATTTGTGAGTCAGCATCTGAGACCACAGTGGACACACATGCTAGGCACAGTCATTACCCCTCTGCCCCTGGCTAGAGGGGCAAGGACGTTTGTCTTCAGAGGCTCACAGGGGCCTTCAAGTGACCAGATTCAGTAAGATTGCCTCACGGGAAAGGCCCCAACATGGACTGAGCCATTGGAGGAAGAAAGGCACATCCCAAAGCCTCCATCCTTCCCGCAATTCTCCTGATCTCAAAGCTTTCTCAGCCATTGCCTGCTTGCGGCAGTTGGCAGTAGCTTGCTGGAAGTCCAAACTCTTCGGTCCTCGGCAAGGCCTCTGAGGTCCCTTTATGAGGCCCTTCGGGAGACAGCCCTGCTCACCAGTGTCTCCTGTCTTCCTTCCCCACCACCACCACCATGCACTGCAGCCTCCTGTCCTGATCACCTGTCACAGCGCCTGGCTCAGGCAGGCACCACAGTGATCAGATGCTGTATCGGTGAGTACTTGTATTTTCCTAAATGAACCAGGTTCTTTTCCCTCTCCAGATCTTAGTTCAAACTGTCTCTAACTGAATTGTCTTTCCCATTCCTCTAACTTCCTCTCTATTTACAAGAATCAGCTTTAGAGTTCTGCTCGCTTGGGAAATCCATCATCTTTAACCCTCTCCCTGAGCTGAGTTAGGGACACCAATTACCGAAAAGATCCCGTGTGTGATGAAGAAAAAATGAGACTGGGTCTTACTTTAACAAGCACACCTGAATTTACATTCTAAACGAGTGCCATCCCCTTTAAAGAAGTTATTTAGTCCACTTTAAGAGATCTGAGGGGGTGCTGAGCAGTGCCTGGGTGGCTCAGTCTGACTTCGGCTCAGGTCATGACCTCGAGGTTCATGAGTTCGAGCCCCACTTTGGGCTCCGTGCTGACAGCTCAGAGCCTGCTTGAAATTCTGTGTCTCCCTCTACCTCTGTCCCTCCCCCATTCTCTCTCTCTCTCTCTCTTTCTCTCTCAAAAATAAATAAACATCAGGGGTGCCTGGGTGGCTCAGTCGGTTAAGCGTCCAACTTCAGTTCAGGTCATGATCTCACAGTCCCTGAGTTCAGAGCCCTGCGTCAGGCTCTGTGCTGACAGCTCGGAGCCTGGAGCCTGCTTCAGATTCTGTGCCTCCCCCTCTCTCTGCCCCTCCCCCGCTCACGCTCGGTCTGTCAATAATAAATAAACGTTAAAAAAATTTTTTTTAATAAATAAACACCAAAAAAAATTTAAGAGATCAGCTGAGTTTCTGGTGTCAGTAAGCCTCTTCAAAGGCTAAGAAATACATTAATTTTCCCAGAACATCATAGCACTAACGATGGCATCACTTCTGTCGCTCAGAATTCTGAATGAGTTAAAAAGTCAGGGTCAGGAGGTAACTTGAACATCAACTCAACCCCTCATTTTACAGATGTGGAAACTGAGGTCCAGGGAAAGTTGAGGTCATCCCAGAGATCCAATAGGAAGTTAGTGGCAGAGTTAGACAAAATTTCAGGTTATCTTTAAGCTAGTTACACACTCAAGGCTTTAATATTTTTTCATGTCACACTCAGAAGAAGAAGAAAAAACTCAGAAGTAACTTCCTCCCAATATCGGCTTTGAATCATATTCCATGCTTTGATTTGGTGTTTTTTGCTTAGAAATTAAAGAACAATATTACGCTGAAAATTTAAATCAAAGGTAGACTATTGTAAAAGCTCCAGATGGTTTCAATGGACAACATGTTACATCAAAACATGGGGCCACCCCCAGTGAACAAAAGCTAATCCCAAGGTTCCAACAAATCTGTAGTCCAATGTTCTTCACACATCATTAATTCACATATCATTATCTCAATTTTGGCCAGATTTGACCACCACCTTTACTATTGTTTACTTATTTCTTTTCTTTGACTTGCTTTTCTTTAACTCACTTTTTAAAACATAAATATGTAGGGGTGCCTGGGTGGCCCAGTCGGTTGAGCGTCCAACTTCGGCTCAGGTCATGATCTTGCAGTTGGTGAGTTCTGACAGCTCAGAGTCTGGAGCTTGGAGCCTGGAGGCAGCTTCGGATTCTGTGTCTCCCTCTCTCCCTGCCCCTCCCCCACTCATTCTCTGTCTCCCTCAAAAATAAACATTTAAAAAAACCATTAATATCTAATTTAACCTCAACCTAAGAAAAATAAATAATAAAAAATCCAAAAAATCACGTATGTTGTAAGTTATACTGTTTTCCTAGCACATTTAAGGTAAATTTGTAACTGTTAAAAGAAAAAAATACTCGTGTGCCCCTTAAAATCACCCGTGTACCAGTATGCACATACCATTCTAGGAAACCGTGCTTGTACTCTAGAACACAGCTGATTCCGTCCAAAGCGAAACTATTTACTGGTATGCTCGATAGGTTTCTCTTTAGTCTTCTGCACGCGCCTATTTTATCTGAAGTGTCAATCAGCAGCAGCAAATGCAGATCCCAAACGAAAGCTTATCTTTACACTAATAGCTTTTCTTATCAACCGCCAGATCACTATGCCTTCCACACATCTGATCTGTCACTTTGTTTGAAATAATCCTCTACCCTAATGTTCTGCACTGACTATTAATAAATTATGAACAAACAGCAAAAATAATTACCCTTTCACCTAGGAAAACACTGGTGACTACGACTTAATGGTCTACCAGTGACATACGGCTTTACCCAGCATAATGGATGCAAATGTGTAACAGGATATGGGTAAGTTATTTTCACACAAGCTGTCACTTGTCACACAAATTACATGGGCTTCTTAGCTGTTTAATTCACAGACTTAAAAAAAACAAATTCCACTCACAATACCTGCATCATTCCTAAGCTCCCGGGGAAACCAGAATCAAGCCACAAAACCACCAAAGAATTCAAGGACATTTTCTGTAGGTAAGACAATGGTGCCTGCGAGTGGTGGAAATAATGTCAGTCAGAATCATCAAAGGATTCAAAAGTCTTAAGAGGAGGAGAGGGTGACCTGAGATTGTGAGCAAAGCCCAAATCCGGATGCCCTGGCAGAGCAGGAATTCATCGAGCTGGCCGAGCCGTTTATGGATCTGCCGAGCCTGGACAAGGTGAGGCTGGCGGGGTGTCCCTAGTGCCATACAAAGGCAATGCTAAGGTCAGCTGCTTCGCATCATCAATCTACACTCGACAGAGCCCTCAGGACGGTGCTTTCCACGCACATTCCTGAGGAGCAGTGACTGGGGACCAAAGGCCCAGTAGTCTGTGTTGGGGGGGGGGGGGGGGTGGGGGGAGGGGGGTACTGGGGCCTGAAGCTGCAGCTGTTTGGTCAACTTCAGCCCAAGGCTCTGTTACCATTTTAGGAAACTAGCCGATGCTTTGCAAACTGACCTGGTTTTATTCACACCTCTTACATCTTAGAGTTGGCATAGTTTACGGTTTTCCTCCTTATAACAAATAACGATAATAGTAACAATAGCCAGTATCAATCCAGTCCTTAGCATGTGCCAGTCATTGTTCTAAGCGGTCTCCGTGTATTAACACATGTAGGATCACAGGAAGGTTGAAATGGAAGGAGCCTTAGCTAATGTGCTGGAAGGAGCCCTGACAGATGTCAGGAGAAATGAGTACTTTGACACCTATTGTCTGTGAGATTTTGAGTAAGTCCTGCCTCTCCCCAGGCCTCAGTTTTCTCATCTGGTAAGGTGGTCAGAGGGATAAGAGATGAAGAACAGTTTCCTAAAGGAATGCCAACTCTGAGCCAGCTGACCTGTTTGGGGCACTATGTTGAGTGGGATTCTGAGCCTGTGCCGCAAAGAGCCACAATCTGTTGACAGCATCTGCTACCACGGGCACAGGGGCAGGGAGCATGAAGCATGTCCTCTATTTGCCATCTCTGACTAAAGCATCTCTGAGGTCCCTTCTTGATCAAGTTGCTTCAATTCATGGTTCGAATCCAACTGTCTCACTAAGTGCAGTCTCCTTATAAATTAAAAAAAAAAAAAAAAAAGAATTCACTTTGGGACCTGGATGCCTCATTTCTGTCTTAGAGCATGCAGCCTTTACAAGTAACTTAAGTTCGGTCTCCGTTTACTCATCTACAAAGTAAGGACAGAAATATTTAACCTGCACAGCCATCTTGAGGATTAAATAAATCCTCAAGCCTGCTGTGTGGGAAGCACACAGCACGGCGTCTGCAATGCAGTTGATGTTCGATGAAGTAGCAGCTACTATTGGTATTTTCATCATCATCACCATCTTCGTTAGTCTATCAACCCCAAGCTGGATTTACAACATTCTTCTGACCCATGATTTGTCATTTAAGGAACATACGCTTACAACAAACACTGATTACCATAATTTTTCTTGAGAAGTAAACTTGAGCTCCTTCCCAAGGGAAAATCATTTAGACATTTTATTATGGAAAAGTCCACAAATACAGAAAAATAGAAGATATTATAATGAACTCCCGTGGACCCATCACTAAGTTTCAAGAATTATCAATTCATGGCTACTCTTGTTGCATCCATATTCCCACCCACTCACCCCTCTTTCAGACAAGCTGTATTTTTTAAGCAGATCCCAGACATTTCATTTGTAAATATTTCAATATCTATCTCCAAACAATAGAAACAATTAGAAACTGTTCATAATTTTAAAAGTATTTGTTACCTGCATGAAATGCCAACAGCAAGGCATAATTAGGAAATTATTTTCTCACATCTCTAATAATATTCCATGAAAGTCACTAACAAGTGTATGCATTAAAAACATAATAATAAGGGGCTGGCTCATGAGGCCACGTGGGAACTGTGGTATGCATGATTTATTATAGCTACACAAAGTGAGTTATTTCATTCTTTTAGATATTTATGACACCGCTAAAACACTGAATACATCAACATCAGAATTAATCATGAATAATATTTAATTAGTGCTTGACAAGGATCAATTTGGCAACTCTTTTTGTTCTTTCTCCTTCCCCCAAATAGAAAAATAGTCATAAACTAAAGTGTTTTATTTTTTCCATCTGCTTCTGGTAAAGCGCATCCCTGAATTGCAAACTTAGTTGAGATCTCCTGAACTTTCATATACCCAGGTAATTAGACTCAGATGCTGTCCGGACTGAGATGATAAATCAAGTCTGTGTATGTAAGCAGAAAACAGACTGCTCACACCAAAGCGGGTGTTACTGTTTTCTCACGGACCTGCCCACAGAGCAGACAGGCCCCACGTCTAAGCAAAGCAGAAAGAAGCTTCCGTGTAGCTCCCATGTCAATGGACCCCTTCTCTCACCTCTACAGCCCCGAGAAAGCACTGATTATAGGCTGACCTCTTTATTTACAAAAGAAGAAAAATCTCTTGAGACACTCAACCAAAAATTCTGCCCAGAGCTATATTAGTAGGTACAAGGGGGAAGACTGAGGCACACACAGAAGGTACACGACCATGGCATCTTTCCAACCAGATTATTAACATCCAAAGCACTTGGTGGCCCCAAAGAACTTCTGTGGCACCCTGTATACTTCTCAGTCAGGGAGTTTTGTTCTCCTTCAGAGTGATTAGGAGAACTTTCAACCCATCGTTTCGTAACAATATACGCATTCATTTACTTTTAACAGAACAGCAATATTTGTTTCCGTTGACTTAGTATTTTAAGTTGGGGAGCCAAAGTCTCCCGGGTTTTTGAAGATATCTGAAAGAAAGTGTTTAATGTTTGTTTTTAATTGAGGGTAGGGGTGGTGTCATTCTAACAGATCCCCTTTTCTTTATCTCTGACTCATATCAAGTAAAACTAGGGTTGAAATGCCTACTGGAGACAACACCCAGCATCCTAGAAGACTTGGAGAACGGGAACTCAGCTAACACGTGTCAGGTTCCATGTGCCAAGCACAGTACATCCTGTACCTAACTAAAGCCTCACAACAGCCCTGGGGGGACAGGATACGGTCATCAGCTTACGGAGGAGCACACAAAGGCTCGTGTGGTATATGAGGTTCCAGAGTTGATGAGCTAATACCTACGAGTTAGCAGTCTGAACTCGGGCCTTTCTGACCCCATAGTCCAGATCTACACCATACAAACTGATCCCCTAAGACGGCTCTTCCATCTTCACAATTATAAAAACTGAGCGTTATGTGCTGCTAAGTGCTTTATATGAACCACCTCATTTATTCCTCACCCGTGTCATTGTTATTACCATATTACAGGTGAAAAAGTAAGGCTTAAAAAGGATGTGTAAAGTGCCCACCATCACACAGGAAACTCAACTGACTGCAGGGCCCTTTCTCTTAACATTTTGCTACACCTACCTTAAAGGCAAACTGGGCCACAATATTGATATTTTGAATTTTTTTAATGTTCATTTATTTTTGAGAAAGAGAGAGGGGGGAGAGGTAGAGAGAGAGGGCGACACAGAATACAAAGCGGGCTCCAGGCTCTGAGCTGTCAGCACGGAGCCTGATGCAGGGCTCGAACTCACGATCTGCAGGATCATGACCTGAACTGAAGTCGGACGCTTAACCGACTGAGCCACCCAGCCGCCCCCAATGATTTATGAGAGGTATGATACTTTGAAGTTCTGAGTTCCCATAGATTTGTAAATACTGCTGGCTGCCTGGGCAGGTGCTCAATGAATTTCACACTGTGTAAAAACATAAAAAAGTAAGAATTCTAAGCCCTCCAACAGACAGACACACATGGACACACACATGCACACACACACACGTACACGCACAGCATATAGACACAAACAAAAATGGGTACAAACTAACAGTTGAATGATTTTCACAAGGGGGAGGAATAGTAAGAACTAGCCAGAGTTTATCATAAAAAAGCCAGGCTCTTACAAGATATGACTGAAATAAAAATTCTATCTGGTTCTACCCTCCCTGTGCCAGATGCTGAATTTCCCTCCTCCATGGCTTGGGTGATGAGGTCAGTGGATCGCGTTTCTGCTCCACTGACTTTTCCACACGCAACCTGATAGCTTCTGGAAACAAACCAATGATTGCGAGATCATTAAAGTATGTTATTTTAATTAAAGGAGGGTCCTATGTAGGGGGTGGGGGTGGGTAGTAAACTTGTTAGTGGTCAACCCAAGCACCAGGTGAGAATCTACTCACCGTGGCCAGTCTCACCATCCCTTCTTCCCAGTTGGCCTCCACATCACAGCCTGACTGGACCCAATTCTGCTCTGCACCCCCATCAAACTGAGGCAGCCCACCTAGGACCTCACATGTGATATTTTCCAGATAAGCCTGAAGAGGTGACAAGTTAGTGCATTAAAGCAGTAATCACCACAAGAGCTAAGAGAGAGGCTTGAAATTCAATAGGGCTTTGAAAAAGCAAAGAAAAAAGAATGAAAGTCTAGGCTGCCAAAAAAATAAATTGGCATTGTTGTAAAATTGTGTTGCACAGCAAGAATACAAATATTATTCATGTTAAGGAAAGGGCTGACCTAAGATGTGATTTATTGGCTCTTCAAATGCGGTACAGGAAGTAAACGGAAAAATTAGGGTGCAAGGTCACCGAGTAGGCAAGAGTCAACTTAAGGGTAAAGTTAAAAACTTTAGGAAGAGAGCACACAGTTCAGCTTGCCATATAAATTAAAATCTGTCCTTACTTTGAAGAAATGGAAGAAAATTGAATTTTAAGGTGGGTATGTTACTAAAGGCATTTTCTTCTCAACATGCAAGAAAACAGGAATACTTGTTAGAGGGTAAGAAATGCCAAAGAGCTATTTCATAAAGAAACAGACAGGAGGTTGCTGCCATCCAAGAATCAACCCTGTTATCAGTCAGTAATGTAAACAAACAAGGGCCACAAGTAAAAGGGCTTTAGAGGCACTATCCTGAGCAAGAACAAGGAATACAAACCGAGTTTTGTTTTTAGGGATGTGTTGCCTCATTCTTTTATTAAAGTAGTCTAAACTTGTTTGGACAGTTCCTAAACTTGTCAGTGGCCAGGGAGTGACAATTGAAACAGAAAGGAGTTTTCGACTGTGGAGCTTCAGGGATTCTGTTCTCTGGAGTCATCTTGCTCGCTCTCTCTCTCTGGCCATTCTGTTTCAAATAGAATCAGCATTAAGTGTTGTCTTTGTTGTTGTTGTTGTTGTTGTTGTTGTTGTTGTTGTTGTTGTTAAGACAATGCGAATGTTTCCCAAAGAACCACTAGAGGGCAGAGCTTTGTGATGTTCCGAAATTAATAACTGCTAAACCTGCCCAGATCTCCTACTCCCCCTTCCCCCGCATTCCTCCTGGTAGAAGAAAACTAGAGGTATGTACGGCAGGGCAGAGCTCAAGTAGAGCTTGATACAGAGCAGTCCAGAAGGGGGCGCTCCAAGCTGAAAGGGATCTAGGTGGAGCCAAGGCTCAGAGACACCCACCCAATCTGCCCCATATCCTCCAGTCTTTCTTAAACAAACCACACAGTCCCCTCATGCGCCTGAAGCTACTTTCACTGCAGTCCTTCCCTTGACCAAGCCCCTGATGTTCATGTTACTATGATTTCATCTGCACAGAAAATACTGAGTGAGGGGCACCTGGCTATCTCAGTTGGTAGAGCATGAGACTCTTGGTCTCAAGGTCAGGAGTTTAACCCCACAGCAGTGTGGAGCCTACTTTAAAAACTAAATAAATACTGGGGTGCTGAGTGGCTCAGTCAGTTAAGCGTCAGACTCTTGATTTTGGCTCAGGTCATGATCTCACGGTTCTTGAGTTCCAGCCCCACATTGTGGAGCCGCTTGGGATTCTCTCTCTCCCTTTCTCTCTGCCCCTCCCCCATGTGATGTCCATGGTGTCTTCCTCTCTCTCTCTCTCTCTCTCTTTCTCTCAAAATAAATAAACTATAAATAAATAAATACATCCATCCATACATATATATTGGGTGAAAAGGCCAAAAAATCAGAAAAATCAACTCTGGGCCTAAAGCATCCCTTATTTTCAGCCCCCATTTAAAACTCTGTCTTCTGTTGGGCTGTTAGCCTGCAGCAACCAGAGTCAAAGTTGGAGGGAGCATCCTTAGAGCTGCTGTGATGTACAGAAAAGGGGGCAGGAGAAATCCCCGGAGCAACTCTGAATCAGTGCAAGGCCACCACGGAGGGCTCCCACAAAACCCAGTCCCCTTGGCCTCTAAGACGCTTTCTCAGGCTGGAAGACAGAGGAATGTTTTCATGGTGCCCCAAGTCCCTTCACGGCCCCTGTCCCCTGCCTGAGGACCTGAATACAGAGGCTAGAGCTAATTACATCATCATCACCCTCCCCTACAGTAAGGGCCCTCGTTAACCCATATCCAGTGTGTCTAACAGAGAGAAATCTGATCTCAGCTAAGGTGTGGGAAGAGGCAATGGGAATTTTCTTTCTTTCCAACTCTGAGTTAGAGTCCCATTAATAATTACTGCCATTATGAAAGCAGGTACCTGGGCAACTTGTTAACTGTCTTAGTAAGGAAAGAGCTCCAAAGGAAAGAGTGTGGCCCTTAAGGCTATGCTAGGGCTCTGGAATTATCAGTGGATTTCAACAGTAATTCAGGGCAGGCTCTTCTGCTTGCTAGCCATTACCCCCATGCCCTACCCTCAACACACACACACACACACACACACACACACACACACACACACACGGAGAATTCTCAGAGCTTTCCATCAGGGCAGAATAAGCCTTGAAATCCACCCACTCCTGGCTCTGGTGCTTACTACCTGTATGACCCTGGGCAAATCAGTGAGACTACCAAAAAATCTACTTCGGTAGGAAGGCTGTGAAGATCAATGAGAAAATACATGTAGAAAAGGACTTAAAAACTCAAAAGTACAATCATAACCATCCCTCCCCCATTGTACACATAACAGCAGCCCTCCCGCCCCCCCCCCGCCAGTGAAAGGATACACCATAGGCTATTTTGTTAAGTGACCACCTGGTGAGGGAACTGAAATAAGCTTTTTTTTACAAAAATGATATTTGTTACTCCTCATAGTCTAACTGAAATCTGGGTTTAATGACCAATAACCAAACCATGTCCAAGCTCAAACTGCACAACATTTTCCTCTTTGCTGCCTCCAACAGACATTAACGCCAACCCTGGTCTAATGCTGGCTGGTTTTTATTGTTGTTGCTGTTAGGCCAAGTTCCCTGTTGGGATCTGCCAAGACGGAGTAAAGCCCTGGTGACCCCGTAGGGAGTGACCACAGGGCACTGGTTCCCTTCTGGTGGCTGAGAGTGCACCCCATGGGGAGACGTCAGCAGGTTAGGCCGCCACATGGCCAGGAAGGTGCAGGGCTGCATGAGCACAGCGGCTAACGCTGGATAAACACACCATCAGTGCTCAGATGTAATACCTAACACGGAGCAAAGAGAGTCTTCAGAAAGAGCCCAGGGTAGTACTAGGTTTATTTAAGATTTCCCTTCAGGGCCATCCTTATAATAACGCAGGCAGCGGTTTCTGTAAAAGCCAGATTAGATCATCCTACCCTGCCTTTTAGAAGTTTCCACAACAGATGGAGGGACACAGCCTTAGAGGAAAGCCCGGCTCACATCCGTCTGCGTTCATTATTGGCTCTGTTCTCTGAAATGCTATATGTTATCTTGAGCCTGTTTGTTTTTATCTGTCAGAGTGGTTTATTGTTAGGGAAATGTGGTGTCAGCTGTCTCTTCCCCACCATCAAAGCCGCTTCATTAAAGTTAATAGTGTTTGACTTGCAGAGATCTCTTACCGAGGTAACCCAAGAAAGCCCCTGCTGGCTGTTATTTTTCTGGCAATAAAGGCACCAAACGGACGCAATAACTGCATGAATCTTTTAGGAAGAAGAAGAAATAAAAACCTACTGCATGACTCTATCTAGTAGCTGCTTAGTAAATGCACCTTGAATTCATGACGCTAATGCCACTCTTCAGTTTGGGACAGGGTAAAGACCTGAATGACCTGTGTCCCGAATCTGCCACGCAAGGCTCTGTGGCCTGTGGCTTACCACTTCCCCCAGTACGAACTTCAATTTATTAATCTCAGAAGTAAGAGGCGTAGAGTATAAGGAAGCTTTGTCTTTAAATTGGGGAAGCTTTGAACAAAAGTAATGTTGCACTGAAGCCTCATATACAAAGCAGATAAAAGCAAACTTTTTCTAGCTAAGGGGGAGAAACCAGAAGTCCCACCCTCTCAGTATATCTACCTCCCTCCATACCCCCTTCATCTAAACCCATCCTCATTCCTCCCCCAGGGGTCCTGAGCAACCTCTGTAGGCTGCCACCCCCACCGCACACTTCCTAGGATGTCATCTGAAATCCACTAGCCTAGAAGGACTTATCTTTAAGGTCTTGTCTGCTCAGAGTCTGGATTCTGTGATTAAGTAACTGGAGTCAGACCACACAAGGACAGTTTCTAATTAATGTCATACCTTCATGAAAGAGCCTCTGCTCAGTGCCGCACAACATGGAACAGTTTGGGTTTGGCTTCGTGTTCTGTCTCTCTACCTTGTGATCACTGCTTTCTATTGTGTGCTGTCAAGCCTCCCTTCCCCATTGGAGTGGTGGGTCTCCAGCAAGTTCCATCACCTCTGGGTCACTGTCACTTATTGCTAGTTAGTTCAGCTTCAAATGTCAACGTGACTCAATTTGACCCTCCTCACCTGCCTCCCCTGCAGGGCAGGCTGCATCTGGGAGTGTGACTCTTCAGCGTGCTTCCTCGCCCAATGGGCCACCCTCTTCTTTGGCCAGAAAACCAGCAAGAGAGCCGTACCCAACAGCCCTGCTCCATAGTGTACACCTGACCACAGTAAACTCGGGGATCTTTGCCACATCAACCAGTGCCACATCAACCCGGCAGTGAGCCCCACAGCATCACCCCATCCTTCTCCAGTCCTCTCCTCTGCTCATTAAGCCAGGGGACACATCTGCAAGGCTGCTACCCAAGCAGGAGTCCAACAGGGAAGCTAATGCCAGTTTCCCCTTCTTGCAAGCAAGAAGGAATTTCTCCCCTCATTTAATTTGTTGAAGCAATTACCCCCCAGCCTCTGCCTCTCCCTTGCATAAAGGGGAGAAAATTATGAACACCACTGCGCCAAAAGACTACAGCCAAGAAGACTCTCTCTCTCTCCCTTCGCGCCCCCCCCCCCACCGCCCCATAACCTCCATAAAAGGCCCTCAGGATGACAGAAAAGGCTTGGGTCAATGACCAGAGGTAGGAGGACCAAGAAGGCTGCCCCACAGTAGGGGAGAGGAGAAGGGAGGGAATGGAGGGAAGGGCGGGGGCACGTTGTCATTGGCTTTCTTTAAAATGTTGCATTTGCAACTACAGTTCTAGTTGCCAAATCCAATACCACGGAAAGAAATCCCACAAAACATCCTGTACACATGTAATACTAGGATATCTACCAGACTATATTTGTATTTATACATGTGGTTCAGACTTGGATGGGTACCAGCACGGTGCACCTGTGTAAAACTCTAAGGAATCCCAAACCACACATTTAGTTTTATTTTTTTGGCCCAAGTCTCTGAAGGAGAAAATAAAACTAGAGCAAAGAAAATCCATCCTTCCTTCCTTCCTTCCTTCCCTCCCTCCCTCCCTCCCTCCTTCCTTCCTTCCTTCCTTCCTTCCTTCCTTCCTTCCTTCAAATCTGGTGTAACTCTTTCCTTACACCAGACAGGTGCTAGGCACTTGAGTGAGGCAAAGGCAAATAAGACATATCCTCTGGGGGTGCCTGGGTGGCTCAGCCGGTTAAGCATCCCACTCATGATCTCGGCTCAGGTCATGATCTCACAGTTTGTGAGTTCGAGACCCACATCGGGCTCTGCGCTATCCTGCTTGAAATTCTGTCTCCCTTTTTCTCTGTCCCTCCCCTACTTGCTCCCTCTCTCTCTCTGTGTGTGTCTCTCTCTCTCAAAATAAATAAATATTAAAAACAAAAAAACATGTTCTCTGCCTGGCCATGGTTACTCAAAACCACAGAAATAATTCCACTTGTATAAAACTTTAGCATTACTTTTCCAGAGGCTTTTATACCTAATAGCTCATTAGGATCTTCACATTAACCATAAGATAGCTTTGGTAGATATAATCACTGTTTTACAATGGAGAAAATAGAAACACAGCAAGGTTAAGTGACCTGTCTAGCCCCAAAGCTAGTTAAGTGCATCTGACTTCCGGTCTCAGGTTCTTTCTGTTTGACCAAACTCTACCCAAACATATCCTGTGATTTCCTTACAACTAACACTACAATGACTATACATTCCAGATTTTCCAGGGTCCTTTCGATGTTAAATATTCTGTTCCTTTGTCTTCCAATTTTTGCCTGTCAGACCTCTTAAACTAGTTTTGAAAATATAGTCACTTATAACCAATTTTAGGGTTGAAAAATATAGCTATCGTGGGCTCTTTTTAGTTTAAATGGATTGAAGTTAGATTTAGACTTTATAGCATTAAGGCTATGCAAGAGTCACAGTTTTTCAATCAAATCATCCTTTGGTGTAGAAAATTATTTCACTACACACATTATTTAAGCTATTCTGAAAACTACTCTGACATTCTTTTTATTAATCTTTTTCCTGTTTCAAATCCTTCCATCAGGCGTTTCTGTCAGGCTTCTGAAGGGTCCCATATGCACACTTCCAGTGCAGAAATGTGTTCTTTTTTGGTTCACTGGAATCTTTCAGAATGTCTGGTACTGAAACAGATTGGCTTTAATTAAAAGGCTATGATTTCTGTGAATTCCCATTAAGCTAGTGAAAGAAATCTGCATTTAAAAAATACAGTTAACACATTAAGACACAGTTGTACTGAAAAATGGTTCATGTTTTAAAACTACTTAAGCAGATGAAACTAAACTGCCTGTAATAAAAATATGCTCATTTTTAGTAAAATCCCTCACTTCTAAATAGAGGAGTTAGTTTAGTACATATGTGCCCAATTAGCCATAAAAACTCAACTAGACACGAACCATGCAATCCACCAATCTGCCTGTTGATGTTAAAACATAGATCCTATTAACAGGAATGTAATTTAAATGGTTAAAAAGTGATAAAGTGCATAACTATAATCTGATAGGGTCTGAAATATGATACTGCTATATACTGATGACAAATCAGTTTTGAATTATGACTCCAGCAAAGTTTGAAATAGCTCAAGCATGTTAATTAGTGATCCACAAATTTAAGAACTGCATTATATTATGTTATACGGTATATTCAGTCAAAGCTCTTTGCCACGAGCAAAAGCATAACCTCTAACATTCAGAGAGAAAAGCCATGTAAATCTTTTTGAATTCTAGGTCCTGGAGACCGTAGAAACACCTGACATAACTTTCCCTCACTCAACTTACTTATCCTTAAAATGTGACATAATTCAAGATAGCTTCTCAAGGAACAGTATTTCAGAGGACCCATGAAGTTCAGAGAAGTTCACTAGTTACTGGGGAAATGCACGAAGAGCAATCAATATAATCACTTCTTTCCACATCAGTGACCCTCAGACTATGTAGGGACACTCCCACATAGGCAGGGGAAAGCTGGTGATAACCAAGAACTGGGAGGAAGATATCTGAATCGTTTATTATTAGCTTTAGTAGAGATAAATGTGAGCTGATGTACCTTACTTTTTATTATAACACCCTATTCATTTATGGGATGGGCTTGAGCCCACCAAGAAGATCCTGATGGCTCACCAATGAATGGGTGACCTTGTTTGAGAATCACTGAACTAGGTGCTTATAATATTAAAGGCTGGATTTCTTTGATAAACATTTATAAATAAAATAAAATAGATTATTTTGGAAGACAAGCTAAACTCCCATCATCTAATTTAATTCTCTCATATTTTTTTGAAGTTTATTTATTTTGAGAAAAAGAGAAAGTGAGTGCGGGAGGGACACAGAGAGCAGGAGGGAGAGAATCCCAAGCAGGCTCTGTGCCTGAACCCCATGCAGTGCTTGAACCCACAAACCATGAGATCATGGCCTGAGCCAAAACCAAGAGTTGGACGCTTAACCGACTGAGCCACCCAGGCTCCCCAACTGTCTCATCTTTTTAATTGGCCACAAAGCAGTTGCACTGCAGTCCCTTGATCATGCAATTCCAGTTATCTCCCATCCTTAGAATCAGCTCCTCAGGTCTAATCCAGCCCTTGTTTGCTCTGCTTCAGCAAATTCCCTCTGTTTTAATATTCACTGGAAAAAACCATTCTCGAAATACCATGCCACCATCACAAATTTAGATAATGGCTAGGAATAGTATGCCCTGCCAGAGGACCTGGGCCCTGTCAAAATTACCAGATGGGATGCTGAATAATGTTCTAGCCGGTGTCCCTAAAATAACAAGTTTCTTGGAGGAAAGGGAGGAAACGAGTCAGCAAACACTGGTAAATCAATCTATTTAGCTCACGTATGAACCATTGGGTAGGAAGACCTCCATTCAGAGTTCACGAAAGTTACCGTGGCTTTATATCAGTAATAAACCTGTGAAATTCAAGAAAGAGATCCTCTCATTGCTGCCTTCCTAACTAAGGTTTTCATTTCTCCTTTCCATTTGCTGCTGCACCTCTCTAGAGTGGCACTGTATCTTGCCTGGACTATTGCAGTAGCCTCTTGGCTGGCCACTCCACCATGAGCCTCTCATCTTTCACGCTGCTGAAAAAGTGAATCTTCTAAAAGCCCCCCTCTGGGGGCGCCTGGGTGGCGCAGTCGGTTAAGCATCCGACTTCAGCCAGGTCACGATCTCACGGTCCGTGAGTTTGAGCCCCGCGTCCGGCTCTGGGCTGATGGCTTGGAGCCTGGAGCCTGTTTCCGATTCTGTGTCTCCCTCTCTCTCTGCCCCTCCCCCGTTCATGCTCTGTCTCTCTCTGTCCCCCAAAAAATAAATAAACGTTGAAAAAAAATTTAAAAAAAATAAATAAACATTAATATTTTAAAAATAATAATAATAATAAAAAAAATAAAAGCCCCCCTCTGATAAAATTACTCTCCTGATCAAAACTCTTGAATCATTGGTTACCAATGCCTGTCAACAGAATTAAGGTCACATTCCTTAGACTGGGATTCAAAGCACTAGCCTCTTTTCAATGTTGTTTCCCACTTCACTCCAGGCAATCTGCAAGGCCTAGTCCTCTCTGTACAGACTCTCCTGCATTTGTTCCTGCGGCTCCCCCACATAGTGTACTAACCCCTGCCCCATTCCATCTCCTTGTAACCCCTCTGAGTTGAAATCTTTCCCATGTGTAAAGCCTAAAAGAGAGAAATTCCATCTTTGCTATAAAAAGTGCAAAGAGCCGTGCCTGGCTTAAAAACTCAGTAAATGTTTTCCGTTATTATTGTTGTTGCTGCTGCTGCCATCATGTGCCATGAAGTCTTTAATCTTCACAGATGGACTAACCCCTTGCTCCTAAGGGGGTTTTAAATGTAGCTCTCCTATGATATACCTAATTACTTTTTATGTCCTCCCATAGTTACTTAATTATACATTTCATCTCCTCTTATGGACTGTGAGCTTCTAAAACAGATCTTATTTCATTCACCTTTGTATCTTCCATGCCAGAATACAAGGCCTACACACAACTCTTCGGAGAAAAATGTTAAATATCGTAGCATGCCACAAGGGGGCATGGTTGAGCTACTCAACCAGTCAGTAATAAATTAGGTTTTAGAATTGAGAGGCTTTTTTCTCTTGAAAGTCTATTTGTAAATCTGTTTAAAGTAAATATATACGCATTAAGTATGATTACAAATCTACTCATGTTGACAGGGAAAGATAGCTATGATATAGTGAATTTTAAAAAGCAATAAGCAAAATAGAATATATATGATCCAATTTTTATATAACATCTAATCTTAAATATATGTGAGAGAAATAAAAGTCAGGAAGAATACTCACCAAAATGTTAATAGCTGTTATTTCTGGGGTGGGAGGGAAACAGAGAATGGGAATATGGAGGTCTTATTTTCTATTCTGTATCTTTCTGGATTTTTAAAATAACCGGCAATACATATTAATTTTATAATCAAAAATACATAAATAAAGCCATTCTCAAAGCAAAGTGTTTATTTTATTCCTCTTGTTACCTCATCTCCAGTCCCATACTTGACATATTTAAAAGTAAATACTTCGGGAATTTTCTGATAAATTATAGCAAAGAATCCCAAACTCTCGTGATACAAGGTGCCCTTAGCGTCTCAGTAATTTATGGCACCCCTT
Organism: Herpailurus yagouaroundi; assembly: GCF_014898765.1. Lineage (NCBI taxonomy): Eukaryota > Metazoa > Chordata > Mammalia > Carnivora > Felidae > Herpailurus > Herpailurus yagouaroundi. The sequence goes on along the minus strand of NW_024412418.1, from coordinate 19,515,102 downwards.
GGATGAAAGAAATGCTTAACAGTTCCATTTAATAAGTTTTAAAGTCCAAACAATTTACTAAGTATTTATGTCCTAACAATTGAGTGGCCATTTGAAAGAAGAACACATGTAAATTGAAGAAAAAGCAAATTTTCTTTCTTAAATGGTCACAATTACTTCTTAATGGATGGTGTATACCTGTTGGGCACCGTGTGACTTCTTACACTTTGGAATCAGATTGGAAACCGCTGCTCTCATCTCCTAGTCTACACTGATTTTCATTAGGCACTCGGTTTTTATCACAGCTGCACCAAAAACCCAGCTTCACAAAGATATGACACCATTGGAAGGAACGTAGCACAATCTCATGTTAAAACTATGAACACCTCGAGCAAGTAGTTCTAGGGCATCCCACAAATGTCAAGTACAGTTGTGTTTCCCTTAAAAACTTAATATATCTCATGGCACCCTGCAAGTTTACTGCAGCACCCCAAGGCATCAAGGCATACAATGTGGGAACCAGTAAATTCAAAAGATAAAGTGATTCCCTATAAGGCTGGCAGAGGATGAGAAACTCATTAAACTAGACTTGAAATTATTCCAACCTAATAACTCAGTCAAAACTATTTTGTTTTCCCTAAATCTAAGTCCTCAGGGAAGGAGAAAGGGTGGTGTGGGAAGCTGGGCTGAGCTCTGGACTCTGGTGGTCTCTCCCTGTCTCCACACTGCACCAAAGTCCTCTGCTAATGTTGCCCCTACTCAAAACTAAGAACCAATAGCGGCCTCCAAAGCAGCATGTTCCTGGGCAACAGCTGAATTCTTGACCATGGTGTCTAGGCCTGGATGTCAAGCCAACCTACTACTCCCTGCTCCCTCCCCACCACCACCCCCCACCCCTAAAGCTTTAGGCTTTGCAAGGATGTAGGAAAGCACAGCAAAGCCCCAATACTTATCTCTCAACTGCAGAGTTAGCGCCCGTCCATCCCCGGTGGGCTCCTGGGACCAAGCCAAGCCCCCCAGTCAAGTACAGAACTGTTGCTATCCAAATCCACTTGAAGTCTGGGTTAGAGAGTATTTTTTTTCTCTAAAGTTTAATGAACTCAATTTCACATCTTGGTTTAGTGAGATGGTTTGTCATTTTCTATTATCAACTCAAACATAACTAAAACAAACTTGAAAGGCATCTCCAACTTGTATGGAAATCCCATGCAGGGACTACTTTAAGAACTGAATCAAGATCACAGAGAAGTGGAAACAACACAAAGGTCCATAGGCACATAAATGGATAAAAAAGTACGGTCTGTCCATACAATGGCGTATTATTTAGCCTTAAAAGGAAAAGAAATTCTGACCCATGCTACAGTGTGGATGAATTTTGAAGACATTATGCTAAGTGAAGTAAGCTAGCCACATAAAAGTGTATGATTCCACTTATATGAGGCCCCTAGAGTAGTCAAATTCATAAAGAGAAAATAGAATGGTGGGCACCAGGGGTGGGTGGGGAGTGAGGAATATGGAGTCACTGTTTAGTGAGTATGGGGTTTCAGTTTGGGGAGTTGGAAAAGTTCTGGAGACGGATGGTGGTAATAGCTGCTCAATAATGTGAACACGCTGCACGCCACTGAATTGTATACTTAAAAGCTGAAATGCTAACTTTTACATTATGTATATAATTTCATATTTTTTTTAATCACAGCGATGACTTTCCAGTAAGGGAAGTCTTTGATTTAACTGGAATCATGTCCTTCAATGTCACTTGGAACAGCTTGCGGCAGACCTCAACATGAGTCAATTCGGATGATCTGGTATAAAATGCCTACATGATGTCTCAAAACCCAAGGACCTGTTCCAAAGGAAACCATGTACAAGCAAGAGCTGTAGCAGAGCATCAATAACAGAAAAGAGCTTCCACCTCCTCCAAGCCTTCAGAAGGAAGAGCGAAGTATTGCCAAGAAAATTCAAAATTTCCCCACGATTTCCCAACCTTACAGGCAGGAGTGTGAAATTCTCACTCCTTTTTCCTTCAAAGCTTATAATACACTTTCCCTATGCTATAAATTAGAGGCATGATGAAATAGGACCTACAAAAACTGCTTGAAGAGATAGGCAAATGCAAACTCACCTGGGTTCCAGAACACAGTGTCCTTCCTGGATGATGTTTCCTTGCTGTAATGTAGGACTAGGGTTGTTAAAGGTCCAAGGCACTAGGCTTGCTTCTTACTTGAAGTTTAGGGAGGAGGAGAGGGGGTTTCTGTGGACAACCTGGGAAATGCCGTATGATACATTCTCTCTAAAGGCTCAGAGAAGTCCTATAGAATAGAAATTTGAATTCCTCAGATCTTCACCCATTCATCATTTTTAAAATATGCCCAGCTCCTCCCCCTCTTGACTTCTCTATTTTGTAAGTGGCATCCAATCTCAAATGGTTAGTCTTTTTTTACCTCTCCTTCTGTCCACACATTCCATCAGTCATCAAACTATAAATTTAGCTCCAGCCATACCTCTTCCATCACCCTTTTTTTCCTTGTCCCCTGCCATCATACTAGTTTAAATCCTTATGACTATCCCAATAGCCTACTCCCTGGTCTTCATATCTGTTTTCTTTCCTCTTAACAGCAAGTATCAGAAGAATGTTCCAGATCACAGTACTGAGCCTATCACAACTATGCTTAGAAACCTTCGGTGGCTCCCCATTACCTACCCCTTAGTCTGGCATGTGAAATTCTTCCAACCTGCCCTCCTATAGGCATCCCCACTACAGAGAACCTATCACTATAGTCAACTATTTTCCATTCCCTGAATGGACCTCAAGGCTTGCTATCACACCCTGCCTCCCTCCACTGCCATTTGTTCATCCTCAATCAGGTTTGAGCCTCCCTCCTTTCCCCCTTGTCTTTTCCAACTTTGAAGTTCAGCTCAAATGCTGACACTGTGAAATCACTGACATTTTCCTTGAATTCTCCCAAACGCTTTGATTATAGGAATCTCATAGTTCATAATACACTCAGCTTGGTATAGTATCATAAGTTCCAAAATGGTCAATAGTACAGTTGACCCTTGAGCAACACAGGAGTTAGGGGTTCCAACCTGTGAAGTCAAAATTCCATGTAAGCTTTACTGATAACATACAAACACCAGATTTTGTCAATGAACACATATTTTGTATGTTATGTTACATATATATATATACACATATATATATTATATACTGTGTTCTTACAGTAAAGCAAGTAGAGAGAAAACATTATTAAAGGAGGGAAAATACATTTACAGTTCTGTATTATATTTACCGAAAAATATCCACATATATGTGAACCCACACAGTTCAAACCCCTATAGTTCAAAAGTCAACTATATATTAATGTATTACATATTGAAGGACTACAAACAACTTTGAATATCAAACTGTTCTATCATCTCTTAGTTTTCCTAAGTGCATAACACAATGCTTCATACATAAAAGCATTTAAAAAATGTTGAATAACAATTTAACACACACCATCAAATTCCTAAACCTCAGTTATACCCTTAAGCCAGTGATAGTCAATTTTCTTTTTTTCTTTCTTGCATCCCAGACCTTTTTTCTAATGAAATCTTAGATGGAATCCCAATATATGTTTTATAAAGATTTTATATGTGCTCTATATACAGAGTAAAGCACATATAAGTGACATCTCATTTTGTATACATTTATTTTAAATTAAAATGTATAACATTTCTTATTATTAAGTGAACTATGAGAATAGGAGGCTGTTTCAATGAATATAAAATTTGAAGTAGAGGGTCAGGAGTGGCCATTTGCAGTCAGCTATTTCTGTATCCAGCTTATTTCTGTATTTTGACTTGGTTTCACATGACTGAAAATTCTGACAGCTAAGTCTCAGTGTGCAAGTTTATGTGAGTGGACATAGGCAGAGTAATGAATTCCATTTTTTTAAAGCTCTGATGCAACCTGCTGTATCTGTGACACGTTAAGAAAGCCATACACAGGAACTAAGAACCCAGACTCTGATTTAAATCCTGGCTTTCCTATTTAACAGTGCAGACTTGGGGCACCTGGGTGGCTCTGTCAGTTAAGCATCTGACTTCAGCTCAGGTCATGATCTCACGGTTCATGGGTTTGAGGCCCACGTTGGGCTCTATGCTGATGGCTCAGAGCCTGGAGCCTGCTTTGGATCCTGTACCTACCCCTCTCTCTCCCTCTCCCACTTGTGCTCTCTCTCTCTCTCTCTCTCTCTCTCTCTCTCTCTCTCTCTCTCTCAAAAACAGAAATAAATATTTTAAAAAAAATTTTTAACGGTGCAGACCTTAAGCAAGTTATTCAGCCTCAGTTTCTGGATCTACAAACTGGAAATAATATAGTTCTTCCCTCATAAGGTTGTTCAAGAATAAGATAGGTTGTACAAATTAATGCTGCAATAGTCTTCAGTGTGTTAAAATGCAGTACAGGATACACTGAATTTTTAGTGTTTTATATATTGAACAGTTATTAAAGCATTTATATCTGTAAAGTATAAAGAATAGCAGTATAACAAAACCTATGTACCCACCCAGGTTAAGAAAATGACAATTACAATTTATATGCCCCTCCCTGATTCCATTCCTTGTCCATTCCCCATGAGGGAACTGTTACCTTCTCCATATTTTATCTTTAATTTTTGTTTAGCACTAACCCTATTGCTATGCACCAGGTTCTGCTCTATGTACTTTCCAAAACGTCCACATCTCGACCTCCCAACAACCCCACGAAGTGGAGAACATTATTATCTGCATCCTGCAGATGCGGAGTGTGGCACAGGGAAGTATGATAGTGTGCTCACAGTTTATAAGTGGAGCTGCCAGGATTTGAACCCAGGCAGTGAGCCTCCAGAGTCTACATTCTTGGACACACTCAGGCTTGAAACACAGCGCTAAGGGCATTCTCATCCTTCATACTTGAACGAACACTTACTAAACACCCACCATGTGCCAGGCACCATGCTCAGCACTGAGGAACTTAAGAAGCTTCTTGCTCTGGCACCCGACAGTTCCCAGAACATCGGTTCCTCCCACAGCTGCGGGTTCGGGCTCTGCCCATTCAACATGCAGGCCCTGGCTAGGCAGCCTGCAAGCCCCTGGGAGCCGCATGGGGCCTTGAGGAAAGGCAAGCAGGCCCAGCCACTTCACCTTGGTGTTGGCCGGGTGGTTCTCTACAACAATCAATCCCCAAGGAACCACGGGAAATTCCGAACTTTCTGCCCCCGCTCCCAGCCTCTTCCTCATCAAGGCTTCCTCTGAGAAGTGAACCACGTAGGAATCTGCAGGAATCCACGGCCTTTGCCAGCAAGCAGGCCAGTTGCAGCCTTGTAGCCCAGCCCACAAGGAAAGACCTCTGCTTTAGCACATGTCACCCCCCTAATTATTCCCTGTGCCTGGAGTCCAACAATAACAGAGCATCTTTCATGAACAGCTCCCACCACGAACCTTGGAGCCTCATGCGCACAGCCAAGCACTGGGAAGTGCTAAAGGGTCAGGGGGGTTGTGCGGCCAGCAGTCCCAGGCCTCTGGGGGAGAATCCCAGCCACTCTCCAGTCCAAAATCCAGCCCCAGAAAAACTGCCTGAGGCCCCATCTGCCTCCAGGGCCCACTTCCTGGGGCTGGCCTGGGTCACTGTGGGTGGGGCCCCAAGAAGGGCCAGCAGATGAGAAAGCAGCTGCACCCAAGTCACCAAGGGGAAAAAGGGGTGGGGAACAGGAGACTAAAGATGTTTCCTCCAGGGTCACATTTCAGCAAGTGCTCCCAAGGCTACACTATACTACAAAGATTGGGTTTTCAGTAAATTTAGTCACTAAATACCAGTCCTGGCAGACTCTGGGAGTGGGGGATATGGCTCTGGGATAGAACAGCAAGTAAAACAGCAATGTCCCCTACATTACGAGGCGAGGGGCCAGGAATAATCAATTAATAATTTTAGATCGTGGTTAGTGCTTTGAAAAACACAAAATATCCTTGTCCAAGCATGTGGGTGGGCACGGAAATGGATATGAGCTAAGATCTAAATAAGGAGGAGCTAGCAAAGCAAAGGCAAGGGAAAAGCATTCCAGGCAGAGAGAACAGAAGTGCAAGACCCTGAGGCCTCTGATTAAATACTCATTAGGGGGTTAAAAAATGATGAAAAACTAGTGCTTTCAAAATTCTAGTACAGGGTAGTTATTTCCTTAAGAGTATAAAGATCAAAGTACTATGTTGGGGAAAAAAAATTGTCCCTGGCTTTAAATGAAGATGCAAAAAGAATGTGTGTGAATATATATTTACATTTATGTGTCTCACAAGGATCTTTTTAAAAAGCCTTTCATGTCTATCCTTTAAACTTTTGTAATATAGGTTGAAAGCATGATACAATCTTTAACTTCCAGCTCATGCACTGAAAGATCTTTCTCCTAGAACTAATGAAGACATCCGTTCTGTCGGGATGTAATCTACCTCCCTTGTTCCAGAATTTGAAGTAAGAAGGCCATGTACCCCTAATTGCAACTATGTAAAAAAAAAAAAAAAAAAAATACGTGTGCGCGTGGATTAAGCCGGCGGGAGTACAGGAAGGGGTGGCAGTTGTTTTTCAAAATTCCTGTTTTGTTATTAAAACTGGAAAGAAAAGAATACATTGTGCATAACTGTGCCATCTTCCTGTCTTCAGTGTTAATAAATGTGGCTTTTACTGCTGTTAATATCCCATTTCCAACATCACTACCACTTACATCCTCTCCCAACTACAAATAGAGTTGAAAAGTGCACGAGGTATTCACAAACCCTTGTAACAGTTGAGTGCGTCTGCTCACGTGCAACCCGTGTGCACCCTTCTTTCTCTCTGTGGACGGAATTTCTTGGGGATCCTTCGGGCTCCTAGCCATATTTCTCCCTAGGCTCTTATTAAAACCAGGTGTGCAGGAGGCGGGCGTTTTGGACAGAAAAGGCATCGCTTGGCCCAAAACTCCCCCTTCCGGTGTGTTTTCTAGAAGGGATTCGTGAGCTGACCAAAGAGAAAGCGGGCAGCTCGTCCTGGCCGGGCAAACGGGGCGTACTTGTCAAGGAAGACACGCAGCCTGTCTGTGCCGGGGCCAAGTGTGTAAGGGCAAAAAGTGAGGCCGGGGGCGGGGGACGCTGCGCCCGGGCCCCAGGAGTGTGGTCCGCGCGCTGGGGAAGCCTCCGGACCACAGCTCGCCCCGCGGCGGAAGAGAAGGCGCGGAAGAGCAGCCGCGAAGCCGCCTCGGATCTGAGCTTGAAAGCCGGGGCGCGGAAGAGCCGGAGGAGCCGGCGGAGCCGCAGAGCTCGCTCGCCGCCGGCTTCCGGAACGTCCGCGGGGCACCTGGCGCTTACCGTGGGCGGCCGATGGCGCTCGCGTCTCCAGGGAGCGGGTGGGCCCGGCGCGGGGCGCGGGGTGCGGCGGTCCGAGCGCTCCGTGCGCCCGCCAAGCACGCGGCAGCCCGGCGCCCGGATCCTGAGCTGCGGTCGGAGACTCGGGGCTGCGCGGCTCGGGCCTCTCCGCCCGTGACCTTCGACCCGCCGTCGGGACTGGGCCGGCGAGGACCGCGCCCCCTCTCAAGCGCGCAGTGAAAAGTCCTGGGAGACTTTCACCCCTCTCGGCCTGAACCCCGACTCCCGGCCCAGCCCGTGAGGGGGTGGGCGGTCGGCTATTTGTGCGGGTCAGAGATCCGAGTGTGGGCGCCTTAATCAGACTCTAGAGCTATTCAAAGTAGGGACCGCGGGCCTGAAAGAAAGGGGAGCGTTATTACGTTACAAACAGTTAAGGGGCAGAGAACAGGGACTCCCAAAACTATGGTTCCAAATTTTGAGCGGCCATTTCCTCTTCCTGGGACCAAAGGGCAGGCCGACTTGTTTTTTCCTTTTGTCTAATTACTGTTTTTAAAAGCCCTTTCCGAGGCTCTGTGTAGCTTCCAGACCGACAGCTTTGCTGTCTAAAGGGGTTGCATGAATTTTCAGTAACCCCAGGAAACAGTCGGTCAGACGGTTAGAAGGCCTAACTTCCCAAACGTTTGCCCGCACACTCAGCTCCATGAAAACCACTCCAAACCGGATCACCAGCGTGCCTTCTGGCCTTGATGCCCTGTTTGATGGGGAAAAGTTTTCTCAGCCTCACCGCGCCCCCCCCCCCCCATCCCGAGATCCTGTGACAGCTAACAAGAGAATTCTAGAGATGTTTTCAGATTCAAGCAACCCTCGTAATTCCTGGCGAAACGTTATCTAAAGCCAATTTGTCAAATCGTGGTCCAGGGACTACCTGGATCCGATTTCCAGAGATCCTCACTACAGATTCAGTATTTAGGGCCTACGCTATCACTGACCAGTTAGATTAAGAATCATGAAGCCCAGGAATCTGCATTTTAAGAAGCTTGTCTAGTGAGATTTCTGCTCATTAAGGCTTGAGAATTAATAGATTTGGCCCTTTATTTGACATTGCTGAAATGATGGTGGTTTCTTCCATCTAGAGGCCTCCCTCAAAATTCTCAACAGTGTTAAACATTCTTTTTTTGTGGAGTGTAGGCTACAAAGTTTGGCTTCCAAACAAACTGTGCCTTAATTCGTGGATTTGTTTAAATAAAATTATTCCAAAGGCATTACTTCCCACCGTATAGGCCCCCGAGCACATCCTGATGATAAAAAAGTAGGTGGGTTATGCTGCGTGCCTTCTACTAACGTTGGGCTATTTGTCATCCTGAGCCAGACATCCTCCTGCAGTGCTGCTACTGACTTAATGTTTGTGTCTCCCCAAATCCATGTTGAGACCTCATCCCCACTCATGGTATTTGGAGGTGGGGCATTTGGGCGGTGATCAGGTCATGAAGGCAGAACCTAATGGGATTAGTGACTTTATAAAAAGAGGCTGCAGAAAGCTTCTTACCCCTCCCACCATGTGAAGACACAGCTAATAAATGACCCTCTGAACCAGGAAATGGGCTCTCACCAAACACCAAATCAAGTGCCTTGATATTCTAGCCTCCAGAACTGTGTGAAACCTCTGTTGTTTATAAGCCACTGAGTCTATGGTATTCTGTTACAGCAAGCCCACATGGACGAAGACACCTGCCGGTTTTTCTCCTGCTTCACTCAGGCTTCAATGAGCACAGCTTTCCTGGGTAAAATAGGAGTGAGTCTGTGATTGTGGTGGTTTCCAAACTGAACTGTAGAACAAAATCAGCTGTGGAGCTTTTTAAACTGACCCACACAGAATGTCAGCAATCCCAAACATGTTTGTTTGCAAAAAGTTTATAATTTCACAAAGCACCTCATGGGATTAATGACCTGTCAAAAGTGGTACTGTCATAAGGAGCAGTGAATTGAATTTGAGGAAATAATGAAGGGTGTAGACAGAATTTTTGCAACAAAAACATTTAACACATTCTTGCTTATAAAGAATTTGTTGTAGGGCTTTTTTTAAGTTTCATTTATTTATTTTTGAGAGAGTGCGTGTGTGTGTGTGTGTGTGTGTGTGTGTGTGTGTGTGTGCAGAAGGGGCAGAGACACAGGGAGACAGAGAATCCCAAGCAGGCTCTGTGCCACCGGCACAGAGATGCAAGATCATGACCTGAGCCTAAATCAAGAGTCAATCACTACCTGACTGACCCACCTAGGCACCCCAAGAATTTGGAAATAACCCAAATTTGCCCAGCAGTAAAAACTTGATTAAATAAATAATGGCACATTTATATGAAGGAATACAAGACGTCTATTAACATAGTTCAGAGAATATTTATTGACCTGGAAAGATGTTCTTGGTGAGTAAAGTGAAAACAGCAGCATGAACAATTGCTCCCTTCTTGTTTAAAAAAAAAAAAGTCTAGTGGCACTGACAGAAGACCCACAAAAGCAACTTCTAAATGAGTGATATGAACACCAAAAGAGAATCCCAGTTTGAAGTACAGAACTGGGAAACAGAGCAGAAAACAGAGCTTTGGTTGGAAATCTGTTGAAGAGTAATTAGATATCCTCTCCAGGTCATTACAGCTGGATTACTGTCCTCCACGGCAGCAAAAACACTGAAGGCTTACTTTCTAGAAAGGGAAAGTGCATTAAAAAACAAGAGGATGAAATTAAAATGTAAATACTGCCCAAACCCTCTTTCCCAGCAGGCTGGAAGCCTGATATACATCCTCCAGAGAGGAGATTGCAAGATTTCTTCTCTGTGACATGAACAGCTCCTGATCAGATCCAGTAAAACTGCTTTGTGGTAAGGGTCGCCTGGGTGGCTCAGTCTGTTGAGCGACCAACTTCAGCTCAGGTCATGATCTCACAGTCTGTGAGTTTGAGCCCCGAGTCGGGCTCTGTGCTGACAGCTCAGAGCCTGGAGCCTGCTTCGAATTCTGTGTCTCCCTCTCTCCTCCTCCCCCATTCATACTCTGTCTCTCTCTCTCCTTCGAAAAATAAATAAAAACATTAAAAAAAAAACTGCTTCGTGGTGAAACCCACAATTGACAAACCCCATCCACACACACAGAGCTTCTAATCAGTGTTTTTCTGCCTACTTGGCAGATACCAAGAATCACCAGATGTTAGAAGGAAGATTCTAATATTAAAGATGTGGTAAGAACAAACAGAGAAAATGAAGACTATAAAAGGAGCAGGGGAAAAGTGGTTTTTTAATTACAATCCTCAGAGAGGTAAAAGAAGATATGAATCTATCAAACAAGAACAGGCTATCTTTAAAAAAAGGACATAAGAACGAGGCAGAGCTCTTCAACATTAAATATATGAAAATATAAGGTATAAAAGATACAGGTGAAAATACATGGGAAAAAAGGAAAGACTGGATCATTAAATACGTAATTGTTTTGGGACGCCTGGGTGGCGCAGTTGGTTAAGCGGCCGACTTCAGCCAGGTCACGATCTCGCGGTCCGTGAGTTCAAGCCCCGCGTCGGGCTCTGGGCTGATGGCTCAGAGCCTGGAGCCTGTTTCCGATTCTGTGTCTCCCTCTCTCTCTGCCCCTCTCCCGTTCATGCTCTGTCTCTCTCTGTCCCAAAAATAAATAAAAAAACGTTGAAAAAAAAATTTTTTTTTAAATACGTAATTGTTTCATTAATCAATGGGATCTCCCCAAATTGAATGACATGAGTTTCCTGACTGAAAAAATCTCTTGAGTGCTCAGGAAAAAATGATTTAAAATGAGCCTACACTAAAGAACATCATTATGAAATGTCAGAATAGTGGTACAAATAGACTTTTAGCCACTTCTGAAGAAAAAGAAAATGAGTAACCTAGAAAGGATCAAGAATCAAAACAGCTTCAGACTCCTTGACAACACCAGAAGTTGGAAGGCAGTGGTGGCTGATATTCAGGGTAGACTTTAACTCTACTGTACTAAAGTAAGTGCTTTACAGTTCATCCTTACAACAGCCCTATGACATAGGTACTATGACGATCTCCATTTTACAGGTGAGAAATCTGAGGTACAAGGGAGCAAAGTACAAATTTGCCCAAATAGCACAGTTAATAAATGGTAAGAGCTGGGATTGGAACCAGGCAGTCTGTCTCCAGAGTCCATGATCTAATTGGTATATCATACTGAAACAGTGCTTTCAAAATTAGAAGGGAAAAGTACAACGAGCACAAATTTATATATCCAGCCAAATTATCAATCAGTGAGAAATAAAGACATTTTTTAAACTTTTTTTTTTTTTTTTTTTTTTTTTTTTACAAGCGAGAAAGTGCAAGTTGGGGAGTGGAGCAGAGAGAGAGCGAATCTTATGCAGGCTCCACACTCAGCAAGGAGCCCCATGCAGGGCCCGCTCCCGTAACCCTGGGATCATGACCTGAGCCGAAATCGAGAGTCAGACACTCAACTGACTGAGTCACCCAGGCACCCCAGAGACATTTTTACATATGCATGTTCTCAAGAAATATACCTTTCATATACACTTTCTTAAGGACAAGTATTATATTTCCACTTAAATGACTAGAATAGTCAAATGCATAGAGACAGAAAGTAGAACATTGGTTGCCAGGGTGTGTGGGGAGGTGAGAACAGGAATTGTTGTTTAATGGGTACAGAGTGTCAGTTTGGGGAGATGAAAAGAGCTCTGGAGATGGACAGTGGTGATGGTTTCACAATGTCAATATACTTAATCCCACTGAACTTTACACTTATAAATGGTTAGACTGATAAATTTTATGCTGTGTTTCCCAAAAGAAAAAAAAAAAGTACTAGAGGAGAAGGTATGCCGCCAAAATGAGGTAGTAGAGCAAGAAAGAGGAAAGCTGGGATACAGGAAGCAAGACACCTAACTGAAGAGTAAGGTAAAAGGATCCCCAGGATAATGATAGGGTGTCCTCAGGTAGCAGCTGTGCGGTAGGCACAGAGAACAGCCATTCTAGAACCCCGAGCAGGTCACAAGGTTCTGGGTGTGATGTCTCCCAAAAGATGAATTGATGAAAGACATAATGTTTTTTTGAACTTATTGAGAAGGTATGTAGCCAACTGGGAGAGAATTTGAGGCTAAATTAATAATGATGTGAAAACCTAAGCAAACAAACAAATAAGATGATCGTTATTTGGGGGGAAACTTCAAGTTGGGACAGAAATCAAAAAATAATCTCAGAACTCCTTTGTACTGCATGGCTCGGCAGTGAATGGCGTGTATCTCGTCAAGACAATGTGACCACTAAACGTTGATGGAACCAAAATCATGATGGAATTACACTGAGAAGGTGGGTGGTGTGTACCAGCTGCGGGGGCGGGGGCGGGCGGTGCAAATGATTGTGAAAGCTAAATTCTTATATGCTTTCATGGAAGTCAGTAGATAATGCCGAAAAGAGAAAGATCAAGAAGTGGCTTAGACACATATGTTAAGTACCCAAATAAACAACTAAAAAATTTAAATGCAACATCTTTTTAAAATTGAGGAGGCAGAGGGGTGCCTGGGTAGCTCGGTGGTTAAGTATCCAAGCTTGGCTCAGGTTCCCAGTTCAGAATCTCACGGTTCATGGGTTTGAGCGTCGTGTGGGGCCCTGTGCTGACAACTCAGAGCCTGGAGCCTGCTTCAGATTTTGTCTCCCTCTCTCTCTGCCCCTCTCCCACTCATGCTCTGTCTCTCTCTGTCTCTCAAAAACGAATAAATGTTAAAACTTTTTTTAAAATTGAGGAGACAGAGTGGTTTGGAAACCGCTATTTTTTGTGATAAGCCTTGTTGAATTCTTTGACTCTTCAAACCATGTGGACATGGAAGTTTGGTAAAAATAAAAACCAATTAAAAAAAAAAAAACTAACACAACTCCAAACTCCTTCAGATAATCTGTTTCTCCCTCCTGGTTTTCTCAAATCGAACTTACTTTTTTTCAAGCAGTAGTTTTCTGTATGCCTCTTCTATTATCCTCTGTCATTGTCACACATTTTCATAAAATAGGCTTTCACGAGCTAGCCTAGAAACTCACCCATTGCTAATATTACTTCTCCAGAGAAATGTAGCTCAAGTTATAACCAAACAACTTCCGAAAAAACTTTCAGAACTTCTGTTTCTTTATTGGGGACTGTACTATCCATTCCCATAAGACTTTACAATACAACTGAAAAGACATTTGAAAAATCAGAGAATATTGTGATTGTATTCAACACCATTCCAATTGTTTGGTAGAGTCAATGAGCGGTGTGGCTACTGGAAAGAGTAATGGCCAGGGGGCAGTCACTGGGGAAGGCTTCGTCAAAGAGGCTCAATTCAAGCTGAACCTGCAAAGACAGATTGTAGCTTGTGTAAACAGTGGTATCAATCAGGACTCCTTATGCAAGTGACAGACACTCAAGCCAAACTAGGTAAGCCAGAAAAAGAACTTTGGTTCACCTAACTAAGACATCCCAAGAGACTGGCTTCAGGCAAAGATTGATCCTGGGTCCAGAGTGATGCTAAGCTCTCTCCATCTCCATTGCTCCCCTCTGTAGCTCCAGTCTTACCCTCCCAGCTTTGCAACATATGGTGCTGATGGGGTGGGTGGATAACTTTATTGGCTATTCATCAAAATCCCAGGGGAAGACCCTGAGTGGTCCTCCTATGGTTCAGGTGAATGGGTACTATGATTTGGCTAGGCCTGAATCAGCTGCCAGAAAAGGGAAGATGGGGAATAAACTGCTGGGGTGCCAAAAATAAAACCTATTACATCCCTGTGTAATTGTACATACCAAATATGCTCTAGTGGAGATTTATTAGAGCCTGGGCCAATTGGCAGTGTAAGTAAAAATGCCTCATAAATGCTAAAGCACCATGAAATGTTGGTTGTGAGTCAGTACTAAATGTAAGTCTACATGGGCCCTGCACAGCCAAACGGCAATTACTCCTGGATCCTTAGCTCTCTGAATGTTTCAAGTTTTTCTTTCCTCCTAGCAGATACATTTGTCACAGTTTCCCCGCGTACTGGCCTCTTTCTTCTAACAGAGTCTGCTTCCAACTGCAGTGAAAAATTTGCTCATGTCGTTTTTCAAAGGAAGTCAGAAGGGGGAAAAAAAAATGTCCAAAGTTGGAATAGTTTGAAACTGAAAACATAATAGATGTATGTGTGTGTAATCAGATTGTTCTCAGCATCTTTCACTCTACCGTTTCCTTAATCTATTGAGTCACTTTCTTGGCCTCGTAGCTCTAGTCCTCAAATAAGCCAAAAATATTTTGCTGATACTAGCTGCAATTTATTGAGTGATAGGATATTTGTAATGTACTTTGAGAGCGAGCTTAGAGCCCCGAAGATTAGGCAATTAATTAGCAGAGAAATATTTTTTCCATCTAGGAAAAAACCCCACAAATTTCAGATTAATTAACCATCTATATTGGAATTTCCAGTTTTTATAAGGTTTCTTTAGACATCTGATTTTTAATTAAGTGTGAGGTGTTCATTTACTGCTGACAATGTGAAGTAGGGTGCTGCCTAAATTTGCTTCTGATAAGCCTCCTGTCAATACTTGAATACCTAATGCTACATTGAACTTCGTATTCAAAGGTAGTATGGATGAGGCGCCTGGGTGGCTCAGTCGGTCTGACTTCAGCTCAGGTCATGGTCAGGTTTGTGGGTTTGAGCCCCACATCGGGCTCTGTGCTGACAGCTCAGAGCCTGGAGCCTGCTTTGGATTCTGTGTCTCCCCCTCTCCCTGCCCCTCCTCCTGCCCCTCCCCGACTCACACTCTGTCTCTCACTCTCTCAAAAATAAATAAACATCAAAGGTAGTATGGATAAAAGCTAACTACCTGTGAGTCAGGGTTTTACTAAAAAAAGCCTTAAGACAGATCTTGGTAATGTTCTCTGCGATGGACACTAACAGAATCTTAGGACACGGCCCCTACTTTGTTAGCACAAAATTACCAAAACAAGACATTACTGGATAATTACCCAAGGCCATTCTCAATCTACTTTTTCCTCACCAGCTCCCCACTACAGAGACTGAAAATTCCAGGTATTTACTTTCCCAGCCCTCTCTGCAGCTGGATAGCCATATGATCCAGTTAAGGCCAGTCAGATGGAAGAGAAAGAGGGGATTGGGGGAAAGATTTTCCTACCTCAGTAAAAGACAAGATTCGTGGGAAGAGAGTCCTTTTGTTTCCATCCTTGCTGCTTCCTTCTTGTTTGGGTCACAGCTGCTTCCTCCTTAACATTTGAGAATGTGATACCTAGAGCTCTAGCTGCCATTTGTGACTGTTGCTAAAACACTGAGTGTGGCAAAGCAGAAAAAGTCCAGATTACCGGGGACGTCATTGAGCCTCCACACCAACTGGAATGGCCCACCTTCACATTTCATACTAAGTGTGACTAATAATCTATATTTCAGCCATTGGGTATTCTATCACTTTTAACCAAAGACATGCTTTATCTTTAAGTAATTCAAGGGTTCCACTTCTAAATTATGAATAATTTATCCACTAACCATTCTCTGTTCTCCCCTTCCCGACTATACTCAGATTTTTATCTGGGTATCCAGTCTTCCCGTGTCTTTCATGTAGCCAGTGGAAGCAGATTGTGCCCCATTTCCAGGGGTGATTATTGGTTGACTTAAGTCAATCAACAAATTCCATTCTCCTGGCCTGGAGTGGCAATTGACTCCAGGATTAGCTGCAACTTTAAGTTGTCCAACCAGGATGAATCTTTGGATTCTTGCTTGGAATACTAGAAAAGAAGTGTGCTCTCACCGTCTCAACTACTCACATATGAAGTCTGGAGTGCAAACAGAAGGCAGAACAGAAAGACATAAAGAAACTAAGTCCATGATAACGTCATTGAGGTGCTGTATCACCCGAGTTTTGGACTTGCCGTTACATGAGCTCATAAATCTCCTTTATTAAAGGCCGTTTGAGTTGCATCTTTTGTTCTTTGCAACTTCAGAATGCATTCTGATTGGATACAACCCTTATCTGGACTGATAAGCAACAAAGAGGAAAGCCAAATGGCAATCTCTTAAGAGGCAAAAGCAAAATCATCCCTCCATATCTCAACCATATTAGGTAGGGTGTATGGTCATTCATCCTTTTTTTCACTCAGCAAAGCTGGAGGAAAAAACGATGTGCTGAGCTGTCACATGTATTGTGCCCTGCCACTTACTCGGTTGGGCTTTGAGCAAATTGGTTAGCCTCTCTGTGTTTTAGCTTCTGTTTAGGTGAAATGGAGATGATAACAGCACCTGTCTTATAAGGTGGCTCTGAGATTAAATGAGATAATGCACGTAAGCGCCTCTGCTAAGGCCTGTTCATCATAGTAGTCAGTAGATGTTGGTTCTTATGGTGATCAGGAGTCCCCTGTTAACTAGGGATTGCTCTGAAGAGACCAATGTCTCCTACCAAATATTCCCAATGGTCTTTCTACACGATATCATCTCATTGTTGAAGAGCTCACTCCTCTTCTTTTAGTCAAAAGAGAGCAAAATAAGATTCCTCCAGGTTTCTAAAAAGGCCCCACAACTCCTTAGCTCACACAGATCTCTTACTCAAAGCTCAGTCCTGCCTTTCAGAAGGATGTGGAGTATTTAAACACTATTAATTTTCACCCTCCACGAAAGGAGGTTCTCACCCTCTGTATCCCCTTACCCCAGGAATCCAGAATGAGACCCTTCATGACAGCACATCAGCAACACGCCCAGCATGAGGAGGAAGCCCAGCCTGGGGCATGTTTGTATTTGGCAGTGGCCACCCCACCCCCTTGGCCCCCCAGGAAAGACCAGGATGGATTAGTAGACCCAGAGGAAAAGGGAGAAACCGAGAGACTGAGAAGCAGCCTCTAAGCAGGGTTCATGGAACGGTTGCATCAGTGACTTCATCCCTGGTCAGGGAAGCCATAAAAAAGAGGAATATTCAGTGATCCCCGTTTCACATCACTGTAAAAGACTTAGAATCTGGGCCCAGAAAGCTTGGGTTCCAGCAACATTCTGCTTTGACAGGACCTTAAAATGCCTTCTGGAGTCAAGTCAGGGAGAAAAATTCTTAAGGTAACTGAGTGCAGCAAATAACTAAGTATGAAGAATTTACTCTAATTGCCAAAAAGGAATATGGCCAAATCTTCTCAGGAAAGGGGAAAAAAGTGAAAAAGAAAGCAGAAACATTATGATAAGAAGAGAAGGGATGTTCATTTTCAAACAGGAGATAAGATATGGATTAAAGTTCATCCTCAGAATAGTGTAGCAAGAAACTTTATAGCCAAGCTGACTCCCGACCGGAAAGGTCCCTGTTTCTCGGATCTCTTTGAATTATAGGGAAAACTAATTGGATCTTCATGTTTACCATGGAGGAAACCAAGTGTTACTCAGGATGTAAATCCTGGAGGTACTTTAAAAGGACAACGTTGACCTTTACAAGCCTCTAAACTTATAGATCTGTAAGGAGAAAAAAATTGATTTCCTGACCTTTGACTGGTTCCTTGTCATTTTTTTTTTTTTTCCTCTCTGCACAGGGGCCTCTATTCCCCTCACTCTCTCCCTGGTTCTTTTTTTTCTGACTGTACCCTCTATCCCTGGTCAGACCTAGGGTAAGGGAATCGGCCCGGTCTCCAGTCCAGCCCTGGGAGAAGCCAGCATGAGATGTGACTCCTTCATACACCAACCCTGGGTGAAGCCTGCCGCCCCTCGGCAGCCTCCCCTGTCTCTAGAAGCCGGCTCACCTCTTCAGCAAACCCATGACAATGAGACTAGCCACCACATTTACGAACCCACTGTGTGCTGGGTATTGTGGTAAGACATTTTCAGACATTATCTTAATTAATCCTCACAACAACTCTATGCATTTGGGCCCCTATCTACACACAACTCTCTCATTTCACCAGTCGGGAAACTCCTGGTGTCCTCACCACACCCTTTCTCCTTCTTCCTCCTTTCTTCAGCCTACCTTCCCTGCAAGCAGAGAGGTCAGGTAAATGGTGGAAAGATCATTTGAACTCAGAGTTTCAGGGCTGATGGGACAGTTGCTCCAAGATGAGGAAACGGAGGCCTAGAGACAGAGAGGGTCTTGCCCTATAAGGCCCTTCAAGTTCAGAGGAGGCAGGGCCAGAAGCCCCCACACCAGCATTGTGCCACTAGGGGGCGCAACCTTTTTTCATTCACCCCAGCGTGTTCAAGGAGGCCACAGTGAATCACCATTCTTCAATGTGAAGCAATTCCCTGTGAGTCAGCTGCCATCTTTCGTGTCACAGTCTATAAGGAGAAGAGAGGGAAACCTGGAGGCCATTGCAGGACTGGAGGGAGAAGTGGGAGTGAAGGGGCAGAGCTACGGATGAGCCCACAACAGAGAAGCCAGACTGGGAGCGGTAGAATCATGGGGCAAGGGGTGGACGGTGCTAAGTGATTCATCAATTTATTCCCAATCCTCAGGCAAAGATGACCCTTCTCAAAGTAGGCAAGGGGCTGGGCAGTGTGATCTGCGATATGTTTACCTCAGGGGCCTGTGTAGGGCCCCGAATCATTGCCACTCAAATGGTTTACAGCAACATCTCTTGCTTTTAAGGCATTTGCTTACCATTGTGAAGATTTTTGTCATATTTGTGAACCATCTGCATTACTTGCTTAACAGTTTAGACCTATTTTAAAAAACAAATGGATACGTTTTAGGGAAAACTTTGCGTCAGCAGTGTAAATGGAAAGTCAGTGTCACTTGCCCAAAATAGAGACGTAATAGTAAATACAATGAAAACAATACAATGTTATTAGGAGCTAGTAGCTGCCAGCCAAAGGCGCTGAGCCTGAGCTTTTGTTCTCTTTTTGTTAAAAAGAGAGATTACCAAGTGTTAGGTGTTAAAGGCAGGGCCAAATGGAAATTGTCTCCTTGACCTAAACCAGAAGGATTGACAGAGAAGTTAAATGCTGTTGAGCATCACCTGAATCATCTTAAGAACAGCAAGCGGGCTTCATCCCAGACCCTGGGGAGTTCTTTGGGCCCCTTTTATGTTTCTCCAAAAACCAACACAGCTACACACACGAAGGAACAATTCATCAGAGACCTATTGTCCAGCTCTGTGAGTTGGAGCGATTCGCTCCTCTGGGCTTCAGTTTTCCTCACCCACAAAATGGGAGAGTGAGACCAGATGATGTCTCCCAGTCTTTTCCAGCTCCAGAGTCTACTTCCTTTTTCATCTAAGGAAACACGTATCAGATCTGGGACATAGGACAGCTTGGATGTAATGGCAGCCGGATGGTACCGTGAAGGGTGAGAGAGAAGGGGCCCAAACGCTGGAGAAGGGGTGTGGTGTGGGAGTATCACAGATAAAAGTCATCCGGTTCCCAGCCTTGCCTAGGGCCACAGAAATAACATGCCCAGCCCAAGAATGCTGAAATGGTAAACATGTAAATCTCTGATCTCTTCATGTTCAACACTCAGATTTCAGAACTAAATTGTATAATTTTGGTGAGAAAATCTGACTTCATTTTCCTTTAAAGAAAAAAAAAATCATTATCTACTTTCTGATATGGAGTGTCCTGAATAGACTGGTTTCTGTTTGACTGAGAGATGGTTTGAGCAGTGGTTAGGACCTTGGCCGGATAACTTGGGCAAGTCAGTTTCCACCCTAAAAGAGGGGTTAGGGCACACCACCCTTAAATTGCAGTGACTGGGCCAGAAAATACATGTAAAGTGTTCAGCATAGTGTCTAGCAAACAGAAAATGTATAAACGGAAGTATTAGTTGTTAGTGTTCCTGCCCATATAGACCCTTCCCCCTCAACCCCCGCCCGCTCTCGTCCTGCGTTCCTGTCTTGATGTCACTTTTCTCATGCTCTGGCTGGCACCTCTCTATGGGCCTGTCTCCATGTCCTTTGCCAGACGCAGTCAGCACTCAATAAATCTGTCGAATTGTGTAGAGACCCTTTTGAAAATAATAGAAGCTCCCTTTAGCTGAAAGCAGGGAAGATTTTACGTGGATATTTGTATACTGCCTTCGGATTGGTTGCTGAAAAACCTAACCCCAAAGTGTGTTATGTACGAGAAATACTTGTACAGCATATGCAGTCTTTATAGGACGTAGCTGAAACAAGTCCTCGTTTGCTAAATTAAGATGAGGAAAAGAACATCGTCTCCCACTTCTGTTTCATTTCACCCCAGGATAAGGAAGAAGAGAGGGATGCAAGTTTCCTAACTGTCCTGGTTTTCTTCTTGGATTCATCTAAGTGTGTTTACAAAATATAGTCAATGGATTCCTTAGTAACACACACACGATTAGCCCCTTCTGATATCTGAAAGATATATGAATTGCTGAGCTGCTGATGAGAAAGATCCATGAAGAGTTTTTTTAATTGGTTTAGTAAGATTATTTCCAGTCAACAATTCCCTAGTTTAGTGGCAGAAGATAGATCTGTTTTCCATTAAAGTTAGATGCCAGACTTTTGAATCATTCCACATAAAAACTATTCCCTTAAAGAGCCACTTGCTATCATTTGTTTTACAGCAAAAAAATAAAAGTCAAGATAGAAACTATTATCCCAGAATGGCATGCTGAAGAGGCACTGGCAACGATAAGGACACAGCTCTTCTGCCAGGACCAAATTTCCAACTACCGCTGCAGGATCTGCTGGCCTTCGTTGGAAACAAATAAACAAACATAAGCCAACTCGCCCTCATTTGTTTCCATCAGCTCAATAAAATCGGCCGCCTCCTACTTGAGAGTTAGAAAATGCTTTCTTGCCTAACTTTTATTTGGTCCTGAGAACCGTCCCTGGGAGGCAAATGGGGTGGGAAAGGGAGATAACATCAGAAACATCCCACATGTCCATTAACTGCTGAAAGGACAAATAAAATGTGGTATAACCATACAATGGGATATTACTGAGCAGAAAAAAGGAAGGAAATGCTGATACCTGCTACAACAGAGATGAACTTTGACAGCATTAGACTAAGTAAAAGAAGACAGTCACAAAGGACCACATATTGTATGATTCCCTTTATATGAAATGTCCAGAATAGGCAACGCTATAGAGGCAAAGTAGATTGGTGGTTTCTGAGGGCTGAGGGAGTGGGGTGGGTGGGGGTAGTAGAGAGACAAATGGGAAGGGGTTTCTTTTGCAGGGGGGGTGCGTAACAAAAATATGCCCAAACTGATTGTGGTGATGGTTGCACAACTCTGTGACTATACTAAAAGCCTGTGAATCTTAATCAATAAATAGACATATTGTGTGGTTTCTTATATCTCAGGAAAGCTGTTTTTAAAAAGAGAAGGGTAACATTGAAGAGTCTATTTCTGGCATTAATGTGGGTTCCATCCCAGCTCTACCACTTAGTGACTGTATGACTTTAGCCACATTACTTCAGCTTTCTGAATCACAACTGACCTCTGTCAGAAATAATACTGCCTCCCTTGCAGGGTGGTGCAGAGGACCGGTCAGGGCTCGCGCACAGAGTGCCTGGGAGCGTGCTGCGTATGTGGTTAGTGCTTGATAAATGGCGGCTCTGATTATGACGATTTTGATGTTGAGCTCACTGAAGCCCAGATGATTGAAAGCCTTGGTGATGGATGGGAAATGGGCCTCGCTGGCCTGCTTGTACATGGCACAGATCTACCTTCTCCATTGCCTTCTTTGAAGCGGAACAGAACGTTTAAAAAAAATTTTTTAATATTTATTTATTTTTGAGAGAGAGAAAGAGTGCAAGCGGGGGAGGGGCAGAGAGAGACAGAGACACAGAATCCAAAGCAGGCTCCAGGCTCTGAGCTGTCAGCACAGAGCCCGACACGGGGCTTGAACTCATGAGCTGTGAGACCATGACCTGAGCGGGAATTGGATGCTTAACTGACTGAGCCCCCCAGAAGTCCCACGAACAGAACGTTTAAAAGGACATCAGATTTGAGAGCAGAAGAAGCAGGCGGTTGCTCCCTACCATCCTCTGGCAGTGAGGACACAAGGAAGGGCTAGGTGGATGTGGTCCCTGTCCTCATGGAGTTCACAGAGTAACGACTAGGAGAACCGGTTCAGGAGCTGAGTTGACTGGAGGCAGACTGCAGGCGCTACCATTGAGTGGCTTTGTAATCCTGGGTGAGTTATTTAACTTTTCTAAGATTCAACATCTGCAAGTGTCAGATGAAAATAATACATAATCTGTATGTCAACTATACTCAAAACAAATTTTTTTTTGCTGTGGATGTGTTTCTTTTTTATTTTAATTTCAGCATAATTAACATACAGTGTTATATTAGTTTCAGGCGTACAATATAGTGGTCCAACAATTCTATACCTCCTTACTCAGTGCTCATCATGACAAGTGCACTCTTAATCCCCTTCACCTTTTTCACCCCCCAAAAAATTTTTAATAGTAATACGTAATCTATAATATTGGTGCGACAATTTAATCAGATTATCTATATCACGTGTTAGATGGCACACAGTGAACACTAAAGAACCGAATGTTAACACTGTCTTACTTATGATCACCGAGAGTAGTATTGCATTCCAAGCCAGAGGACAATCTATTCAGTTTCTATTAGCTTATTCCCTCATTTATGAACTGGACATATTCATGATTATCTCCAGCTTTTTATGGAAGCCAGATAAGGAGATTTGTGTAAAAAGCATTTTTGACTTGGGATTATTATTTAATCCCATGAAAGGAGCACCACTCAGAACCCTGGGTGAGCCAAAGCATTGTTTTGTTTTGCCTCCAACAGCAAGCGCTTCTAAATTACAGCCCTGGGAAATCAAGATGATAGTAAATTATCTGGGCCATCCCCTGGCCTGGGGGACTTAGGGTTAGGGTTCAGGTAGTAAGTCCTAGAGTAAGTGGACGTGTAGCCAGCCTGCAGATTGATGAGGGCTGAGAGAAGCTGGTTACTTGATCCCCAGGAAATGTTTCTGTGCCGGGGTCACTGTTGCCAGCTTTTGAATCAATAAGGCAGCACCTTTCAGACCAGAAAGTTCAATTCTATTTATCAAGTCAAGAGAAGTGAGAGAAGCAGAAGCTAGATGAAAGCGGGGCACTAGCAAGCTGCCGTGGAGGCCACAACTTTACTCCTCCAGGAAAAGAGGGCGGGACCTAGGCAGAGCGTCTCATCTCCTGGTTTGCGGGGGGGTTCTGGGGGTTTCCAGGGCGGGGGGGGGGGGTCTTCCTTCAAGAGCTCCACCACTTTCTCACCTCGCCAGAGAAACAAGCACCAGATACCAATTCATTACAAAAACCTTTACTGAACACACACCAGGGCCAGGCACCTTTCTAGGCACACATAATATTCATCTGTGCATGTGCACAACAGTAAATATTGAGCACTTCCTCTCTTCCAGGCACTGTGATAAATGGAACAGTGGAGACAGGGCCACTCACAGACTTTCCAGTTTAGTAGGGGAGAGAAGGAGATCAGCAATTACAGAGTGATAAGCGGTATGAGGAAGGACTGAGTAGGTGCTGTCAAAGCACATACGAGGGAAACCAGCCCTAGACTGGAGCAATCTAGGGTGGCTTCCCGGAGGAGGTGATACTTTAGCCAGGAATCGAAGGATGAGTAGAAAGGAGGAAAAGACTACAAGCAGAGGGAGTGGTGTATCCAAAGGTCTAGGTGTGAAACCCACAGTATTTTTTGCAGAATGGAAAAGGTGCCATTTGGCTGTTGTCAAAATGGTACGTGATGGGGATTGGCCCGAAATACAGCTAAAAAGATTGACTGAAGCCACCTCTCACCCACCTGCTCAAACTACTCTCGTATTTTTGAACTGGCTGAAACACACTTGAGGATGCTGGCACGTGGCCGGAGAAACAAGGCAAAGGAAGAATTGTTTGAAATAGTAACAATTCATTGTCACCTGTGCCACCATCTGGGGACTGAGAAAGAGCAAAAGCTCCTCCTTCGATTCCCACTGCTGGTGAGGCTTCCTCCCCCGTCTGAAGGCCTGACAGCCAGGTTCAGTCCTCCAGAAAGTGTCTGTGCCCCAAAACCTAGAGCAGGCACACAGTGTAAATAATGACATAAAAAAGCAACCATCCTCCAAATGTGGGTTCTCTTGGTGACCCTATGTTCATAACTTGAAACCCAAACACCCTTTTCCACCCTCCCCCTGCTCCCCTCTCCAGTATGTTGACTTGGCCTTTGAAGTCACTAAGAACTCCTCAAAGGGGGAGACCCCTAGAGGCGGGCCGGCCACGCATCAAGAAATGAATCAGACTCCCACTTTTATGATATGGCATCATATCCCTCAGGTACTTTTCCCAGTTTGTGTGTTACCTGGCCTCCATGGGTTCCCATCTAGAGCGCTCCCTTGAGTTGTTTCCCATAATCCATGCCTGAGATTTTTCAGGCAAGAAGACACATGTGACGTGCTGGGTGTGGGGCAGAGGGGAGGGATGCTCAGCAAACCAAGCAACATGACAGCCAGGGTGGGGCCATGGGCAGAGACCCCGGTTTCCTTAGTGAAGGGGAAAAGATGGGGAAGGGAAAGGAATGATGCAAGATGAACTAACTTGAAAGGCTTTCCTTGGGAGATACGTATATGTATTTATATCTGTATTCTTGACTAACAGTGTTTCTCAAACTTCACGTGCATATGAATCACCCGGGCAGTTTGCTAAACTCCACCTTCCAATTCAATGCATCTGGGGTGAGGCTTGAGGTCTGCATTTCTAAAAAGCTCCCAGATGATAACCATGCTGGCTATCTATTGCTGCATAACAGATTACCCTGAAATTTAGCAGTGTGAAACAATTTTTTGTAGTCTCACGCAGTTTCTGAGGGTCAGGACTCTGGGAGCAGCCTCACTGAAGGATTCTGGCATGGGCTCTCTCATGAAGTGACAAACACACCATCCTGTGGGCTGCAGTCTCTGAAGGGACTGGCCCCTCCACTTCCAGGCTCAGGCTTGCTGGTTACTGTCGGCAGGAGGCTCCAGTTCCTTACCATGTGGGCCTCTCCAGAGGGCTGCTGATGATACGGCTTCCCCTAAAATGGAAGCCACAGTCTTTTTACGCATAATCCCAAAAGTGACATGCCTTTGGGTCTGTCGTGTTCTATATGTCAGGAGCCCACACAGAAGGTGAGAGGAGTTAAACCCCACCCCTTGATAGGAAGAGAACCAACACATTTGTGAACGTATTTTTTAATGTTTATTTATTTTTGAGAGACAGCACAAGCGGGCGAGGGGCAGAGAGAGAGAGGGGACGGAGGACCGGAAGCGGGCTCTGCGCTGACTGCAGCGACCCCAGTGCGGGTTCAAGCTCACGAACCAAACTGTGAGATCATGACCTGAGCCGAAGTCAAACACTCAACCAACTGAGCCACCCAGGTGCCCCTGTGAACTTATTTTTAAAACCATGAGAGATAGGGGCACCCAGGTGGTTCAGGTTGGTTAAGCATCCGACTCTAGATTTGGGCTCAGGTCATGATCTCACTATTCCTAGGATGAAGCCCTGCATCAGGCTCTGAGCTGACAGCACGGAGCCTGCTTGGGATTCTCTCTTTCTTTCTCTGCCCCTCTCCCACTCACAAGCACGCACACAATGCTCGCTCTCTCTCAAAATAAATAAATAAATTTTTAAAAACTCTTTAAAAATAATAAAACCACACTGCTGCTAGTCCTCAGTCCATATCTGGAGAGACAAAGGTTCAGAAGTAGTTGGAAGGCCATTTAACCTCTCAGTACGTCAACTGTAAAATGGACATAATGATGGAAGCCATCACATAGGGTTTTTGCCTTATAAGTCACAGAAACCACTCAACACAGTACCCAGTTTGTGGAAGTGCTCCATTAGTGGGAGCCATTGTCATTATCATCCATAATGTTGTCATTTGAGAAGCTGACCTGCCTCCCAATACCAGGGGCATCAGGCTCTGCTCTCTTGCTCCTTGGTGCCAGTGCTGCTCGGAGCAGGTTGTCTTTTGTCCCTTGAAGTAACAGGCTGAGTACTATATTGTGCCCAATTGTGCCTGAATCCCAGAGACTTTCTCACCGTCGTCCAGCCTCCTGCAGAGGGGCTGTTAGGTGGCTAGGTGGGAAGTAGGGGAGCAATGCCTCAACAGCATGAAACCAACGTTGGGGATGCAGCACAGACAGTCATAAGGTGGTCATTGGTTGATTTTCAGAGTCATGTCAGAACTAGACCCACTGAGCCAGAATCTCTGGGTACCCTATATTTATAACATACTCTGTACGAGAATTGCTACGTACACTAGAGTTTGAGAGGCACCGCAGACAGATGCAAAGGATTTATTTATTCACCTACCTCCCCCTTCACCTCGCAAAAGAACGGGAAGGCTTGACTTGGAGTTCCTGAGAACAATAATGAGCTGTCCTCCTGGGGCCCTGTCTGAGGCCAGAGCCGGACTGGCCCTGGGGTTGACCTGGTACAGAACTTCTGTCCTGGTGACTAATGATCCAGCGCGGCCCAGCCTGGCTGCGGTTTGTCTACAGGCCCCATGACAGGCCCATCCACCCAGATAACCACAATCTTGCTTTGTGGGATCAAATACTGGCTCAGGATTTATGAGTCCAAGAAACGACAAGGCTGTGCTGGAGAGGGGGCGGCGGAGGGCAGGGGGCGGCCTCTTCTCCCTCCGGAGCCTTGGCTGCCTTACCTAGCTTCGGGCTGCAGGGCAGGCCAAGAGGACAGGCTGCTGACCCTCTTGGGTTGGAACAGGGTCAGAGGGCCGGTGAATAGCACAGCGGCTGCTTCATGTCTCCACTCAACCCCTTCCACTTGTGTTCGAGGGTGAAATCATCGCATGGTACGCGCTGGTGCATTTTGTCATCCTCAAACTGAAGACGAGGTTAAAAATAAAAAAGCAGCATTCTCCCGTTCCGTAATCAGGCAATGGAGAAGACGTTTGTCATTGTTACTTCCTCAACAACTGGAATTAACGGCTTGCCGACTGCTGAGATGCTGCAGGCCTCAGTTATGAATTCCAATAGGCATCTTTCTATCTTGGCTCCTCCCTTAGGAACTTGGGCCTATGCCTCACACGGCTTTTGAAAATTAGAAAGTGTGGGCGAACTCTGACCTGAGCTTCCACGTGTTCGGTTCCCCCTGACCATAGTGGGGCAGCATTCATTCATTGATTTATTGATTTAGTTGTTCGTTTAAGTGATTTTGATTAAGTAGTATTTGCCAGGCACTTTCTTAGGCAGCTGAAGATACAGATAAAGACTGATGATGGAGAGTACATTCTGGGGGGGGGGGGGGGGGTGCCAGTGGAGACAAATAATGAACAAGGAAACACATAAATTAAGATAATTTCCGGTTGTGATGAAACAGGGCTGGAGGTTGCTAGGAGCATTTCTAACAATCATTAACCTGTGTTGTGGTTGGAGAAAGCAAAGAATTAGAAATTGATTTGCAATTTAGACTCTCAATTTTTTACTATTCCTCGTCTGAAATGGTTACCTGCCTAAGGACTATCTGTTGCCTACGTTTCACTTTCCGTTTTGTTTGGACGGGACATCATGCAGCCTTACAGCACAGGGCCCCCATTAATAGCACGGTTGTTACTGCACAGATCTGTCCAGGTCAGATTTTATTGTTTTTGGCTCAAGGCTGCTGCAAAATTTACAGAGTAAAGAGAGGTACAATGTGGTCTACTGAGCAAGTTACTGAGTTAGAGTGAGTTTCTACGCTTGAAGATACTTAGCATTTAAAGGCAATTTCATAAAAGTCATCATTAGACTAATATATCACAATGGCAAGTCAGCAGTGATATGTAAGTTTTAACTGTGACTTTTGGAGCAACCAGTACAAAAAAAAAAAGCCTTGAACATAAGATTGGGATGACTCTGCTTATACAGTTTGGGGGTGATAGAACCCTCTGAGACCTGTAGAACACGCTGAACACTGGAAAATGCACACATGTGCATTCACATAAAATTTCAGGGTCCATGAACTCTTGAAGTCCATCCATGGATCTCCCAGAGGATCCATGGACCCTAGCTTCCTGCTCTAAAATTTATATTCATGGAAAGATATCCAAGATACTTTTAAGTAAAAAATATAAATAAATTGCAGACAGTATATATAGCACGATTCCATTTTTCTTTTCAATGTTATATGTAAATGAACATTTGATACCCAAGGGGAGTGGAATCAAGTGAAAAGTTCACTTTTTACTTTTTATTTTACATACTCCGTTTTAAATACTTTATGTAGCAAACGTGTTATTTTTGTAATAATAATCTTCATAAAAATCAAACCTTCAAAAAATAGAAATCGTGACCATGAGTCAGACAGTGAGCTTAACATTTCTGGGAAACTGATCTTGACTGAGAACCAATACTTACAGGAGGCTCTCGTGTGGACCATAATATAAGGGGCCAAATACAAGGTCATGTGGAAGGTCTGTTTCAGGGTGCTTTAGATACAGGGTTGCTGGATTTAAAAGCTCGACAGGGTAGCCATGAAATAATTTAAAATGTCTTCTGAAAGAATCTGTCTCCAATGAGGAAAGAGCAAATTGGTCTAGAATGGTCCCATCAGATCATTTTAGGTTACCTTGGAGAGGTCTGCCACATAAAGCATTTGCATCAAAGATATCTGTTCTTAGAAATTGGTGCCAGTCTTCTACTGAGTCCTCATCAGAAAAGAACAGAGCTGAAACAAGCGAGAGGAATGATAAACCAAACTCCCAGAGTTCCATATCTGGGCATAGTTCACAGGGAAGGCTTACATTTGCGGGTATTTGATCCTGCACACATGTATCCTAATAGAGAGGTATAGAAATTCGGTCTATCATGTTTTAAATCATGACTCCCTTCCCATCTGTGTTCTCTGTTAAGGTGATGACTAAAACATAGAAAGGTACAAAGTAAAGCACTTTGCATTCAGGAATCATTTACTGCTCTAAGGGTAGGTTTTTGCAAAACCATAGAGCTTAGCACATCACACAGTGTATTAAAGGGGGCTCAGCCATGCAAGGAAGAAAGAGACCAAGTTCTCCTCTGAATTAAGTCCTGGGCTGTGTTTACTGCTTTCCTCCCACTGTGAAACCACAAGCTGTTGAGAACAGGCTTGGGCCAGCTTCTGCTCCGTTTCCCCTGGCCTTGAGGAATGGAGGCCAGTTACATTTACTGGAGTCACTCCATCTGCTGTGTACTTGGCCAGTCCTCTTGAGCTTGTGCTGGACAGGGTTAATCACCACACTTCAGAATGGCTCTTCTAGGGGAGGCAGGAGAAGCAGTGATTAAGTTAGCCATCATTAACATGAATTTAGTGATATAGGCAGAGACTAGCCCTGCAAAGACTTCCTTGGCATCATTGGGTGAGGGGGACAGTGCTGTCCCACCTCCAGGGAGTAAAAGCATGGATGGGGTTGGGATCATTCTGACCCCATTCCTAGTTCCTTCTTGGGACCAAGGCCATCAGAGTGTACTTGGACAGTGCATGACATCAATAGTCCACATGACTCCATTGTTAGCTGCTGCAACTGCCATCGTCTTATATTCAGAGTGCTTTCCAACTGTACAGCACGGCCACATGAATTCGTTATCTATTTTGATCTTCATGATATATCCGTGAGCCCAGATGAGTGTCCCCACTTGACAGATTAGAAAACTGAGGCTTGTAGAGGATAAGGAATTTTTCCCAAGGTCTGCTCATCGCATTAGCAGAAGAAAATTTACTTGAAACCAGGTCTTCTGACCCCAAGTCCAGTGCTCTTTCCCCTTTGACTAGCTGAGATTAGACAAATAACCACAAAGCACAGTCTAGTATTGAACCAGTGAGCATCCCTGGGCATGGCCTGTGTTTCTCTTGGACATAGCAAAGGAAGCAATCCTTTGCCCTCTGAAACAAAAGTAATAATAGCTAGCTACATGTTCTTAGCTCTTACTCTATGTCAGACGCTTCATAAGTATTATCTCCTGATCCTTACAACTATTTTACATAGGAGGCACCATTATTCATTTTATTAATGGAGAAACTGAGGTCACGGACATCAAACGTCTTATCACAGAGAGTAGCAACACCAGGATTTCCTCCAAGCTGCGGCTCGGCGGAGGTCCTGATTCTTAGCCACCACACTTGCCTCCTTCTCCCAGTGGGCTTGCTCCTCAGTGCATTTATCAGGCAACCCTCCCCAGGTCCCAACACCCTCAGAACCTTTGCTTGGTAGCAGGTTAGCTGATTGAATCAAGCCGAATACTTCCACCTTGTCTATTAACACCCCTTTAGCAATGGTGCATTAGGGACCTAAGAGCCCTTAAACCAGCCACACAAAATCCCCTCTTTCTGCAAAATTGCTCTTTCAGATGGCAGTCGAACTCCGTGAGGACACAGAGACAGATTCCTCAAACAGAGTCTCACTCGGCAGCATAATTAATAAATGTCCTGAAGAGGGTCAGGGGGAAAGATTTGCTGCCGTTTTGCTGGGCATCTGGGGAGTGAAACGCAAGCTATTCAAATACATTTTTTATTTCCACTTATTGCTTTTGTCAGGAGCCTCCATATTCCATAGGCTAGATGGATTAGGGTTGTTGTTTTTTTTTTAAATAGTTCCATAGTTAAGTGAAATAAAACTCCCCTTTCCACCTTCACTGAATAAAAAGAAAAACTACATACAAAGAAAGGGAAAAGGCAAAAACCGAAGCTTCAGTTGTTGACACGCGCTGCGGAAGAAAACTTTCTTTTTATCCAGCCAATACTTACTCTCATGTTTCAGCCCTTTTTTTCCCCCCTAAAGCAACTACGTGCAAAGTTAGTAATACAATTTGGTGGAGAGAAATAAACTTGCAACGGATTGCCTCCGCAAAAATGTGCTGGAGGTTTGTGCCAGAAAGGGAATGCAAACCCTGTTGCCTGTGACCTGGAAGTCTCAGCTCGTCAAGTCCCGGAGTTCAGCTTCGGGTTTTGCTGTTCTCCTTGGAGACTCCGATTGATAGCTGGTGTCTCTGCGGATACAACTTGAACTAATTCCCAGGATAATGACCCAGCCTCCCATGATTTACTAACCTCACCGCTTTGCAGCCGCCGGACCAGGACTGGTTAATCCTTTAATGGTCCCTGCAGTGTGTTTGGGGCTGCTCCGAAAATTCCACAGCCCTCCCTGGAACACTGAGGGGCATTGAATGCCCTCTCCCCCTCTCTCTGCTCCCACCCCTTATCTTATCAGGTGGCTAATTCCCACAAATTATTGTGTGATTCAGGAAAAAAAAATGAAATCGCTCTCAAATCATAAATTTGTCACTTTCTGGACAGCTGCTAAGTCAAGAAAATCTTGACCAAGTGGGGCTTAGTTACTGTTCTGAACAATTAAGACCTGTAAGTGCATTTGGCTTTCTCTCAAGTAATGTTTATTGATGGGAAGGAAGAAAACAGTTTATGTAGTGATTTAACATGATATCCACTCTTAAGTGGAGTGTAATCCCTCATCAGGGGTAATGGGACTCACCATACACTGTTCCAGGCACAATGGCTCTGTGGCCCACACAGCACCCCTATTTCCTGTGGTCATCCTCAGGATCAGTATTTGCTTTAAGACAGAGAACACCCAGGCTTCCTAAATCCAGTACTTCTAGGGGCTGAGAGTAATTACAAGGGCTGTAGGAGGTATAGACCACATGGGGTCCCACAAGCACTGAGCCTCTGAGAGGATATTGGGCCGCTTTTGCTTTAAGTTATATATCCAGAATCTGCCTACTTCTCGCCACCTCCACCACTACCAGCCTGTCCGAGCCACCATCATGCCTCAGGTGGATTGTTTCGAGAACCGACCCACTGGTCTTTGTCCTCGCCCACTTCAGTCTATTCCCACACAGCAACCTGAAAGATCCTACTATTTATTTCTTTATTGAGATAAAATTCATATAACATCAAACTAAGCGTTTCAAAGTATACAATTTAGTGACTCTTAGTCTATTTAGGATGCTGTGTAACCATCACCTCTCTCTAGTTCCAAAACATTTCCATCATCCCAAATGAAACCAGTACCCATTAAACCATCACTGCCCACTCTCCACCTTCCAGGGAGAGTGTTCAGGGAGTGCTATGGAATTTTCGGAGCAGCCCTGGAAAGCAACCACGAATCTGCTTTCTGTCTCTATGGATTTTACCATGCTGCACATGTCATTTAAATGGAATCATACAGGGGCACCTGGGTGGCTCAGTCAGTAAAGCATCCAACTTTTGATGTCAGCTCATGTCATGATCTCAGGCTCCACACTGACAGCACAGAGCCTGCTTGGGATTCTCTCTCTCCCTCTCTCTCACTCTCTCTCTCTCTCTCTCTGCCCTTCCCAACCTTGCACTCTCTCTATAAAAATAAATAAATAAACTTTAAATAGAATAGAATAGAATAAAAATAAAATAAAATAAAATAAAATAAAATAAAATAAAATAAAACAAATGGAATCGTACAGTATGGGACCATTTTTGTCTGTCTTCTCTCACCATGTTTTTGTGTCTCACTCATGTTATAGCATGTATCAGTACTTCATTCTTTATTACAGCTGAATAATATTCCATTGTGTGGATATACCACATTTAGTTTATCTGGTTATCCGTTGATGGACATTTGTTGTTTCCACTTTTTGACTGTTATGAACAGTGCTGCTATGAACATTTTCATATGAGTTTCTGTTTGAATACCTGTTAAATACTTGACATAACATATTTAGGATTGGAATTGCTGGATCATGATCCTTTTCAGTTTTAAGTCAGATCATGTTACTCTTCTGCTCAAAATCCTCCAATGGTTTGTTGCTCCACAACAAAAACAAAAATCTTTACAATTCCCTACAAGGTTGATCCTCCTTGGTCTGGTTCCTATAAGCTCTCTGAATTCACCTATTACTCGTCTATTAGCCCCAACGCACCAGCCTTCTACTGTCCTCTAGTACACCATGATGCCCCATCTTGGGCCTCTGCACTTGGCTGTTGTGCCTGGAACACTCCCTCTTCCCTTCTCCCTGACTTCCTTCGGGTCTCTGCCCAAATAATCTCAAATAATGACCCTATTCCAAATGGAACTCCTATCCCCTTTATCCCACTTTGTTGTTCTTCACCTGACCCAATAAATATTCATTTGGTTTTGTTGTCACTGTCTTCTCTATTTCCCCCAAGTGAATGTAAGTTCCATGGGAGCAGAATTTTTGTCTTATTCATTGATATTCCAGTACCTAGACTAGAGCTTGCACTGGCTGATAACAATAAGCACTTACATAGGTG
Source organism: Herpailurus yagouaroundi (assembly GCF_014898765.1). NCBI lineage: Eukaryota > Metazoa > Chordata > Mammalia > Carnivora > Felidae > Herpailurus > Herpailurus yagouaroundi. The sequence continues at coordinate 19,481,579 of NW_024412418.1, read as the reverse complement.
CCTGAGCTGCCAGACGGGTGCTTTTATATGAAGATATCATCTCCATTATCTCCAATTATAGCAAGGGACATTAGTTCAATCTCTATGCATATATCAGGTTTAAAATAAAGTTCAACACAAAGTAACTTAGTAACATCATACCCAAACAGAAGCATTTACACATATTCACTCAAATACTCTTGACAAGAAGCCCATGTATTAGCTTAACCCACGGGCTTCTTGTAAAGTGGTTAAGTGACTTGCCCAAGGCTCACAGCTAGCAAGTGACAGAGCAAGGAATTTAAACCCGGCAGGACGCTTGCCCTTAATCACTATACTGTACTATCTTACTATTTGAATGCATTGAATGAATGAAGGAACACACATAAATATGAGCTTTAGAAATCCAAATTTTCATGTCAAAAATCAAGATGGACTTAAAACACTTGTTGTGGTATGGGCTATTAAAATATATTTTCTTCCACAGCTAAGAAAGAGTTCTGAGTTGTGGTAGGACAGTTACTAAAATAACAGAGTTGACTTTTGCAGGTATGGATACATGTGGTAGGTTTGAATTGCTATCCACACATTCAAGAGCATATGAAATCATATAACTTTATTTCCTAAAATGGAACTTAATTCCTATATCAAACTCCCATGTCACTGGAGTCTACTCTTGGCTAATGTTAAAGGGTCTAATGTAAATTTCAGAAGAGTCACTACAAAAGCCTGAAATATTGTTTTTTTGCTGTTCTAGCAATCTGTGCACACAGGTATTCCCTGAGACACTTCCCCTGTCTGCCTGTCCCCTTGAGACCTGGAGAGCACTAGACATTCAGCTGGGCCATCTGTGGCACCCTACCCAAGACACATCACTCAGCCACCTCCCCCTAGGGTCTTGCCATATCCCTTCCCAAGATCTTCCCTTTGCATAAAGGAATGTTTTACTGGTCTTCAGAAGAAATCCTTTCTTTTAAATTATGGTGATTTTTTTTCAGAGTCATTCCCTCCATGATTTTTTTTTTTACATGGTGACAAATACAAGTACAAAAATGCATAAGCACTCAAAGGAGGTACCAGCTGGTCATTTTTTCCTATCATACCTATTCCCTGAGGAAAGAAACCCAAGGACTAGCTGCTAGAGTAGGGAGAGAGGAAGCAGATGCTAGAAGAAAAATAACAAGGCTAACATTTCCAAAGTAGTTTCACTGGCCAACTTAATATCGAGCACACAATGTGGGCCAGTCACTGCTTTGGGTACTAGGGATACAAAGATGAACAAAATCTACATAGAGGATGTATTAGGTTTCTCCTGCTGCGATAACAAGTTACCCCAAACTTAGTGACTTAAAGCAACAAAAATGTATTATATTACAGTTCTGAAGATCAGCAGTGCAAAGTGGTTCTCACCAGACTAACATCAAAGTGTATCATCAGGGCTGCATTCCGATGGAGGCTTGGGGGAAAACCTGTTTCCATGCCTTTTCTGGCTTCTAGAGGCGACCCGTGGCCTCTCATCACTCTGCACCATGGCCCTCATCACCCTGAACTCTACTTCCTTTATTATATCTCCTTCACTGATTCCAACTCTCCTCTCTCTTTTCCTTATCAAGGCCCTTATTACACTTAGGGTCCACCTCAATAACCTAAGATAATCTCCCCATTTTAAAAACCTTAATTTAATCACAATGGCAAAGTACCTTTTACTTTGTAAGGTAACACATGCGCAGGTCCTAGGGATTAGGACATCTCTGGGGAGCCATTGTTCTGCCTAAAATAAGGGCTTAGAGTCTGGAGTTGCTGTGGTAGGAGCAATAATAGGAGAAATGTGGGGTTGTATCAGAGGTCTCAGGGATGGTAGATTTGGAGTCCAAGAAATGCTTCTCTGTTTAGCCTGAGACCTGGAGAATGAGTAAGAGTTAGAGATTTGGGGGAAATGGGAAGAGGAGCTACAGAGGAAGGGATTCAGACAAAATTCAAAACAGACGCTCAAAGATCATAGAGAATGAAGTCCATCTTCAGAGCTGTGAGTTGTTGAGCAAGGCTGCAAAGTAGGGGTCAGGTGTCCAAAGGGCCAGTAACCCCCTGGGAATTTAGGCTTTATTCTAAGGGCAATGGGCAGTGAAGTGAGATGACTTATTTTAAAGAAGTCCCTTGTGGCTACTGTGCCAGTATAGATGGACAAGAGCAAGACTGGTGGTAGAGAGAACAGTCAGGAGGTTTTTGCAATAATCTAGAGTTGGATGATGGAGGTGAGGGCCTGGAGAAAAGTGGCGGCAGTACAGAGAAATTTAGATTTAGGACTGCCAGGGTTCCATGATTGATTGGATGTTGGGTGATGGCATAAGGAAGAAGGAGGAGCCCAGGATGACTCCCAGGTTTCTGGCTGGAGCTACTGAGGAGAAGGAAGCTTGGGGAAGAAGATGATGGGTTCCATTTTGAAAATGTCGACTTATTGGCACCTGTGGGAGATCCCAGTGGAGATGCCTGAGAAGCAGTTGGCTACAGCTATGTCACTGGGTTTTTGTTAAGATTAAATGAAATGAAATGTCCATGGAAAGCATTTGGCCCAACAGTGGGCACTTAGTAAATGTGAGGTATTAGTATTAATAATTTTATATTCAGGTCCGGGCTATGCTTCAATAAACCATGTCCTGAGAGCCACTGGGGGTAGGGGATGGGGACAAAAAGAAGGCAAATAACTGAGGGGAGAGCAAGGAAAAGGGTGATTCTGTAACTGCATACATGTCCATGAGCTGAGTCCCATAGATTAACAGAGAAAAGGTGGGCGGTTTGCCTGCTGAAATGGGGGCATTGATTAGCATTAACCAAATACAGAGGAAACAAAACTACTCTGAGTGCACAATATTCCTGGGGGCAGTCAGGAGGGAAACACATTGATTACTAAGCTTAACTCAAGGCTGGTTTTTGCTCGTTTTTTAAAGATTTTATTTTTTAAAGTAATCTCTACACCCAGCATGGGGCTCAAACTCATGACCCCAAATTTCAAGAGTTTTATGCTCTTCTGACTGAGCCAGCCAGGTGCCCCCATAGTTTGTTTGTAATGGGAAGTTGGGTGGGTGTGAGGAGTGGGGCAGTCCTTCCTCAGCGGTATCAACAACAGCAGCAATGAGTTGATTCTTCTTTTAGCTCTGATTTCAACCTAGTATTATAGCCATCAAAGAGAGTTCTCTGTCTACACATCTGGGCACACAGGCACTTGTAAGAAGACAAAGGCAATTTCTCCTGGTAGTTTAATACTAATATTCTCCCCTCAGAAAGAGGAATTCATTAGTACTTGCCCCTCAGAAAGAGTAATTATTTTTTCTGGGCAAAGGTATCATTTGGTACAAGGAAACATTTTATGATTTATGAGGCACCAGAGGCAATGCATTTCCTTTAAATATTATCATTATGAACGTAGCAACTTCATAAGAGAAAAATGGAATTGAACGAACATTAACCTCTAAATATTTACAGCATTTCAAATTCTGGTCTGTCTTCATTGTCAATAGGATAACTTTGGAATTCATAGGCACGAGGTCAGACAATGCAATGAGAAATATCCAGAATCCAGTTGGTTGTTGTTTTACTATCTTTTATGTGTTGTTGGACTTCAAGACTGGAAAAATATTCAAAGAATGAAGGATTCTACCAAGTTTAAAGTTCTCTAAAACTAGACCAGACACACTTAAATATCTCAAGAATCAAAGAAATGCAAAATCCAGTCAAGTGAAGTAGCAGGCTAGGAGGTGTGCAGACTTCTTGAGTAGAGAGAATGTTTAGGAGTCCTGACTTGTATCCAAGGGAGACTGAGATACAGGATTGCAAATAAGGCTCAGTGGGTCTGATCAGTCTGGTGGACAGTTTTGTAGTCAGCATTCAGACTCCATCAACCCTGCCAAAGGTAACCCCCAAAATGTTTGGGATAATGAAATTGTTTCCTCACAGGGTAAAAGCTTCCTTTTTAAAAAAAAAAAAAAAAGCTTATTTATTTATGTGAGTGAGACAGAGACAGCACAAGTGGGGAAGGATCAGAGAGAGAGGAAGAGAGAATCCCAACCAGGCTCCATGCTGCCAGTGCAGAGCCTGATGCGGGGCTCTAATTCACAAAACTGTGAGATCATGACCTGAACTGAAATCAAGAGTTGACTGCTTAACTGACTGAGCCACCCAAGCACCCCAGTAAAAGCTTCTTTAATTCTGAAACCTGGGGGATTTTTTATACATAAGTGTAGAAATGCTAAGAGAATCAAACAAAAATACTAATGTTTTTGTGTTATAAGTACACGTTTGGTACTTTAAGTATAACATTTAAGAGAACTTGATCTATTAGAGTTGATGGTCGGTTTTGCAATTTTATTTTAAAGTGCAATGTGAATAGATCTTGCCAGTGCTTCTAATTCCTGTTAAAAAGAGATTGCAGTGAAAGACATCCTTGTCCACTTTCCTTTTCAAGAAGAATCGCTTGGTTCTTCTATGTTAAAGATGCTTTGGCTTTTGCATTTAATTTCTCAAAAAGTTTTTATCATGGAAATTTTCAACAGGCACAAAGGTAGAGAGAAAAGTATACTAAACCGTCATGGATTCAACACCCAACCTCAACAATTTTTAACATTTCTCCATTCTTGTTTTATTTACTGACCCTACTCCAAACATTCTTTTCTCTTCTTCCTCCTCAAGGCTGATGAGGCCGACTCAAGTATTTTTTTTCAACTGAGGTAAAAGCAATGAGATGTATATATTTTTAAGTGAAAAACTTGATAACTTTTAATAAATGTATACAACCAAGTAATCAAAACCCCAGTCAAGATATAGAACATTTCCATCACTCTAGAAAATTCTCTTATGCCCTCTTCCAGGTAATCCCCCCTTTCCATAGGCAACCACTGTTCTGGTTCCTATTACTACCCAGTTATTTTGCCTTTTCTTGAACTTCATATAAAAGGAATCATTCAGTATTCTCTCTTTTGGTCTGTATTCTTTCACTCAAACTGCTTTTGAGATTCATCCAGATTGCTGCATTGATCAGTCATTCATTCCTTGTCATTGCTGAATAGTATTCCTTGTACGAATTTGCCACAATTTATTTATTCCTTTTCTTGTTGATGGACATTGAGTTGTTTCAAATTTAAACATCGTGATTAGAGGTGATATAAACATTCTTGTATAATTCTTATTGGTGATGAATGTTTTCATCTCTTTTGAGTAGATATTAAAAGGTGGAATTGTTGGGTAATAGGATAGGTGTATATTTGATTTTATAAGGAACTGCCAAAAAGCCTTCCAAAATGACTTTACCATTTTAAACACTAATAGCAACATATGAGAATTCCAGATATTCCACAGTTGTTGAGATTAATTTGCGTGTGTGTGTGTGTGTGTGTGTGTGTGTACGAATGTGTGTGAAGAAATTCTTCCTATCAAATTTCTAAGTTTGATCAAGGAAAATGATAGACTTTTTATTAAGGCATAAGATAACTTATTTTTCCTGTTGAACAGGAAACTATTAATAGTTTCTAAAAATTACACTTTCCATTCCCAGAATAAACCTCATATTACCATAGTAGACAGTTCTTTTAATATGTGCTGTTTTATTCTAAACTGATACAATTTGCTACATAGCTTTTGCACCATTTCCATGTAAAATTAGTTTAAATTATTTGGTAGTAAGGGGAGCAGGGTCAATGTGGAGCTGTGTCCTTGTCAGATTTAAGGATCAAAACCAAATTCAATTCATACACTAGCCCCAGATAACAGGTCCATCCCTGATGTTTTGGAAGAATTTGTGTAATAAAAGGATTATTTATGGTGTCATGTAAAGAGCAGTGACTTGGGATGCAAACAGAAAAGCTCCATAAGGCCACTCATCAGCCTTATGACCTGGCAAATTACTCCATCCATCTATGCCTCAGCATCTCCCTCATAACAAAGCAAATGGATGGATAGAAGACAGATGCCTGGTGGATCCTGATGGCAAGACTGACGATGCGAGCAGAAATCGCAGGTATAGGTCAGGTGCAGTGTCTCCTGGCACATAGAATCGCCTGGCATTCATCTTTGTAGACTGTATTAAGTCTCCCATGATGGAGTGGCTTAAAACAACAGAAACTGATCTCACAGTTATAGGCGTTATAAGTCTGAAATAAAGGTACCAGCAGGGTTGGGTCCTTCTTGGGGGCTCAGAGGGAGAATCTGTTCATGCCTCTCTCCTAGCTTTTGGTGGTTGCCAGCCATGCCTGACATCCTCTGGTTTGCCTTCACTGCAGTGTCTGTTCTGTCTTCACGTGGCATTCTCCCCTGTGTCTTTGTCTCTGTCTCTTTTCCTCTTCTTGTAAGGACACAAGTCCTATTGGATTAAGGACTCACCCTACTCCAGTATAACCTCATCTTAACAAATTACATCTGTAATGAAGCCATTTCCAAATAAAGTCACATTCTGCGGTTCCGGGGAGAACATGACTTTTATTTGCGGGGGGGGGGGGCACAAAATCCAAGCCAATACACACACCTACATTGACACATCTTTGAAAACTCAGTTATAAAACATATGCCTCATTAGATGCATGCCCTTTTCAGACAGTGTGATGTACTCAAAAGACCTAGATTCCAGGCACTGTCCTGCCTTGAGCTGAATGACCTTGGGCCATCACCTTTCTGTGCCTCATCTGGAGAATGAAGTCAGAACAGGTGGTCTCTAAGGTCTTTTTTAATTTACCCATTGGCAACATTTGGGGACCCAATGAAGTCGTTTTCATGCAGGGAAATATGGGAATGAACTGTTAGGAAACCATGCCAGAGGCTGAGAAGTGGTATAATTGACACAAACAGGTGGCGCTGTTGAGGAGCACCTCAGCATTACTAAATCTTGGTGGATAGGGACCCGAAAAACAAATAATCCAGTGAAGAAATGGGCAGGAAACATGCATAGACACTTCTCTAAAGAAGACATCCGGATGGCCAACAGGCATATGAAAAGATGCTCAACGTCACTCCTCATCAGGGAAATACAAATCAAAACCACACTCAGATTATCACCTCACGCCAGTCAGAGTGGCCAAAATGAACAAATCAGGAGACTATAGATGCTGGAGAGGATGTGGAGAAATGGGAACCTTCTTGCACTGTTGGTGGGAATGCAAATTGGTGCAGCCACTCGGAAAACAGTGTGGAGGTTCCTCAAAAAATTAAAAATAGACCTACCCTATGACCCAGCAGTAACACTGCTAGGAATTTACCCAAGGGATACAGGAGTACTGATGCACCGGGGCACTTGTACCCCAATGTTTATAGCAGCACTCTCAACAACAGCCAAATTATGGAAAGAGCCTAAATGTCCATCAACTGATGAATGGATAAAGAAATTGTGGTTTGTATACACAATGGAGTACTATGTGGCAATGAGAAAGAATGAAATATGGCCCTTTGTAGCAACATGGATGGAACTGGAGAGTGTGCTGCTAAGTGAAATAAGCCATACAGAGAAAGACAGATACCATATGTTTTCACTCTTATGTGGATCCTGAGAAACTTAACAGAAACCCACAGGGGAGGGGAAGGAAAAAAAAAAAAAGAGGTTAGAGTGGGAGAGAGCCAAAGTATAAGAGACTCTTAAAAACTGAGAACAAACTGAGGGTTGATGGGGGGTGGGAGGGAGGGGAGGGTGGGTGATGGGTATTGAGGAGGGCACCTTTTGGGATGAGCACTGCGTGTTGTATGGAAACCAACATGACAATAAACTTCATATATTGAAAAAAAAATCTTGGTGGATAGGGGACAGGTGCAATCCTATTCCAGAGCATCCCAGGCTTCAGCTCCCCAGAAAGCATCTCTAAAGGTGTTACTTGCTAATTATCATCATTCAAAGCTTCTAGCCTGTGGGACTGCTTTCATCTGGGGGCTTTTACAGGCTATTCAGGCTGTTCTTCTGAGCTGGTTTCTCATTAAATAATGGAGTTTATTACCACATAAGTTAAAGACCTTAGTACACATTTTGCAAAATGTGGATTGGTACCCCCTAGCAGGAATCAAGAGAACAGATTCTATTCACTAAAATCTACAAGGCATTGTGATAAGGACCCTACATGGCCTCTTTCATTTAATCCCTCAAAAAACTCCTTGAACTCATGTGCCAGTTAATCAACTTATGGCCTCTCAGCTCTGAACTCACCCTACAGTACATGCTTTACAATGATTGACTGGACTCTGAGCTTTTCTTCTTCATATTGAGCACTGTGTTAAGGTCTGTCAGTAGAGGGCAATGGAGAAACACTACAGGAGGAAAAAGTTTCTCTTCCCGGTTTTGGTGTGCTATTTGCTCCTGGTGCTCCATGCCTGCTCCCGTGTGTGAGGCCGTCCGGTGGTGCTCTGCTGTACCCAGGGTGCCCAGTCCCTCAGCAACCTCACAGCCCTGCCACAGCCACGTCGCTGTGGCTTTCCTGATGCAAACACTTCAGGCCTCCCCTCGGGCTCCCTAACTCCCCTGTGCACTTGCCCACCAGCCTTGCCTTGTCTGCACCCTAGAGGATTATTCCTCATGGCTTTCCCAACATCAACCCCACAAATCCTAGGCCAAGCTTCACCTGCCAATAAGCAGACTCCCAGCACCCTATAACACTTTGTCCACCCACCTGGGCTCACTCATACGTGGGATGCTTCCTCCTGCCTGGCCACTTTATACCAGCTCTGGGCCAAACAACCCAGCAAACTTCTCTGCCATCTGGTAGGCTACAACCTCCAACCAAGTCTGAACGCCAGCCTCAGGGAAGGTCTCCCCACCCCAAGTTTGTCCTTCCTTGGGTACCTTTTCTCAGCTCTGATGTACCTTTTAGAATTCTCTTCACATCTTTCTAGTTATTGACCTATCCATGCCTCATACTTCTTTAGACGAACCACCCCTGTTCAGATCACTGTGCGGTTTCTGCCTCCTGGTTGGACCCAGACAGATATAGGCAAGTACTACTATTATTTCCTTTGTAGAGATAGGAGAATGCACTGGGTGGAGGGGAAATGACTTCCTTAGGATCATATGAGGAGTGGGGCAGAGCTGAACGCAACCCCACGCCCACTGGTTCCAAAGCCTTAAGCCTTTGATTTTCATCACTCTGCTGCACTAACTAGGAGTTGGCATAAAGACATCACATAGGACAGAGAAATGGGCTTGCCTCTCTCCTCACCCCTCCTTTCCCATGCTTTTATGTCCTGGGTGTTTCAGATTAAAACAAGGGCAAAAAATGCAAAAAGAGGCCAGCTCCTAGAGGAAGGTTTTCAACAGTGAAGAATGTCAATGGTCCTCTAATGGCCAACATAAACATGCAGGAGAAGAAAAAAGAAAAAGAAATCTACTTAAAAATCATTTTCACATATTTTACATATGTCTAATATTCTTCTCCAGATACATTTATTATGAGGCTGATATTTGATTTTTGCCAATTTCTCCAGCTTTGTCTTATCTGCTAAAATGCCTTATTTTCCTAAAGAGAGAGCTAAAATCCCAGTTTTGGGTCTTGCCGATATTTGCATTTGGCTCAAAGCAGCAAGATTTCTGGATGATGTATGTCCCATCAGCTCTCAGGGACTCTGGTCCCCACTGGGGTTGTGCTCAGAGGCAACATGTAACAGCTTCCATATTCCTGGAAACTAGGACCCCGCCTCCTCTCAGAGTTTCTCCCTTGGGGATCAAAGCAATGTGAGTCCTAATTAGTCTCAAAATAACAAACCCCAATATTAATGATCTTCCTTGAGGGTTGTTCTGGTCTTCCAGCTTTGGTAGGAAAAAAAATCCAGTGCGAGGATTAACCACTTCCTGCTGATGAGATGTGGTGGACTCTGAACTCCGAATTAGGATCCCTAGATTGGAGTCCTGGCTTTGCCACTCATTATGTGGCCCTTTGTCTCTTTGTAAATAAGAGAACTGGATTCAAAGCTTCCTTCCAGTTCTACAGTCCTTTGACCCTTAGACTCCCTTCAAGATTATTTAGCCATAGCAAGCAAAACGTTGACAGCTCTCCTCATTGAATGCCCACAGTGCACCTGGCAAATTGCTACACACCTTAAGTGTATTATCTCATTTGATTCTCCCTATAAACCTATGAGGTGAGCACTGTTGTTATCCATATTTTGCAGGTTCAGAGAGATTCAAGCGTGGAAGCAATAAAGCCACAGCCACAAGTCCTCTCCCAAGAAGGGTCACTGAGCTTTTCCTCACCTAATGAATACACTCCAAATAGGGTCCAGCTGAAGAATGTAGGGAGCTCCATCATTGAGGTTTTTTTTTTTTAAGTCAGGATCAGACTCCACTAACCAAATGAGGATAAGGCAGTGGGTGGGAGTAGTCAGGAGTATAGTGAGAGCTGAAGCAGAGGGAAAAAGGCCTTAAACATCAAAGCCAGGCCCCTTCCACACATGGTCTAGTTGAGTTCTTACAGCAACCACGTGAGGTGAGCTTGTCCCTCCCACGACACAGATGAGGAAAATGAGGTTCTGAGAAGTGAAGTGACATGTATACACTTACCACCACTGGCCACCAGCAAAGCTGTGATCTGAACATGTCTTGTTTGACTCCTTCCATCACACTACATTGAGACGATTGATTGTGGCCAGAGATTTCGGGGCCTGAGCAACCAGATACAGATTTATCAAGGCCAAGGCTGTGTCAAGAATGAAATAACTGGTTGATTTAGTGAAAAGGAAGAAAAAACAATGTTTCTTTAAAAAGTCAGTCCTTTCCTGGGCCGCCAGGGTGGCTCAGTGGGTTAAGCGTCCAACCTCAGCTCAGGTCATGATCTCACGGTTCGTGAGTTTGAGCTCCGCATCAGGCTCTGTGCTGACAGCTCAGAACCTGGAGCCTGCTTCAGATTTTGTGTCTCCCTCTCTCTCTCTGCCCCTCCCCCACTTGTGTTCTGTCTCTCTCTCTCTCTCTCAAAAATAAAGAAACATTAAAAAAATTTTTAAAAAGTCAGTCTTTTCTTGACAATGGTGCCCAGCCGAGATCTGCATCTGAGGCCCAGTCCCCCTGCAGGAGCTCTTTCTGAACAAGAAGGAGGAAATCAGGGCCTGTGACTGATCCCAGTGGGGCTGACTTTAGGTTGGGCCCCAACGAGGCTTTAGATCAGGCATGTGGGAGGAGGTAGAAGGATATGGTGTGAGGCAGGCACCTGGCCTGCACAAACCAAGCCATCTTCAAAACAGAAAGAATCAGATTGTTGTTCTACTTGTCTCTTGACCCCATCTTTGAAGACCAGATGCTTAAGAAGAACCACAGCAGGGCCTTCCTGGAAAAGGGGAATAACTGACTTTGAGTATGAAGACACGTTGTGCAGGCTCTCTTGGGATGTAACTATGCACCAGAGGAGCCTACAGGAAGTGGTATGGGCCCAACTGGCTCTCCAGAAAACAAACCAACAAAAGCAGTCAGTCCCGTTTTGTAGCACTTGCCAATGTCTATGGTATAAATACTCCCCATCCAAGCTACTCAGGTTTTAGCAACCGGCTTGCAAAATTCTAGCTATGTAATAACTGGCTCACAAGCGAGTGGAAGCCAGCCGCATGCACCACTGGTAACCAGATCTGAGGGCACACCATCCTGGGAAAGCGGGAGTCTTTTTGAACAATGGCCTGGTTCCCTCCTTCCCCACTATGGCTTTAGGTACAGTAAGATATTTGCCAACCTTTTCATTCTTGCAGTCCCCTCTGAATGTTCTTCCCTCCTCTTCCTTCTCAGAAACTCCTATGCATCCTTCAAGACCAGGCTGAAAAACATTCTATTGTTCCCAAGCCCCTTTAAGCAAAGCTCATTCTTGATCTTTTGCCCAAGCTTGTACATCTGTTTAAGTTTCTGCCTGCCCCACAGGACTTCTGAGGCCCCAGGAGAGAAGGCCACGCTTGCTTCATCTCTGAACTGGGGGTCAGACACATAGAAGGCTCACAATATGTGTTTGCTAAATAAATAAAGTTATAAACTTACCTCTGATTTCAAACTCAGCAGTGAATAACATCACTCCTTAACCTAGATTAAATGTCTGCATCTCCAGAAGACCCATGAAGGCAGTTCTAATGGTAGTCACTGGGCAACAGTGACTGGTATTGGCCATTCTCCGGCTATGAGCAGGAACTGACCCCTGCAGGGGACAGAGCTCCTCTGGCCAATCCCAGTTCTGAAGGGATGTTCTGGGAAGACCCAAACTGCTACAGTTTACCTTAAACATTTTGGTGATAAAAAAAAAAGTGGGGGACTTTAAGGTTGGAAGTTGATCTTTCTCTTAAGTTCACCTCAAACCTATAGGCCTTCTATAAGGATCCACTGCAAGCAAGAAGAGAGTCCTTCAGGGTGTCCCCTCAGGACTGCCATGAAAACCCAAGCATCAGAGGGAAGGGCTATCTCAGACCGACTATCTCAAACTGGGAACTTCCAACCTGCAAGAAGAAAGTAGAAGGAAAAAATGGACAGGGAGAGAGTGATATAGAAAGGAAGGAGAACAACAGTGACAAGAGAGGACACCTGGATGGCTCAGTCTGTTAAGTGGCCAACTCTTGATTTTTGGCTCAGGTCATGATATCACAGTTCATGGGTTCGAGTCCTGCGTCAGGCTCTGTGCTGACAGCAAGGAGCCTGCTTGGGATTCTCTCTCCTTCTCTCTCTCTGTCCCTCCCTTGCACATGCACTCTTTCTCTCTCTCTTAAAATAAATAATATTTAAAAAACAACAACAGTGACAGGAGAGAGTAGCATCATTCTCTCCATGAACAGGTGATAAAAGTGGGTAACAGCAATGATAAAATTAAGAAAATAAAAACACTGCTCTGAAGATTTATAGACCAGCTAACACAGGGCTAACTCGGCAATAATTCGGGCTGATAATGTTGCAGCAGCCACATAAACATCCCATCCACTTCAATGCTTCCGTGTACCTTATGATGACTCTGGTTTGTTGACACCACATGGTCCCCATGACCCCGGCACCAGGAGTGGTGGCTAACTCAGGAGACAGGTTGTGCAGGGTTGACGCTGATGAGGAAGTTTTTCAGAAAGACAAGCTACCCTTGACTGGATACAGATGGCCCAGTGAAAAATGAAATCTGCCAGCAGAGGCTGCCTTTATCAGCTAGAGAGGTTCAGCAGGGACGGGACTTCCCCATCCCTGGCTCGCCTGAGCGAGCCTCCGGTTTCAGCACCATATCACAGACTGTCCTAATGAGTTCTTCTGACGGGTGGGAGCCTACACATATCTGCTTCTAGGAGTGCATCCTGGCAGTCCGGGGCATGGTACCGAACTCGCCTGGTGTTTGCATTCCGTCTCCTGGAATCGGTAAGGAATGCCTGCAAGCAGGAAAAGGCCTGCGACTCACCAGGACTGAATGCCCTGCCTATACCGGGCCATCTTGCCATTGTCCTGGTCACCTCGTTAACTTTCAGTTTGGAGACAGTGCCCAGGAAAGGCTAAGCGGTTCCCCAGGGCATGCTAACCCAGATACCCGATACCCAGTGGGTATCCACAGTGTCAAAGACAAAACAACAAGAGCAAATGTTGCTGTTTATTAACTCCCCACGATGTGCCAAGCACTGCACCAGGCACTTTGCCCCATTTAACCCGTACACCTGTTCTACGAGGTCAGTGTTATAGTCCCACCTTACAGATGAGCGAGATGAGGGTCAAGTCAACCGGTCCAGAGTCACAGGGCTGGTAAGTGGCAGATCTGGGGAATGAAACCGAGTTCCATCTATTCATAGAGACTGTGATCCTAAAAGGACAAGTGTGGAGGAAAGCAGGCAAAGTGAAATGAAGTTTCTGGCGACTGGGGCAGCAGATGGTCAGATAAACCAGCGAAGGTTTCTGTTTCATCCAGGTTTGGTGGCATCATGCAGATGATCATAATTGGAGAGACGAATCTACTATTATGGATTAAACACACACACGCCATAAATTCATCTCGGAACCCAGCACCAGAAGTTTTTAATCACTGCTGCTTTGGGGTCAGCGGAGCCAACGTTCTGCTCGTTTGGGGCGCCTCGCCAAGCCATGCAGCCGACAACTTAACTCAGGAGGCAAGGTATCTGCTGACGGACCTGCAAACTGAGACCTAACTGAGACCTGAGACCTCCTGACTCCCAAACCGGCCTGCCAACCGGGACCCGTGGAATTCCCAGTTTCCTGACACCGTCCCCCCGGCAGGCACACTCCCCGGGAAAAAGCTGCACCTGTGCCAAGTCTTCTGAATGCTTTTTCCCTCTCGTCTGGGAAGTTGGACCAGCAGGAGGCACTCTGATGGGTTCAGAGAGGACCTTTACAAGAAGGAGGCCGTAGGACACCCGGTGAGGGTGGGTCCCCGCCACTCCCACCTGACAACACCCTCCTCTCTGAGGTGACTGACAGGCGGGGAAGTGACCTTGTATCCCCAGTCCCTTCAACCTACTGACTTGGGCAGGCCAAAGGAGGAAGATGGAGACAACGGTGTGACAAGAGGAGTTTGGCCAGCTTCGCCCAGTGCAACCCACCTCCTTCTGTGCCATGGGGCAGGACCCTGGCCCACCGGCAGGGGGCGGAGGGGTACCCAGAGCCTGTTTGAGGCACAGCCAGAGACCTGGCTGCCCTTGACGGAGGGTACGTGGGCTAAGCATCCCCTTCCATCTTCTGGACAAGCCCTGGAGGTGAACAATTTTGTTATGAGTGGACGCTCTGAGGTTAAGAAGGTGTTTGCTGTCTCACGGGTGTGATGGCAGGGCCTGTGCTCTTAGTGGCTATGTCACACGGCTGGGAGGTTCCTGCCTCCTGGAGGACGTGCTCACCCCATGGCCTGCTTCGACAGTCCTCATCCTTTGCTCTGGGCTTTTCTAGGCTGCTCTCGTCAGAGGGGAACGGAGGAGGGACTGGCCAGTGGCTGGATCAGCAAACAGAACCACGGTGTTGCCACTAGTGTTGGAGGTTGGAATGGGGGAATCTTTCAAAATTCACATTTCTTCAGCTGCTTCCCCTGGGGCCTGGGGGTCTAAAAGTGGTGGCAGCTTGTCTCCAGAGGGCAGCATCACAACACACGTTGTGTTATCCACCCACTGAATTCAAAGGCATCTTTATCAAGAAGTCTCGGAGAAGAGGTAAATCCTGCTTCACTCAGCCTACCGCTGGGATGCAGGCAGATGCTGACCCATGCGGTCCCACATGGTTATCTTCCCCCATGAGATCTCCATAAGCTCTGACCAGGGATCGCCATGCCTTCCTCCTCTGCTAAAGGAACAGTTTGCGAGGGTGGGGGCTGGAAGTAAAGCTGTGCCCAAATTGAGTGATAAAGGCCACTGACATGGGTCATTATATTTTTAGACCTCAGAAAAATTGGGACAGGAGACATCTGTGACAGGCTCCCTGGCCCTCTTCACTTGGAGAGTAAGGACCCAATGACATCTTAGAAAAATGGAGGATGCCTGATGCTGAGACCAGGGGAGAGTCCTCTCTGTGGGACACATCCCCAAGATTCCCCCTCACCCACAATCACGAGATGCGACAGCTTCCTCCTCAGCCTGTTCCCTCTGACATGCAGCTCCTTGGGAAAGCAGGATGCTGCTTTTTAAAAGTACTCATTGACCTTGAACTTTAAAATGTATTTCTCAATTTTCCCCTTTTATCACTGTCCGGCTAGCATTATGCTATGTCATTTCTTAAGTTCCGGTATTTAATATAAAATACTGAATGAAAACATATTTTACAAAACAGCTCTACAATCGGATATGTGGGGAGAGAACACTTTGCCAATCGTTCCTAGCCTTTCTCCGGGCACTAGACAAACATTCCCAGTATCCAAACAAACAAGCAGGCAAGGTATTGCTGTTGTTCCTCCGGTTTGTGGGGCCAACAGGCCCTGAGACAGGAGAATAAATATGGTACAATGCAGGCGTTAAGAGTCAGAGTTGGGGGGGACTGGGTGGTTCAGTTGGTTAAGCGTCCAACTTTGGCTCAGGTCATGATCTCACGGTTTGTGAGTTCGAGCCCCACGTTGGGCTCTGTGCTGACAGCTCAGAGCCTGGAGCCTGCTTCGGATTCTGTGTCTTTCTCTCTGCCCCTCCTCTGCTAATGCTTTCTCTCTCTCTCTCTCTCTCTCAAAAATGAATAAACATTAAA